>NC_056680.1:86599991-86919991 GCF_018350215.1 Panthera leo | reverse complement strand
TAAGGATCAAGATGAGATCATACTGGATTTGGGTGCACCCTAAAGCCAATGAAAGGGTCCTTATAAAAGACAGAAAGGGATACACAGAAATAAAGAGCTGGTGATAAGAACATAGATCTAGGAACTGGAGTGACACAGCCACTGGTCAAGCAATACTGGCAACCGCCAGAAGCTAGGAGAGAGGCATGGGATGGATTCTTTTTTTTTTCTTTTTTAAATGTTTATTTATTGTTGAAAGAGAGAGAGCACAAGCAGGGGAGGGGCAGGGAGACACAGAATCTGAAGCAGGTCCCAGGCTCTGAGCTGTCAGCACAGAGTTCAATGTGGGTCTCGAACCAACAAGCCGTGAGATCATGACCTGAACACAAGTCAATGCGCAACCGACTGAGCTTTTCACAATATTGTAAGTAAGTGGAACATTTTAATAAGACATTTTCTCAAAGCACATGTGATAAGCATCAAATAAGAAAGTAATCAGTACGCTGACTCTGTACAATAGTATTTTGTGCTTGAGACTAGCACATCAAAGGTATTTTTACATGTCCCTTAGAGGGTAGAAAGATCTTCACTTAAATCAACATCCAGGAGCAGGCTGAGCATCCCATTTACAAATTAAACTCTAAAAGTGATTTTGGACACACAAGCTGGATATGCAATCTTGTATTACTTTAAATATTTTGCTAGTTAAAAGCTGAGGAATTCCCAAATGCTTTTACGATTACATTTTTAACACACATTATATTCTAAATACTACATCAGACTTTGCAAGAATAAAAAGTCTGAAACTCCATCTTAAAGTAGGCAGAATTAATTGCCTAGATTTCTGAGTGGTTAGTACATTTAATGGGAAATTAGTGTTGTACAATTGGGGCACGTTAAAATTGTATCAATTAGTTTTCATCCCAATTATAGCATGGCTAGGGAAAGAAATTCAAAAATCATTTGATGACAGCTGTATCTTAATAATAGGAATTTGGGTTTCTTTTAGAGTTCATTTGATGTCTTTGTTTATATCTGATCAAAGATTACATTTGTTGCTAATTTAACAAATCAACAAATTGGGTGCATTCTGCAATATTCTTCAATAACAATATAAAATAAAAATACTTGAAATTATAACACTAGTAACTGTCATCAATAACTGGCATGAGACTCTGAATCATCATCACCACTGTATTTCAGAACATTTGTTTATATACAAATCATTCCTAAATATAGGTGATTAACAGAAATGAACTATGTGAGAAACCATCTTCTGCTAATTAAACAAACTGTGTCATAAATAAGCCCTAAAACATAAAATAATGCCCTATCAAAACTTTAATGAAAATAAATGAAATGAAAATAAAACCTGGCTTAAATAAATAGTGATCTTTTGTCATCTAATTCTAGATTGAATCATTTGCATGCATGAGCCATCACAATGTAGAAAATTCCAATTAAACAGATAAACTAGAAATCATGGATCATTTACCAAAGGAGCACAACTCATTAAGAGGTCCTTTTGAACACCTAAGAGAATAGGATTTAAGTTGTCTTGGATGATTCTAGTGACATACACACAAATAGACTTTGTGAAAGAAATACAGACTTCATTAAAGAACTATTATATTCTCCTTGCAAGGATGAAAAACCATACCTCTAAGACACTACTTTGAATATCATAACATTAATAAATTGTGAATATGGACTAATGAATTCACCAAAGGGCTGGAGTGTATGCCTGATTTGTATCATAAGCTCTCTAAGAATACTCCTCAAGTTATGAGTCCGTATGTTGAACTTAAATATAATATCCATTGAATTAGAAGTGGAATTAATACCTGTAACAGCTATACATAACTAACTTATCTGTCATTCAATTACTAGTAAATTATATAAGAAAATGTGTATATTAATTTTTTTTCTGAGACAGTTGTGTCTAATGCCTTTAAATGAAGCCTGTACATACATTTTCCACCGTCTAATACTTAGTACATTTTAGTACGATATAGCAAAAGAATCCTGCATACACATTTGAAGAGAGGTACATTTCTTATGAAAATTTAATAATTAATATTCCCCCGAGTTAGTTGCTTTATCATTTTAAACTTTAAGATGTTTTATTCTGCTGTTCTAAAATCTAAATAAAATCCTTAAATGATTTTTATGTGATCTTTTCAATCAACATACTATACAGGAGTGGAAATTAATAGTATCTAATCATCTTGTAGAGAGAATTAGTGTCCTGAAAGATTTCAGGTCGGTGCTCTATTGTGGTTACAACGTGGCATGTGAAATCTCAAAGTGAAAACAAGATGTTGAAACACTCCTATGATGACTGGACATTTAAGCAGGCAGGCAAATCAGAGACAGGCCAATATTCCCGCTTACATGATAAACACCTGAGACCTGTCAGCACACCTGAGGTCAGTCTTCTGATCCAATACAGTTCCTGGGGTTTAGTCTCTGCCTCCACCTACAAAGCTACTCTCAGGAAAGAGGCTCAGTAGTCCTTCATCTCTCTAAGATCCAGTATCGTTTCTTCTTTTCCTCACCTTAACCTGTAACTTTTCTGATTTCTGTCTCTCTACTTACTTAGGTTATGAAGAGTTAAGAGCTCATTCTGATTCTGCTCTAAAATGAGATTGGATGATTCATTAGAAAAGCTATATTAGATCCTATTCTTAACAACAACCAAAAAGAACTGTTTGCCCTCCCTTGAAGATCAGGAATACCATTCATTAATAACAAAATGGTCAGCCTCTCTTCCCTGGAGAAGAGAGACTTTATTCCTTTTAAGCAACTTATTTGCTATGTCACCCTTACTCTACAGTCCTCCTCCATCACAAGTATAGGCAAAAAGGCCTACTCTAGCAGGAAAAAGCCATGTGTGTGCCTACATGCATGTATTTGTATCATATTTTGATTTCTTGGCGGAGGGTGGGGGGGTACTCTTCATTATCTAAGTCCCTGCTTCTCTACACAAGACTCCTTGTCTCTGTGAAACTAAATTAGAACATCTCACTCAATCTCTTGCCAACTCTTAACACCATTGCTTCTTTATCCCTTAGCCTCAGACATCTGGAAAATTTCCAATTTTAGATCCATCCAATTGTAGGCTTTTTGAGCTACTGAATGTTTGGAGAAAACAGCACATATGTGGAGTGATTTTTGTAGAAGTCCATGGACCCCGACACAAGGTGAGTCCTTGACCTTGTGTTGACATACAGCAGAAATTGACTCCTTCTTCCATTGCCCGCGGTAACTATCTTGAACCTTCATAGTTTTCCTAAAGCCATGCCCCCCTCAGTACTTCCCTTATTTCATCTTGTCAATTGATTTCAACTACCATCAGAGTAAAAGAGGCTCTCTGTATTCCTCACTTCCCTCCCATCCCACTAGCCTCCTTTCTGTTTCACCCCTTGAAACTGAATCCACTCAGATCTTATTTCCTCAATGAGGCTAAACTTTTACTACTTTCCCTAAAACGGCAAGTTCCCCATCTTTGATTTTCAATCTCTCTTCCTGAACTCTATATTTCTCCATAGTACTCCTCACCTCATAACACACTTATTTACTTAATTGTGATATTTATTTTCCTTCTCTGTCTTCCCCATGCGGATGTGTCACAAAGACAGTATTACAACATAATAAATACTCAAAAAGTATTTGTTAAATAAGTAAAAATGTTGTTTTTAAGGTTCCGTGTAGAAATAAAGTACTTCCAAGAAATTTAACTTTTACCTAAAGAAGAAGCTATAAAAAAGAAATTATAAATTTCAAAATACTCATTAAACAATGGCCAAGAAAAGACTATACCCCATCTGTGAAACACACTAAATTGATACTCAAAGTAAAATTTTTAATTTTATAAAATTATGTGAGAAAACAGAAAATTCAAAATAAACACATTAAACCTCTTATGCATTCAAATCAAGAAGCTGGGGTTGGGAGGAAGTAACAGAATAGAGTCACAGAAGAAGAAAGCAGGAAATGGTAAAAAAAAAAAAAAAAGAAAGAGAAAGAGAGAGAGAGAGCAAAAATATGAAATAAGGAGAATACACAAGATTACAAAAGTCTTTAAAAAATATAAAATATATAAACATATGGTAATAATGATCAAAGCTACAAACTGTATAATGGTCATGTGTATTACTTTAAATAGTAGAGATTAAAATGCTCAAAGAATATAAAAGCAATATAAACTTATAAGTTCAATCATCTAGATGACAAAGACAAAATCTTAGGAAATATAAAATGCCAGTATTGGCACCAAAAAATAGGAAAACTGAGTAGAATTATATCCCTTAAAGAAACTGAAATTTAAATCAAAGATCTATATAAAAAGCCTCCCAAGCCCTCTAATCTAAATAGTTTTACAGTTGAATAGTACCAAACACTTAATGGAAAGATAATCTAATAATAAAGATAATAAAGATGTTAACATAATAATGTTCATAATAGCATGTTCATGACATTAAAAATAGAAAGTCAAAAGGAAGTTCATTAACACCTTTTATGCATCTAATTTGATTCTGATTACACTATAAAAAAAGACTTTTTTAAAGATTTGAAATATTTTTATTTGTGAATATGAGTATGGAAATCCTAAATAAAACATTTAATAGCTGAATCCAATAATAGGTTAAAACAATGCCTTATATCCAAGTATAGGTTTTCCCGTAAACAAAAATATTTTTAACACTATTTTTTAAAGCTTCGACATAATCTATCACGTTAATAGACTAAATGAAGGACAAAGAACAGTTGGTAAGCTTCAATTCCTATTTATGTTAAAAAACATTAGGAGGATTTGAATATAAGGCAACTGCCTTAACTTCTACAAAACATTGCATTAAATGAAACTTTAGAGTCATTCTCATTATATTGAGGAATTGAACAACTATGTTAGCACTTAGTATGATACTAGAATTTCTCATTAATATTACAAGACAAGAGAATGGCGGGTTTATGGATTGGAAGGGAGGGATAACACTGTCATTATTATTGTATATTCACATACACAGAAATACCTTACCGTAAATAATTAATAAGCATATCCAGAAATGATGACCAGTACCAGACCAACTTATAAAAATTCATAACTTCTATAATAGCAACAACATACATGATAGTATAATAATAGCAAAGGTACATTCACAATGACAATGCAAAGCTTTTAAGTATTTAGGAATCAACCTAATAGAAAATGCAGAAAATCATTATGCTCTACACATTAAAGAAGGGCAAACTTTTTAGAGAAGTGATAATACCAAGTGTTAGCAAGGATTTATGAAGGACACTTGGAAGTATTTAGCAAAATTATGTGTGGATACCCAATGATCCAAGGCTCCTACTCTTTCAGTGTATATGCCTCTGTCAGTTATCGACTAGATTATCCTCTGCTAACAAATGTTCTCCAAATATGAGTTTCTTAAACCAACACAGATTTATTCTTACGTCACATGTCCATCATGGATCTTGCAGAGAGTTTTCTAGGCATCGTCTTCATGTCTGAGCACAGACTGACAGAAAAATATCATTTGTAATATTTCTGGTCGGTGTGATAGATAAGAAGAATGTTTCGGAGGAGGTCTTACATCAAAATTTCAATGTTTGGATTAGAATTGACAGATGTCACCTCTATCACATTGTCCCACACTATCGTTTACCCAAAAGGCAGAGAGCCAGAAATACTTCATGAGCAGTATTAATGGTAACCATGGTTTGCCCTTCAGGTCATTTGGCTCACCCTCTCTTGCACCAGAAAACTATACTCTGTCGAGAAATCTCATAAGGTTATAGGCACCATGGTCCAAGTCTAGTATCTCTGGGTGCTGATAGTCTCAACCTCAGGTTCAGATGGGCCTCTTCTTGATTCAGACACATGAAAGACCATCCTCCAACCCTGACAATATGCCTGATGGAACGAGGACAGCTATACCAAGTGTTGGTATCACGAAGATGGAGGAATGAAACATAAGTAGCAGTCATTAGTGCATTGCAATTCTGGAATATACATGGTAAACCAGGAGGAGCCAATGTACTCTTCTCAAAATGATAGCAAAAGTCTCACATGGTTTCACATGGGCACTTTAAAAGAAGTTCATTCTGGCAATGTTTGTGGTTGTCAGAAGTACCTAGGAGGCATCACTGGGGAAATGGAAAAGTAAAATATAAGAGATGCATACTATGCAATACAACACTATCATAAAAGTAAGCAACAAAATACTCGACAACCTCAAATATATCTCAAAAAGAATGTTGAGTGAACAAAACATTTAACGTAAGTTTAAAAGAAATAAAAATTATAAAATGTTTTCCAATAATGTGCTAATTTTTAAGGACATCTAGGAAAGATATCAAAGAAAGTTCCTATGTAGGAAGTCGAATAGGAATTGGGGATCTGCAATGCTAGTTTACTTCTAGTTTTAGCAACAATAGGTGGTAATAAGTAAAAATGTACAAGGAACACATGAGCAATATATTGGTCTATAGTAGGAGATTGCAATTAGCTCATAGCAAAGAACAAAACATATTTTAAATAGATATGAATTACATATGCCGATTATTTATGTAGCACACTGAAATGAAATGTTCTGTTCACAATTTTTCTTACATCTTTGTGAAAACTCAATACAAGAGTAGATAGAGACTTTTTGTCAAAGTCTTCACTTTACTTTCATATTCAATATTAGATGATGGTGTTCAGGATTTCCTCCCCTGAACATAAGTCCTCTAGTTCCTCCCACTCATTGCTTTAGGAGGGCAGCCTATATTGGGTTGTTCTTATTTGTCAGGTTTTGGGTTTCTTTTGTTTTGTTTTCCTCAAAAAGAGCAAGGTGACTTCCATGACTTGGCCAGACTGCTGGATGGTTTTGGAAAATAGATTTACTTCTGGAATGAAGGCCTAACCCCATTGACCAGGTCAAGTCCCACAAAACAAGAGTCATTTAAAGAAGGCAGGATTTAATTATACACATGAGAACTTGGTTTCAGTGTGGTGGTTATAAGCATCCGTTGGAAAATCGAGGCTGTAATATGGGAGTAGAAAGCATACAAAGGTGGGGGAAGTGTGTGTTGATTATACTTACAACTTTTTCTTCCTCCCTCCCTCCCCCACCCCGCTCTCTTTTTCATTTGCACTTAAGAGATAATAACCTGTAGAAGTCATTATCTAAGTATTACTAGAATTTTATCTTTAAATAAAATTGAGCTCCTTAAAAGGAGTTAATCAATGTTGATTAACAAATTTTGGAATGGCATTTTGCAGCCAATAAAAGCTAGTCAATATTTAAGCATTGATGAGTAAATAATAGGGATTTTTTGTTGGAAACAGAATTTTCTGGCATTTTAAGAAAAACTAATAGTCTTATTTTAATAAAATGACTTCTACAACGTGTACTGTTTTCATAAGAATTCATAAGATGATCAGGTAGGTGTATATAAAATTCATGCATAGTATATAAATTAGAACAATATGCCCACTGATCTTTTTTTTTTTAATGTTTATTTGTTTTTGAGACAGGGAGAGACAGCATGAATGGGGAAGGGTCAGAGAGAGGAAGAAACAGAATCTGACACAAGTACCAGGCTCCGAGCTGTCAGCACAGAGCCCGACGTGGGGCTTGAACTCATGGACCATGAGATCATGATCTGAGCCAAAGTTGGATGCTTAACTGACTGAGCCACTCAGGTGCCCCTACCCACTGATCTAATACACACAAAACCTTGCCATTATATAGTTAGGAAGCTACATGAACTGAGTAAATAAATTATAAAAAAAAATTTTAAGAAGTTGCTAAAAATTAACGCTGACTTTTTTAAAGCAAAATATTTACTTTAGCAACCATTTTATTATACCTCAATTTTTTTTAAAAAAGCCCACAAATACACTGATGCTGAAAAACTCCAAGATATGTTGTCCCTTAACAACAACAAAATCAGTGTTTAAAGCAATATGCAGACTACATTTTGTATAAAAAAGAGAGGTAAGATATATGTTTATGGTTCTTCATGTATGCTTAAAAAACTCAGGAAGGCAGAAGACTTCAAAATTTTACCTAAGAAATTAATTAAGAGCATTTAAGGGTAGGAGTGGAGTGGATAATGTCTAGAAGTCTGTTTTTGTTTTTTGGTTTTTTTTTTTTTTTTTTTTTGGAACCCTGGGAGTATATTACCTAGTCAAAATTGTTTTTTCTTTTGTTGTAAACTGTGATTCAAAAAGCCCACGTTTTGGGGGCGCCAGGGTGGCTCAGTCGGTTGAACGTCCAACTCCTGATTTCAGCTCAGGTGATGATCCCAGGGTCTTGAGATTGAGCCCGACATCATCAAGCCCCACACTGAGCGTGGATTTTCTCTCACTCTCTCCCTCTCCCCCGCTCGCTCTTTCTGTCCCCCGCTCGCTCTCTCTCTCTCTAAAATAAAATTTAAAAAAATTTTTAAAAAGCCTACATTTTCAAAGGCAAACATTTTGCCAAATATCACAATTATAGAAACCTCATCCTTAAAGAGAATGTTTAATTATGCAGGGCACTTGCCATAAACTTTATATTTTGATCTTTTTTCTTCTACCCCAAATACCCTAGGAAGAAACTCATTTTATTCACTGCATGATTAATGCACTGCCTGTAACTTTACTGTAAGATGGATTTTTCCATGTGACATTAATTTCTGAAATTTTAGGTTGAATAGGAAAACCAGAACACAGATCTGAATTACAAGCTCCAAGTTGTTTTCTAAGCAGGAAAGGCAAGGTGTGCCACTTTCTAAAAACAGAAAGGCAGAGTTTACTTTAAATAAAATGACTCATTCTTTTCTGTTGTTTTTGTCCTTTTGAGTAATTTGGATGGCTCACCAAATGAGATCACAGTTGGATTTTGGAGGCTTACCACACAGTATTGTCAATTTACTATACTGGGACTATGAATCAAAAAATAAGTGGGGAAGTCCATCCCTGACTCACACACACACACACACACACACACACACACAAACACACACCATACAGTGATGATACTGATCTTATACACACTTACCTTGAATTGGAACGAAATACAATATTTACAGTTATTGCTATAATGGAACATAAACATCTATATTAAGCCACTTTGATATGGAGATCCCACAAGAATGAGTTTAGATAACCTGACATTGATTATAGGGGACTGTGATTTAAAAACAATTAAACAGGGACACCTGGGTGGCTCAGTTGGTTAAGCATCTGACTCTTGATTTGGGCTCAGGTCATGATGGCATGGTCATGATCTCAGGGTTGTGAGATCTAGCCCCAGATTGGGCTCTGCACTGAACATGGACCCTACTTAAGGTTCTCTCTTTCTCTCTTTTTCTGCCCCTCTCCCTCTCATGCACATTCTCTCTTTCTCTCTCCAAACAAATGAATAAACATTTTTTAAAAAATAAAATAAAAACAAAACAAAGCAAAACAAAAATGGAAGGAAATTAATGAAATTTCAAGTTTAAAATATTACTTCAAAAGAGAACATAAGTTGGTGAGATAAAATAATTCTAATAGATCTCTATGTACCACATACTTAATAAAAGAAGGAGAGTTCATTCTTTTTAACTAAAATACCAAATTTAATTATTAACAATAAAGGGGATTACTAAAACTTTGCTCTTTAATTACAAAGGCAAAGATTGAACTCTGCTTAAGTATATCCAAAAATAGAATAATCTTTGGACAAGTTACCATTAACTGATGTCATTCTAACAGTTTATTTGTTTTTAAGAGGCATCAGCAGGAAGAAGAACCTATTAATTCTACCAAAGCTAACATTTACTTCAGTCAAGAGCACATAGAACTGCATTTCTAAGCTCCTTCTGTGTGTAGAATATCAAGTGTCCTTACTTGGAAAAATCAGATTTTTTTTTCTGGAAAAACACAAAGAAAATCATTCCTGAAGAAAAAGAAGTTACTTCATAGTGTTTGAAAATAATAACGTATGTGTTCTTTGCTAACTGCTGTCATCCCCCAATCCTTTCTTTCTCCTTTCTCTGTTCACACTACTGTACTTAAACGCTGAATAACTGAAAAGACCCTCTTAACTGCTTTTTGCTGCAGTTCAGCAGACCCCAGTCTTACTTGTGGCAACCCTGAGCCCAGGTTAAAATGTCCAGTTCCCCAAACTGTCTTGTATCCAGCAGTCAGCGTATGACCTAGTTTGGCCCTTGAGAGATACGAAATCTTTTTTTTTTTAATATGAAATTTATCGTCACACTGGTTTCCATACAACACCCGGTGCTCATCCCAACAGGTGCCCTCCTCAACGCCCATCACCCACCCTCCCCTCCCTTGCACGCCCCATCAACCCTCAGGTTGTTCTCAGTTTTTAAGAGTCTCTTATGCTTTGGCTCTCTCCTAACTTTTTTTTTTTCTCTTTCCCTCCCCCATGGTCTTCTGTTAAGTTTTATAAGAAATCTTTGGAGGGGGACTTTTTTTGCAAGTTTATTTATTTTGAGAGAGAAAGAATGTGCGAGCACACATGCATGAGTGGGAGAGGGGCAGAGGGAGAGAGAGAATCTCAGGTCGGCTTCATGCTCAGTGCAGAGCCTGACGTGGGTCTCAGTCCCACAATGAAAGGATCATGACCTGAACCAAAATCAAGAATCGGCCGCTTGACCAGCTGAGCGACCCAGGTGCCCCAGGAGGGAGTTCTGGGAGAAGTCTCTTCTGTAAGTTTGTGGCAAAAAGTTTAAAAGTCTGCTTGTTTGGTTTTTGTTGTTGTTTTTTTTTTTTCCTCTCTGTCCCTTTGAATGAACTGGATAGCGTCCAACAGCTCTTTTGAACCATACTCTAAGGAAATAGAGCAGTGAGCTGGAAGGAGCTAAGGAGTCATCCTTAGCCCTCTACTGCCTAATTCTAGACTTCTTTATGTAAGACATATATTTTATATAATAGTATGTTGTTTGCTATAAAATGTGGCTAAATCTGATGCTAATACAGTGTTCCTGGGCTCTTCCACGATTCCTGTACGTTTATCACTGCATATTTTTCAGTAGAAAAATTGCCAATTAATGTCACTAGATAAGACTTTTTTTCTGTGTATTTATTTTTGAGAGAGAGAGAGAGAGGGAGAGAGCGCATGGATTGGGGAGGGGCAGAGAGAGAGGGAGACACAGAATCTGAAGGAGGCTCTGGGCTCTGAGCTGTCAGCACTGAGCTCAACACGGGGCTCGAATTCCCGGGGCTCGAATTTATGGACCACGAGATCATGACCTGAGCCAAAGTTGGACACTTAACTGACTGATCCACCCAGGCGTCCCTATATCAGATTGTTTAATTGCATGGAGAACTATTGTTTTCTTTAACAAATTAGATAATTAAAAATCCTAATACCAAATGAAAGTATCATTTCATAAATGAAATGAAAGGTACTTTAGCACCAAACAGGTAAGAATGACAATATTTAAGAAAGAAAGAAAGAAAGAAAGAAAGAAAGAAAGAAAGAAAGAAAGAAAGGTGAATTTGGCTTTATAAACATTTGCAACATTGTCTTCCCAGACTGCTTAAAACGGTTTCATAAATAAGCATGCACCCATCCACATATCAGTTTTGGGAAATCATTGCACCAAGCTGTAGTTTCTTTGGGAAAGCCCACTCAATTCTCCCAAGCACAGTATCTGACACTGTGCTCAGGGTATATTTACTGGACTCATCCAAACAAGTTTTCACAACCACAGAGAAAAATAATAAATAGAAAATATGTTATCTCTTTTTCTTTACTTGCATCATGTGAAAATAATTTAAAGTTCTCTGTAGTGATTAGTGCAAAAAATGAAATGATAGCTTATCCTTTAGAGTTTTCATGAAATCTTGTCACTCTGAGAAGGAAAGTCCATCATCTTCTGGAAATCTAGTCCCATATCTAGCTGCCTTCAGAAGTGGAGACCTCGGAAAAAAAGCCACAGGCTCCAGTCCACCACCTATGATATAACATTCCACACAGGGGCTCCTACTATGGGCTTGAGTTTTCTCCTGTCTAAAAGAGTATAGATTGTACCAGATGATTTTACGTCTTTTTCACTCTGACCTCCTGTAACCATATATAATATGTAATGTCAGTTATATATTATATGCTAATAATAATATATATAACACAGTCTTCTTAATCTGTGGCATAAGGCTCCTCTCTTTTTCAGCCTCAAGGCAGATAGGGATCACCATCTCTGTGTGCTTGAAAATCATTACTAAATGTATATTTCCATAGTCCTTGGCAATCTGAATAACTTCATTTTTTTCTGTTTTTTTTTTCTCCTGATCCCTTGACTGTAGAGCTTAAATTGAATAAAATGACTTAAGTTATGAATAAAACACTGGAAGCTGGGGACGAGTGATTCCTATAGTTTACATGTCCTAGTGCTCTGCTCATGGGTGTTATGGATAGGAGAGAGAATGAGTAGTCACTTTTAAAATTGTGCCCATAGGAAAGAATACTGAAAATGCAGTTACTAAAAGGAAGTTTAGCTATTTACTTCTATACTCTACTAAACTGTAGAATACTGCATTAATATACAGGCATATGGTTATTTCCATCATTTATCTTGAAAGTTGAGTGGAAAATGCCACATGAGGATGGCTGCAATGTTGTTCTGTAATCCTGCTTTAGAAAAAATAGTCTAATGTTCTAAAAACAATGGGGAACAATATAAAAAGGGGGTGGGGGAGAGAAAGAGAGCAAACAGTTCAAGAACAAAGGTTATCTTACTGTTTCCTTAGGATAGTTCCTCATTTCTAGCACGGTTATTGCAGAATCGTTATTTATTTTTAAGCTTTTGGACAAAGGCCCTCAGAACTTAACAGTAAGATCTCAAAGTAGGAAGACAAGTAATCCAACTAAAACTCACTTAGAAATATCAGCGACATCAGAGAACAATAGCAACACCGTTGGGGGTGAGTAGATGAAGAGCTCTGGGCTTTGTCATGTCTCAGATCTGTGGAGGCAGAACAAACATATTAATCAATCCAAAACAGATCAAATATTCCTTAGAGTACGTATTTCTCTGGGGCTGTTTTCTTGGTTGGTGGTGTATCTTTCTCATGTTTGTTTACCTAAACACAGCCACGGAAGGTTCTAAATTCCACCCTTCCTCCCTCAGGCTTCCTCCCTAGATCAAAGGGCAACGTCATGGTTAAAAGAGGGACAGAATTATTTTCCAGGCAGAGTAAAGAGTAGCACTGGTGTATTCCTGCCGAATTGTTGCTCAACAGTCCAAGTCATTACTTCACCCCTAACACACTAAATATTCTCCCAACAAACATCTTGACTTTATATTTATTGTCAGCGTCTAGTACAGTGCGAGGACCAATAAGGCTCAGTTACTCATTTATGTTGGGATCTCCAGCATTTATATGGATATAAAATTAGCACAGGTCAGAAGCGAAGGTATTTTAAAATCAGTAATACAGGCTTCCTTTTCTACATCTGCAAAATGGGAAGAATATGAACCTATATTCAACTTAGTTGCTGAGAGAAATAACTGGGCCTACATAAAGCAGCATGGTATCTATCTCATAGGAAGGACTCTTTTGAGGACTGAAATGACAGACTATTTGTAAAGTGCCTGTAATGTGTGCTATGTACATTTTTAATAAATAAAATAACAGTCAGCAGTCAACAAATGTTGCCTAATAATCTTATGATGCTACAACCACTGATGTTGTTCCTAATGCTGATGACATACTTTTAAGGAGTCTTTGTATAGCATAGAGTACAGACACAATACCCAGGTCATTTAAAAATGGTGACATAATACAAGGATGACATAACAATGATAGCAGACTTTTAAGGAGTCTTTGTCTAGCGTAGAATACAAACACAACCCACAGATCATTTTAAAACGGTGACACAGTACAAGGAACTGAGATGTGCACAGGGCATTGGGAAAGCCCCAAACAAGTGCACTTGTACATTTGGCTTGCTCTGGACTTACTTGTTTAAGAAAAGAAGTCAGTGAAGAGTCCATTCATTGAACTACATGATCAGTCTTACATCTTTCTGCATTTGTGTCCTGAAAAGCCCACACTGGTAAAGCAGCTAGAGTTCATGTGGGGAGCACAGTATTAGCTGTGTCCTAAGAAATATGAAGAGGTAATGGTGGTTGTGAAACTGTCAAGAGATTACAAGCAGGAGAAGCACAAGGCTTTGGTAACGAAAACTCATGCAGGTGTATTGCTGTTGGCAAAGGAGGAGGCGTATTTAGCTCTTTTACTGCAAGAGTAACAGCAGGAACATAGAGAAGCAAGATTACTTTTTTTGAAGGTAGATGGTGTTTTCCTTCAGGTTATGGATTTTCAGGCCCGACTCGCTTCTCAGGCATTTCTTGTGCTGAAGTGGCCGGGCATTTATTGTGGCCCAGAGTCAGGAAAACTGAGAATTTTACATGGCCTCAGCAATTGGAAATGATGAGGTGAGCGCTTGGTGTAGGTGAGGGCCTCCGTGAAACATTTATCATGTTCCCGAAGGTCCCCTACACTCTCTATAGTTCCTCTGCAGCCAGATCAATTCCAGGCAACATTGGAATACAAATCACACTTTGAGTCCTTCCTTAGACGTAGTGAATAAGAACTGTTAGGAAATAGGTATGTGATCTGGAAATCTGTTTGTTTTTTTAAAGTTCTCGCAGGTAATTTTGGTGTGTTGCCAAATGTAGCCATAGTTCCAAATTCATACTCTGTAGTTCATTACTGCCTCCCTGATACGCTAAAAAGATATAAATGTGAAGGACAGCCAGAAAGTGACAGTAATTAATTAACCTAAATTTTTAGAGGAAAAAAAAAGGTTTGTTAAATTAAAAATCACTTTAAAAATTTACTTTGAAATCCCAATTAAAACTCTCCCAATTAAAATGAATCAATACATGTATAACCTCATTAGAAAGAGTTTTAGGCATGAAAATAATATCGAGAAAAGAAAAATCCACATAAATGACTTCTTTATAACATTATTATTCTTTAGTTGTAGAGTATCCTTTTAATACTATAAGCACATTAAGCAATGTCAGATGTAACAGAATCTCTCTGGGCTACATTTCCCTTAATGGATTTTAGTGCAAAGCCATAGAGCAATTCTAATTCATATTTAATTCCCAAAGACACAGATAGCCCAGAGAGTTATCAAGTTAAATGCAAGTAATCCAGAAATACTTTTAGTACTTGAAACTGATGTGATATTGAAATTTGGATCTTAATTTAAAGGACTTGTTTAAATTGCTTATCAAATATCCATTTGCTGTTTGTTTCCTAAATGTCAGATACCAATGAAGGCCAATACATATTTCCAAATATTTATGTGTATGTGTGTATAAATGTATGCATATATTAGTATATACATATATGCTACCCTGTATTTCAAAATGCCTTTCGGATAAATTATCAGGACATTAAATGCGTAAAATCTAGTTTAGTGATATTTCAAGTCAAGAAGTAAGCAGTGCCTGTGTGTGTGGCTCTGTCAGTTAAGCATCCGACTTCCGCTCAGGTCACGATCTCACAGTTTGTGGATTCAGGTCTCACATTGGGCTCTGTGCTGACAGCTCAGAGCCTGGAGCCTGCTTCAGATTCTGTGACCCACCCCCCGTTCCTTCCCCACTCACTCTCTGTCTCTCTGTCTCTCTCACAAATAGTAAACATTAAATTTTTTTTAATTAAAAAAAGTAAGCAATTATTATAATTTGTAGGTATCAATACTGTTTAATAAGTGAATTCTGTTTCTAATATTCAAAATATACAATATTTAAGGCAATGGCTACATAGATTTTTACTCTCATTTAAGTTAGCTTTTGACAGTGGTACCAGTAAAAAAAAGTGTTCAGGGGAGCCTGGCTGGCTCAGTTGGTGGAGCGTGCGGCTCTTGATCTCAGGCTCGTGAGTTCAAGCCCCACGTTGGACATAGAGATTACTTAAAAAAAAAAAGTGCTCATTAATTTACAAAGCAATACTCATATATTCGCTCTTAAAGTTATTCTTGAAAAGGCTCTTAACAATGTCACCTATAACCTACACCAGTGATTCTGAGTGTGATTCCAAATCAGCAGTATCAATGGCAAGGAACTTGTTAGAAATCTACATTATTGAGCTCCTCTGAGACTTATTCAAACAGAAATTCTTCATTCCAACAGTCCAGCAACACAGTGCTAAATCCTCTATGGTTGTTGTTCGTTTTTTGTTGTTGTTGTTGTTGTTGTTGTTTAGTTTTTTTTAATGTTTATTTATTTTTGGAGAGAGAGAGAGACAGAGTGCAAGCAGGAGGGTGGGGGCAGAGATAGACGGAGACACAGAATCCAAAGCAGGCTCCAGGTTCCTAGCTGTCAGCTTGGGGCCCAATGCGGGGTTCAAACCCATGAACTGTGAGATCATGACCCAAGCCAAAGTCAGACACTGAACTGACTGAGCCATATGGTTGTTGCTCTTAATAGCAGTTTTATGTCTTTATATTTTTCCTTATTCTCACTAATAACTAATAGTAAACAACTCAAATTTTGCCCCGATATGATGAATGTGAAATAATATTATTTTGCTATTTTGTATTATCCCAATTATTATAGAAGATGAGTATCTTTTCATAGATTTATTGGCTATTCAGTAATTTGCCAGAGGTAATTTTTTTTTTTCATAGTTACTGGATACGATTTTTATCCCCCCATTAGGTTTTTAATTGCATGTATTGAATAGTTTCTTGAGAGGTATGGCTTTCCTTTGAATTTTTTAAAAAGTATATTTTGTTACATGTATTTTTAAACTTTTTAACTAGCTATATGTACAGAAAAAAATGTGCAAATCTTAAGTGTAAATAAATTATCTTAAAGTGAACATACCCAACTATCCACCATCAAGTTCAAGAAATCAAATATTACATTAACAAGGTTGTTTTTACACATTTAATGCATTTTCTAGTGGTTTGTATTTGTGAATATTCTTTTTTTTATTTGTGAATATTCTTTAAGAAATTCTCCCCTAACTTATTATCATAAAACATTTTTTCCATATTTTGTCTGAAAATTATAAAGCTCTGCATTTGATATCATTTTACTTTCATATATTTAAATGGATGGTTTGAGGTAATGATCTAAATTTTTTTTCATATGAGAGTGAAACACCGATCCATGCTTCTCTGCTGATTTGGGAAGCTATCTTTGCCATATGCAATTTTTCTTCATCCGGGTTCTATTTCTGAATTTTCTATTCTTTTTCATTGATCTATGGCTTTTGATTATTATAATACTATAATAAACTTGTTATCTGGGATGGTGTCTTCTACAATTATTCCTTTTATTAAATACAGCTTGGTTAAATTTGGACCTTTAATATTTCACATGGATTTAAGAATGACTTATTAATTTCTCTAAAAAATATCATTAGGTTTTGATAGGAATTCCATTATATTTTCATAGATCAATAGTCAGAGAATTTATATATTTATTACACTGAATATCCCATCAAGAATATGGCCTACATGTCTTCATCTGTTCGGGTCTTGGTGCTTATCAATAAAGGTTACCCCCACCAGCCTGCATTTTACTAAGGGGATATTGTAGTTGGGTACTTGTGTTGGCTTTCCTGTGTGTGTATGCAGGTCAGCAAGTTGCTGAGGCATAGTAGTAGTTGTTTGCAAGACTAAGGTGCAAAGTGAAGAAGCCAGGCAAGTCAACAGTCCTTCAGCCTTGTATGCATATGTGTGTGTGTGTGCGCGTGTGTGTATTGAAAGAGTCTCTAGTCTCTTTACATATTGGGCCTCTCTGACATGAGCAGGAATATTATAAAGAAATTTTATCAGGGCATGCCTAAGCATGAATATTCTTTGCTTTAGATATTTCTGTCACAAGTTACCTCTTTGTTTTACCATCAAGGTGGACTTTTCTCTAGGATTTCCTTTTGTAGGAAAAGTTGAATTGAATGCTGGGCAGAATTTGGAAGAAGGTTAGGTAAAGGATGATAACGCCACATAGATCATCACTTTCTATTACCTACAAAACAGGAAGTCTTGAAGTTAGCACAGGTCTTTCCATCAAAGAAATTGTGCACTGTAAATCTGTCCCTTATAAAGATTAAAAGCAAGACAAAAAAACCCCACATGAAACCCCAGTGAATGCTCGCCATGTATACTACTTATAAAGAACACATGTTGGTAATAAAGAAGATGCTCTCTGCAGAAACACAGAGAGCAAAAAACATTGCTAGACATGGAACAGTTTAGTTTTAGTTTTCTGTTTTCACCCAGAAGCTCCTGGCCCAAAAGCTAGGTAAGTAATGTTCTCTCAGGAAGCTCCAAGCAGAGTAAACTCAAGTTCCCAGGACTTCACTGTTAAAGGGCTTCATTCACAGGTGTGGTGTGACTTCCTCTTCCTCAGCAGCCTAAATATTCCATTTGCACTAGGTCATTTCTTAGCTCAATTCTTTAAATTTACAGGCTCTTTTTCTCATTAAAAATACCTTACTCACATATTGATAATTAATTGCTCACATTGTTGTAGACTGGATGGGGAAAGTGTAAAAAATGTCCTCATCCATCTTTTTCCTCCCTCATTCTGGTTATTAATAATTTGTAGCCTTTGCATTTATAGCTGTTATATTAAGAAACACGGGGATGGCTGTTTGTTTGGCAATTAACCAAAGAAAAATGCTCATTTTCTAAAATATTTACTTGGGATCTCCAAAATTTTAGTTGTGTCAGCGACTACATAAATATACCAAAACATTAAAACAGCACTTCAAAAAGCTTTGAAATTGCTGATCTAATTAGTCAACATAATCCTATACTTAAGGCAATAGCTGCATTTTTATTTTCATACCGGACAAACTTTATTCAATACAAAGGTATGGATTTTGTCCTGTGAATGACACATATTGCATGTCTGGCTTTTTTACTAGGACAGAACCTGTTAATTTTCCTTTGCCTCTTGTAGTCGTCCCTACATTTATAAGAGGAAATATTCCATCTTAAACTTTTTCTAGGTAGCTTTCCTTAGATTTTACACAGTTGGTAGACAAAAGCAGAAAATTATTTGTACAAGTGTTGCTGAAAATGTAGACATATATATCCAAGGAGCCATTCTACGAAGGTGTGTTAAGTAACTTTTTTTTAAGTTTATATATTTATTTATTTTGAGATGTGGGAGAGCCAAAGAAGGAGGGAGACAGAATCCCAAGCAGGCTCCACGCTGTCAACACAGAGCCCTACCTGTGAGATCACAACCTGAGCTGAAATCAAGAGTCGGATGCTTGCTTAACCCACTGAGTCACCCAGGCACCCCTGTGTTAAGTAACTTTTGAAAGTTGTCACAGAAGAACAAAACCAAAAACTTTTGTATACAATTAAAGCAATAAATTTAAATGAACCTATTCACCTTTGATCTATACAACCAGATGGGCTGTTCCTAGAGTGTACCCGTGGTGTGTATATTGGAGACAGAAAGGAAAAGTATTTATAAAGATAAACACAAATATAAATGTATAGTGGTTTGAAAACATTTCCCCCAAATTCTTTGACAGTCCTTCCATCATGAAGTGGGGCTTCAGTTCCCTCCCCTCAAAACTGTACAGCTTTATAACTGCCTTGACCAATAGAATGTAACACAACTGACATGGTAATGCCTTGACTTCTGAAGCTGGTTAAAAAAGGTCAGGTAGCTTCTGCTGGGTTCCACCATATGGAAGGACAACATAGGCAGGTCCCATCAAGGCAGGGAGAGAGATGCCCATAGAAGTCCAGCTCTTTGCATCTGCCCAGCTCAGGTAACAGATAAGTGCATGAAGAACCCTTGAGATGACCCCCCTCACTCGCTGAATGCAATCTGGTAACAGACCTTAGGCCAGAATTGCCTACCTGAACCCAGACTTGCAAACGAAATAAATGGTTGTTATTCTTTCAAGCCACTGTTTGAGATTGTTACACAGCATGTGAATAGATAGTATATGATAAAATTAGCATTCACAATGTATGTGAACATGAAATATTCAGGCTGTTTTCTCATAGTGCTTAACAGTATTGCCATATAGCCTCAACTAAATTCAACGTAATATTGAAAACATATTGGAGGTAGATGCTGACATATTATTTTCCAACAGTGGAAAAATTATAGTTTTCTTTATGGTATTACTATTAATAATTGCTCTGCTTTTGGGAATGCTATTTCTCCATTTCTGGGACACATTATTAGAACAGCGGTACTACTTGAAATCAGAATGCAGAATGCAAGAATATGCACTATTCTTTTTCTTACTAAAAACAAGTTTGTCTTTATTAATCTGTCAAAGTTCTTCCTTAAGAAAATTGTGTACGTTCCCTCATTACAATTTCCATTAACTTATTCTCTTCTGTTCCATTCTAACTTATTCTTTCTCCATTGGGTTATTGCTTTACAATGTTTCTAACCTTCTTTAATGACTGCTGGTTTCCATGATTATAGTTCTATTTTCCTAAATTAGATGCAATGTAAAAATAAGACTTGGCTTAGTTCTGTTTCTATACAGATTCACTGTCATACTCCTTTAGTTTTATAAATAGTCAACCCTTATTTCTAACTCCAGTGAGTTGTAAACCAAAAATCCAGATGCTGTATCACTATTCTTTTGATGTTATATATTTTCTCTCATTTGTTTCTTATTTGTATAATTGAAGATATTTTAAGAGCTTTTACTTGTTTCCATGAACTGAGCTGATCAGATGCATATTTGGGCTTTCAGAGTCTGAAATCAGCCAGGTAAGGTTAAATCTTGTAGCAATTAGCTTTTATTGAGTACCAAACCACTCTACCAATTAGTAGTTTAAAACAACAACCTTTTATTTAACTCATGATTCTGCAGTTGGGTATTTTGGATTGCCTGAGCTGTGCAGTTCTTCTGGTCTGGGCTGGTTTCTCAGACATGCATGCCAGGAGAATTACATGTTTTATATAAAACTGATACTTTACCAAATGCCTAATTCCTTTCCATTTTAACAGCTTTCAAATTCTCTCCATTTGGTGGAAGGGAGAAGGCAAAGAAGTCTTCATAGTTAATGTGAGTTGATGAGTTGAGATAATTTTTTTGGATAAACATAATAATCCATTCAAAACACCACCTTGTTAATGAAGGAGAAATACCGGTGAATCATGTACAGTCTGAAACCCCCACTTTTTGCTGCCGATAAGAAACTATATTAAACAGAAATAAGGTAAAGTAAATTGCTGCCTTAAGAATCATTAAACAAATGAAGAGAGTGTTGCTTCTTTGAGAATACTTTCCTCTATCCTGTAAAACTTTTCCACAAATGCCTTCTTCTGTGGTGCTTACTGCCAATTTGCGTTTTACAGAGAGGTTCTACTGTGATTTGGCCATAGAGAAAGGATTTCTCATTAGTCCAGATTTGTTCCATGCTAAAGAATTTGCTTTCATGATGTGTTGTGATTTCCGAAGCAGCAAAACTTATTGGAAAGAGATCTGTGTAAAAAGTTCAATAAACCTAAAACGATGTTCCTCTTTAGAAAATTAAAAAATTTTCTGCTCCAATTTTTCACTGCTTTGAAAGAAGGATAACATATTTCAACCTCACGTATACATTACCATTAAAAGCAGAGAACCATCGTGCCAAATTTCACTTAGTCATAATACCATCTAATGAGGATCAACCGTACTAAACACAATATTTTTTTATAAGTTGACTCCTGTCTTAACATCAAATCCCACATTGATCTTCTCCTAAACAGTAATGTTTATGAAATCACAAATAAGCAGCATCCATTATTGTTTTCTAATAAACATGACCATTAACAGAAAGTAGTTATTCTATAAATTAAGATCACATTAAATAACACCTTTAGTAGGCATTATGTTGTGTTTTGAAAAAACACTCATTGAAATTTTCGCGGTTGTTGGGAATTAAGATCAAGAGTAACTATTTTCCTTTCTCTGGTGGTACTTTGCAAGAAAAATTGTTCTAATAATAGTGGATATTTATGACAAATTCATGGTAATGGAGGGAATGTGGAGTAGTTAGTTTTGTTCTTAGTGGCATATTTTTAAAGCATCATAGATAAACTGGAAAATGTTTCTAATCAAAATAAGAAAATTTAGACCAGTTCAGGGCCATATATTTTCCCAAAACTAAAGGTACTCAAATGGGGGTGGAATGAATAATTGACAAAGAGTTGTGGATGGGCTCCAAGCCCTGATATGTAAGTTCTAGGATCCCTTGTAAGATTTATATTCTTTATAATCCTATTGCTTTAGTCCTTTATCTATCTGTGATTTTTATTATAGTCATAATTAAAAGCCGTTGTTTGATATATATCATAGGAAAGAAATTCCAGGAATTTATTGTGGTTCTTCCTTATGAATTTAATAATAATGTAATTATAATAATTTCCTAAAGTATAATTTTCAAAGACAGTTGACCCCTTCTTATATACTGGGCCCTTACAATAAAGTAAACTAGAGAAAAGAAAATGATGTTAAAATAGTAAGAAAGAAAAATACATTTATAACACTATACTGTACTTACCAATATCATCAACTTATGTCATCTGCTTACAAGAGGAATCATTTGTCTGTTGGTCCTACATTAATAGTGTCTTATATGACACAAAACACTGTCGATATATTAATAACATGAGACATCAAAAATGAAAAGATAATGTGAAAAAGAAATCCATATTTATTTACAGGTATAATGATTCATGCATTGGTAATGAAGAAGCTGTAATAGGATTGCTTTATGGTAGCCTAGTATAATTGACAATGATTTCTTCATAGTAGCCTAGCCTGCGTACTAATGAATGAATCTAATACATATGATAATGTAAGTTTTTGAATGCAAAGTTATAAAACAGTAAGAAAATGAACCCGTTGTTAATTTTTAATGAAATATCACTTACCTCGTGCCTATGTAAGGATAGGCTATCCACTTCCATCCAAGTCTTGCGCACGATGTTCTACATGGCGAACACTTAGGCGACAATAATGGTGATGACACAAAAACGTCTCAAACAGTTCTTGCTGTACAGTTATTAGATATTCACACAAAGACACTCATATACACACACAACAGATACATTTTACCGTACGCCATGATGGTTATTTACTCTTCGTTAAGTAGAAGTGGATTATAATAAAGGTCTTTATCCTCATCATCCTTACATTTAGTAGCTGAGTGGGAGGAGGTAGGGGGCGTTGGTCTTGCTGTCTCAAGGTGGCAGAGGCAGAAGAGGTGGAGGAGATGGAAGAGATGGGGAGAGGCAGGCACACTGGGTGTAACTTCACAGAAAGACGTAACTTCTGTCTTTTTGCTTTTTCACTTCCCTGAAAATGCTTCTATATGGTACCAATCCTTCTACCATCTGCTTCACTATCAGTGCCAATATCATAAAAGGGTCCATGTCATAAAAGAAATTGAAAGTAGTCTTGACCAACTGGAACTCTTTCTGGTGTGTAATGTCAATTTGTTTTCTTACACTATTTCTTCTGTGACATCTTCCTCATCATCTGGCACCGTGTGAGGTCACACATCTCCAACAAATCGTCTTCTGTTAATTTTTTGGTGTAGTGTCTGTGAGCTCTTGAATTTCTTCATGAGCCATAGACTGAAATTCTTCATCCCTTTCCTTTTTTTTTTTTTTTTTTTTTTTTTTTTTTCCGTATCTACAATCTCTTTCATGATTTCTTTGACTGGCTTTGTCATAAATCCTGTGAAGTCATGCACAACATCTGGATATAGTTTTCTCCAGCGGGAATTTATTATTTTGGGCTTGATGGCCTTCATGGATTTTTCTACAACAATGATGGCATCTTCAATGATGTAATCCTTCCAGATTTTCATGATGTTCTATCTGTCGGGGTTTTCTTCCATAATGTTGACAATCCTTCCCATACAGTACCATGTGTAATGAACCTTAAAGAACCTTAAGACCCCCTGATCTAATGGCTGAATTACAGACATTATGTTTGGGTGCAAGTAGACCACTTTGACACCCTTGATGTTGAGCTCATGGGATGCTGGGTGGCCAGGGATGCTGTCCAATATCAAAAGATGTTTAAAAGGCAGTGCCATACTGACAAAGTACTTCCTGACTTCAGGGACAAAAAAAAACATTGATGGAACCAATCCAAAAAAAGGGTTTTCGTTATCTAGGCATTGTTGTTATACAACCAAAAAACTGGCAGGTGGTGGTATTCATCTTATCCCTTTGAAGGCTCAGGGGTGAGTGGCTTTAAAGTTAAGGGTAGTCGTGATCATAAACTGGACTGCATTTGCACAAAACAGTAGAGTTAGTCTATCCTTGCCTGTCTTAAATTCTGGTGCTCATTTCCATTCCCTACTAACAAATGTCCTCTGTGGCTTTTTTTTTTCCAGAATAGGGTATTTTCATCTCCATTAAAAATCTGTTCAGGGGCGCCTGGGTGGCGCAGTCGGTTAAGCGTCCGACTTCAGCCAGGTCACGATCTCGCGGTCCTTGAGTTCGAGCCCCGCGTCGGGCTCTGGGCTGATGGCTCGGAGCCTGGAGCCTGTTTCCGATTCTGTGTCTCCCTCTCTCTCTGCCCCTCCCCCGTTCATGCTCTGTCTCTCTCTGTCCCAAAAATAAATTTAAAAAAACGTTGAAAAACAAAATTTAAAAAAAAAAAAATCTGTTCAGGAAGATATCCTCTCTTTTCAATGATTTTCTTAATAAAATTGCCTCTTGTTTGACAGAAGATGCTTCTCTTTTTTAAGCCAAATTTCTGTCTAAAATTATCAAACCATCCTTTGCTGGCATTAAATTCTCCAGCTTTAGATCTTTTACCTTGCTTTTGTTTTGAGTTATTATAAATGACTTCTTGAATCTTATTAGAGTCTGTGCATATATCTTTCTTATAGCAACCTGCCACCCACTTAAAAGCTGCATTTTCAATATGAGATAAAAAAGGAATTTTGCAAAAAGTTCAAGGTTTTTGCCTCTGGTAGGATAGTTGCAACTATGGCTTCATGAATTTCTTTTTCTTTTTTTACAACGTTCTTTATGCTGGAATCGTTAACTTGAAATTAAAACGGCAGACAACTACAGCTGTGATGTCAGTCTACAGTACATCTCAACCAATTCAACTTTTTCTAGTAATGTCATGACTTTTTTCTACTTCTTTAGAGCACTCCCAGCATCATTAGTGGCCTTTCATATGGGTCCTATTGTGTTACTCAAAGTTTAGGGTATTGCACTAAACACAAAGAAAAATCTGCAAGAGCCAGGAAAGATCACTTTTTACCGCGATGTGCAGTTTCCTGGAGAAACTAACTACTCACACAAAGATCATTCGCATCACACTGCGTTTTAAGCAGATAACCAAAAAGCACTTCAGCTCACCGTAATAGCAATAGGATGTGGCTACCAAATTATTATAGTAGTACAGTATGTACTACAGTTAATTTATGCAGTTATGATTTAATAGTGCATCGTTACATTTGTTTATATTTCTCTCCACTGCAGATGGCACTGTGTATGGTCTACGAGTGTTTGTGTGTGAAAGTTTTGATAAATCTTACCGTTTTACAATAAATTTGTACATACTTTATGTCAATGACAAAATAGACTCACATCTACATATATTTTATGCACTAATGACATACCTAAGTTTTTCTTAATTTTTTCAATACGTTAGGCTATGCGGTGCATCTGCAAGTTGTTCCAAATTGTTGCAAACCTCCAAAATACTTTCCAATATATTTGTTTAAAAAAAAAAAAAAACCCGTATAGGTAGACCTGTACAGTTCAAATCCGTGTTGTTCAAGCATCAACTATATATAAATGTTTGGGTTTCTTTTTCATATTCTAAATATAAATTTTCGAGTAAAGTGCATTAGATCAACACATTTATTAACACTACATATTTTTTAGTTAATCCATTCTTTCTGAAAAGCCAGGTGTTCGACAACAAAAGGCTTATAAAATCATTTTGAGAGTCCAGCAGTGGAATTTTTATGAATCACTAGATGAGTCACTGGACACCTGTACAAATGATACAGTTATATCTGAATTTTCTCATTCAAGAAAATGTGATTTGAATGGCGTGCGATGTATGAGAATGAAACACTAAAAGAATTCAAATCTCAAAAACTTCACATTTCAAATTTTCATTATCAAATCCACATTAGTTTTGAATTTTGCCAATGTACCACTTTTAACTAAAGCATAGTTTAGTTTCTGTCTTCCTCCAAACTTGTATCCTCTGCTTCACTTCTCAAACAAAAAGGAGGGGGGAGATCATAAAAGATTTATGTTAATGTGTTGGGTTTGAAGTAACCTAGGTATAATGCTCCAAGTTTGCATTGGACTATAGAAGTAAAATGTATCTACAGTGCACTTAAATTACTTACTTTTTACATCAAATGGGTGCTGGTTAATCAAAATAAATCCATGGAATATTGTGTATATATGTGTGTATGAAACTTGTGTTTTAGGCCAGTGAAATGAAAAGTTACCACTTATTTAAACATGGAAACATCTACAATGAGTCAGAATAGCCTACAAAAAGAAACTCCGGAATTTTGAATTTGAATATGAGTATGTTGTGAATATTTTAATGAATCAATAGGTAACCCTGATCATTAAGTAGTAAGCCGTGCTCTTAGTTCTCAAGTGAAATTAGTATTGTTTTGTATATCTCATAATAAATAATTCATTTCTTCTAAAAGTGAACACACAAAATGTAGGCCTGAATGAAATGTATTATATTTGAATTACTCTTACCTTGCTCTATTCCATTCTTATCAAAAGGGACACTGAATGTTACTAAGGTTGGAAAACTATTTTTCCTAAGTCCATCCATCTAGTAGTCAGCATTAATTCAAGGGAGAATGAATTTCAAGTTATGTGTCATTTGCAACTGTTTTTGAAATATGCCAAGTAATTCAAAACAGTTTTTAGGCAATCAGCCCAAAATGTGTTTCAATATTTCTTCTAAATTGCAAATTATTTGAACTTCAAATATTTGTAATATGTGTTGTAATGTCTTTCATTAAATACATCTTTCACTGTTACAAAATTAGATTGAGGTGATGTTCATAAACTCTGTCTATATACTGAAAACCATTCAGTTTGATAATTTAAATGGGTAAGTTATAGGGTGTGTGAATTACATCTCAAAAAATTATCTAAACCTTTTTTTATATCTGATCTTTCATAACGAATTGTGTTTCTCCTCCTTGTTATTTCTCATAGCTATGGCTTTGTTGATTCTCTATCACTTAGGGACCCCGCTTTGTACATATCTCTGTTTGAATGGCCATATAGATTTTGTATAATCAACTATTTAACATTTATTTTCCTTACTAAACGTGTATGTGATCGTTTGGCAGTAGAACTTGTGGTTTATTTTTATTTCTTTATGCTTAACATGGTAAATAATACATAAAAATAAATGTTGAACAAATTAACTCTTAGTGGGGTAATAAGAGCAGAAAATAGAAATTTTATTTGATAACTCTAAAAATGGAAATACAAAGTTATTACGTATACTACCAAAAAGATACCAAATGTTGAATATATGGGTAGGCTTCAAGTTACATGGATATAAACCTACAAATTCTAGAGAAACATGATTCAAAATTTTAACATACTTCTCTCCCCAGCCTTACTCTAAAATATGCCAGATCAGTTTTCTGTGGAATGCCTGTTCTTGCTAGGAGGAAAATCTGGAAAAAAATTATAGCAATTAATGTTACATTCAGGGCCCTGTTAACTTACTTTTGGTTTCTTTTATGCAAAACTCTTCATGATGATATCAGTAATTTCCCAGTATCATCACTCAAATTTTGGCAGAATTGTTAGACAAGCAGTAACATACCTAAAAGTCCAAATCAAAGTAAAAAAAGTGAAGCTATAAAGTGATATTATTGGGCTAATATCTTGTTAATAGAATAACAGTTAAATAAAAACTCTCCCTTTATAATGTGACATATTAAATATTTAATATGCAAAATGTTCTGTATATTATGGGATATTTGATATGCTGTCAAAAAGTTATGTTCATGACAATGGGTTTCACTGAAACATACCAGTGTAATTGGTAAACTTAAAAAGTTCTTTTGAAAGAAGATGCATTGAATTTTAAATTTAGTCCTTTTGGAAAATCATTGCTTTGGACTACTGCAATGTCAGAAATTTCCAAAACGTATTGATTTCATCTGGTAGATTTATATATCTTTTTTTCAGAAAGTCACTGAAATGCCACTCTCTTCCAGTTAAAATCTAACCACCCCTTAAATAAGTAGTGTGAACTGAAACCAAGTGCAAAGTAGTTGCAAAGGAGTGGAAACCAGTTATATAATAACTCACTATTAAGCAGTTTCTATTACTCCATAATTCAAAATTGGTACAAACATGGTTATATGCACTAAAATCTATTCTTCCATGATAATGATTTATGATTCACTGTCATATACCATTACCCTTCTCTAACTATAGAATTTTACACATTGCCTATTATATTATGATCCTGTCGAAGCACTCGGGCCCTCAAAAGAGTCACAATGTAATGAAAGAAAAATTTATTTTGTTAGAGATCAACTATAAGATTTTAAAAGACTCATGTAAGTAAACAACTGCTTTCCAGTCACTTGGAAAATGAATTGCTTGACTTTAATATGATAATTAGGTACATTTTAATACACTGCTCTAACATTTTTACGGATACCAACATAGAAAATCAATGCATTCATAAAAATTTTGTGTAAAAAAAATCACAAGTGTTTCTAAGTGCTTACTGACCTTTTAGTTTATCAGTATTTTTAAAAAAAATGAATGGAAAAAGTTAGAGAAATTCCTTTCTTTTTAACCATTATGTATTCCATAGTAAATGTTATTACTAAAAATGCTACACTGGATCATTTTCAATAAAAACACAATACAAAATTTATATAACCTTTTCCATTTTATCAGTGAAAAAGAAATTCTCTGCAAACACTTTGCTTGGCAGGGGTCTTCTGACCAAATCATGGGCAGGTGCTAATTGGCAAAAGAGAAGGCAGTTTGCAGTAAACACCTCTCTCCATCGAGAAAGTGCCCGGCTGCAAAACTCTAGTTCTTTGAACTTTATTGGCTGTTCAACAAATACGCTTTTCATGGTAACAAATGCTTAGCTTTACATCAGCCTTAAACAAAATTATTTGTAACTCTGAGTATGTGACAAGTTTCACTGGCTTAGTTTCGCGATTAGTTTTATTATTTCTACAAAAAGAAAGTAATCTAAACAGTTCAATAACTTGAAGCAGTTAAAAGTTTTTGTTTGGACAATTATTCCTCCCAAGGAGCTACAAGACCCAAGATACAGGTACAGTTTTATATTTATTGTGCTGTGAAAAACTGCACCCTGTATAGAATTACAAGGCTCTAATTTCATTGAAAGTATCTGTAATGCTATAAACCGAAAGGCTGAAAAAAACAGAATTTTGAAAAATCCTGATAGGAAAAGTGAAAGACTTGTATTACCTCAAGATGTTCTGTAACCTAATCTGTATATCATTTGTTTCTTAAATGACCCATTTCCAACTCCCATATCAAAATTTGTAAATTATAAGATATTCAGAAAAAGTTTAATATTTCACTTAACGTTAAGTAATAACCAATTTAAAAACTCATTTCAGTCGGAAATTAACTATTTTCTTGCCCTAGAAATAAAGCCAAATCATATTAAAATTTATGACATCAGTGAAAACATCTATTAAAATGCACATATAACTTAGAACAATTTAATCAGGATCTACTTTTTGCAAAATATTAGGCAATCACAATGGCAATAAATCCCAGAGTTACTCCAAGGTAATAAGAATGTCTCTGTTTAGAGCTATAAACCCTCCTGTGTAGCTTAGTGTATTTTACAGGTGGCAGCTTCTTCTAGAGAAACATTGCTACCTTTTCCTATTAGTTCGGGCATAAACTTAACTATGCAAGTTGGCTTCGTGACTTTAACTTTTACCAGAGATAGAGCCTTTGGGTGAGGGAGTCTTCATCCCAGGAAACAACGGAAATTGTAAATAAGCCACACTAATATTCACGAGAATTTGGGTCTTATTTCAAGCCCCTTATAGATTTGCCTATGCATCTTAAGGGCAGAGGTACAAAGAAAAGTGTCAAGAATTATTTTCAAATAAAAATCAATGTGAGATATCTGGAAACTGAAAGGGAGCAGATTTTGCTACTGCACAATATTTCTTTAGCATAAGAATTATTTTGAGCTAAGGGGCGCCTGCATGGCTCAGTCAGTTAAACTTCTGACTCTTGCTTTCAGCTCAGGTCATGATCTCACAGTTTGTGAGTTCAAGCCTCGTGTTGGGCTCTGTGCTGAGGGTGCAGAGCCTGCTTGGGATTCTGACTCTCCCTCTCACTCTGCCCCTCCCTGCCTCTCTCTCTCTCTCTCTCTCTCAAAATAAATAAATAAACTTAAAAAAATTAGTTTGAGCTAAAGGCAATCAAAACCCAGGAGATTCAGAGAAAGTTCTTTCCTTCCCCCTTAACTGCCTAAGTTTACTTTGGAAAGGGATCCATACGGGGAAAGGAGCCATTACCAGAGATACCTTTTTACCTGAAAAACTTATCTGCTTAACAGGGCAACCTTTGTTTTCCAAACTTCTCCTCTGCCTTCCCGTGGATGGCCTTCTTCCCATTTAGATCCCCAGATCCCCAACCCTTTCTTTAGCTCAGGATGTTATATAAGCCTCAGTTACACGGCTGCTCTTTGGGTTTCATGTTTGTATGAGGCCCTGTATGTAAGAAATTGTTTTTTTTTTCTGTGAATCTTGTTTTATGTAAATTCAATCATCAGACTACCCAAAAAACCTAGAAAGGGAAAAATGTTTCCACTCTTACAAAGCTTAACATAAAGGCAGTGAGAGTATTAGCATCCTGATGTGATGAATAACGCGGTGTGGCTTTGGCATACGTGTATCACAGCACAGCATTATTAGAGCGAGCACAGCAGCGTGTTTCCTCAGCCTCTCTTGGGTAACTTGTCTCTTAATTCACACCCAATCTGAAATGATAGCAGAGGCGTGGCGGTTAGGCAGCTGAATCCAAAGCAGTGGGAGGCTGGAAATGCAATGGTAACCACAAGCGCAAACACTAGCCCCTCATCCGCAATGAGTGGGTGTTCGTGGCACAGTTGATAAAGGCCAACTTTAAAATTTTCTTGAGTGTTTATCCATTTTTTTGATACTTAGTTTTGGGAGAGTGCAGGGGTCAGACAGAGGGGGACAGAGGATTTGAACTAGACTCTGCACTGACATGCTGAGGGCGACAAGCCTGATGTGGGGCTTGAACCCATGAACTGTGAGGTCATGACCTGAGCCGACTGAGCCACCCAGGTGCCCTATAAAAGGCCAACTTTATTTATTTATTTATTTATTTATTTATTTATTTATTTATTTAGCAGAGAGATGGAGACAGAATCTGAAGCAGGTTCCAGGCTCTGAGGTGTCAGCATAGAGCCCATTGCGGGGCTTGAACTCAGGAGCAGTGAGATCATGACCTGATCCAAAGCTGGACACTTAACTGACTGAGCCACCCAGGCTAAAAGGCCAACACTAAATGTGGATGCATAAAATGCCCCACAAGGACATTAGAAAAAGAATGGAAGAAATCTTAAGGGACCAGAGGTTTCTGGAAATGGACAGGGTAGAAATATGTAGAAAATGTGTTTGTTACTTACGGTATGCAACAACACAATGTAAGGCATATCTCAGAGATACCAAAGTTTCAGTTCCAGACCACCACAATATAGTGAATACTGCAATTAAGTGAGTTAAATGATTTTTTGGTTTCCCAATGAATATAAAAGTTATGTTTACATTATACTATAGTCTATTATGTCTGTAATCGCATTGTGTCTAAAAAAGCAATGTACATACCTTAAAAAATTCTCTTGCTAAAAAATGCTATCCATCATCTGACTTTTCAGGGAGTCATAATCTGTTTTGCTGGTGGAGGCTCTTGCCTTGATGTTGATGGCTTCTGACTGATCAGGGTGGTAGTAGCTAAAAGTTGGGGTGACTGTGGCAATTTCTTAAAATAAGGCAACAATGAGGTTTGCCATTTTAATTGACAAATCCTGCTGTTACTTTATCCACTAAGTTTCTGTAATCTTCTAACTCCTTTGTTGTCATTTCAACATTCTTCAAGGTATCTTCACCAGGAATAGATTCCATCTCAAGAAACCACTTCATTTCCTCATTCACAGAAACAACTCATCATCTGCTCAGGTTTTATCGTGAGGTTGCAACAATTCAGTCCCATCTTCAGGCTCCACTTCTAATTCTAGTTCTCTTGCTATTTCTACCCCATCTGAAGTTACTTCCTCCACTGAAGTCTTGAATCCCTCAAGTCATCTGTATGGATGGGAATCAACTTCTTCCAAACTCCTGTTTATGTTGATATTTTGACATCTTCCCCATGAATCACGTGTGTTCTTAATGGCATCTAGAATGGTAAGTCCCTTCCAGAAGGTTTTCAATGGATTTTGCCTGGGTCCATCAGAGGAACCACTACCTATGGTGGCTATAACCTTATGAAATGTATTTCTTCAATGATACTATTTGAATGTCAAAATGACTCCTTGATCCATGGGCTTCAAAATGGTTGTTGTGTTAGCAGGCATGAAAACATTAATCTTGTACATCTCATCAGAGCTTTTGGGTGACCACATGCATGAGAAGTAACATTTTGAAAGGAATCTTTTTTTCTTAGCAGTAGATCTCAACAGTGAGCTTCAAATAGATAGTAAACTATGTTGTAAAAGATGTGCTGTCATCTGAGTTTTGCTTTCCCATTTATAGAGCACAGGCAAAATAGATTTCACCTAATTCTTAAGGGCTCTAGGATTTTTTGAATGCTAAATGAGCGTTGCCTTTAACTTAAAGTCACCAGCTATGTTAGCTCCTAAAAAAAAAGAAAGTGAACCTGTCCTTTGAAGTTTTGAAAACAAGTGACTTCTCTCCAGCTAGGAAAGAACTAGATGGCATCTGCTTCCAATAGAAGATCGTTTCTTCTACATTAAAAACCTCTTGTTTAGCATAGCCACCTTCATTAATGATCTTAGCTAGATCTCCTGGGTGCCTTTGCCGCAGCTTGTACATTAACACATGCTGCTTCCCCGTACACTTTTATGTTATGGAGACGACTTCTTTCCTTAAACCTCATGAACCTCTGCCAGCTTCAAACTTTTGCTCTATGGCTTCCTCACCTCCCTCAGCCTTCATAGAGTTCCAGAGAGTTAGAGACTTCCTCTGGATTAGGCTTTGTCCTAAGGGAATGTGGTGGCTGGTTTGATCTTCCCATTTCACTAAAATTGCCTCTATATCAGCACTAAGTCTGTTTCACTTTCTTATCATTTGTGTGTTCACCAGAGGGGCACTTTGAATTTCTTTCAAGAACTTTTCGTTTGCATTCACAAAGCAGCTCACTGTTTGGTGCAAGAGGCCTAGCTTTTAGCCTGTGTTTTTTGACGTGGCTTCCTCGCTGAGCTTAATCATTTCTAGCTTTTGATTTACAGTGAGGGACATGCGACTCTTCCTTTCGCTTGAATACTCAGAGGCCATTTAAGGTTGTTAACTGGCCTAATTTCAATATTGTTGTATCTCAGGGAAGAGGGAGGCCCAAGGCGAGCGAGAGAGATGGGGGAATGGCCAGTCGGTGGAGTAGTCAGAATATACACAATGTTTATTGATTAGGTTCGCCATCTTTTGGGTACGGTTCATGGCGCCCTCAAACAATCACAGTAATAACATCAAAGATCACTGATCCCAGATCACCATAACAAATATAATAAAAATGAAAAATTTTGACATATTGTGAGAAATACCAAAATGTGACACAGAGACACAAAGGAAGCAAATGCTGTTGGAGAAAGGTGCAGATAGACTTGCTCTACACGGGGTTACCGCGAACTTTCAATATGTAAAAAACATAGTATGTGCAAAGCGCAATAACACTAGATATGCCTGTAAACTATGGACTTATTTTAATTCCTCATTTAATAGCTCTAAAAGATAGGCCTCATTACCTCAAATGAAAATACTCTGGAAATACACCGATTGTGAACCTTGGAAAACTTGCATACCTGGTGTTATGTGCAATGAGACACTCTCAGTCAGGGAATCATTTTTACTGTAATTGTTTTCAAGTAGTTAAAATATGACATTTTACCAAAATATCTAAGATAGTCTTATCCTGGATAATATGGAATAACAGGTTGATATGGAACTTAACTTTTGTCCTAGGGTACTAATGAAGATGAACATGTACATATAAAATAACCTGACATAAATAGGATCATAACACATTTCCTCCTTGTAGTAGTCTTTTATTTTTCTGTCAGTTGACTGTATCTTTTCCCTTCTCCATCCTTCTCAACCAACATGATTCCTATGACCTATGGTAACACCTCCCACGAATATCTTGTGCCTATCTTTTCAATACTAGTGCTTTCATTTTTATGGACTATTCCATAAAATAGACTATTCTATTCCGTATAGAAGTTAGACAATGAGTAGGATTGCTGGGTTAAAAGGTAAAAAAAAAAAAAAAAAAAGATAAATCGATGATAGATAGATGATAGGTAGATTGATAGGTAGATAACTAATAGATTATTTTGCAAGTAGATTTATTCAATGGATATTGCCACATCATCTTTAAAGGAAAGTAACTTACTCTTTACTCTTTTTTTCTACATCTTCATCTGTAACAAGCATCCTAACTTAATTTCCCGATATTTTCTCATTTCCCTTATTACCAGCAAGTTTGAAATTTTTCATGTTAATCAGCACTTCAGATATTCACTTGTTTTTTTTCTTTGTGTTTTCTATTCATAGTCTTTGCCCCTTATCTTTCTGAGTTCCTTGAGCCTTTGTGTAATATAGTGGATGCTTATATGGAACTGTAGGAATATCCATGACATATTGTTAATTAAAACTAAGCAAGTGCAGAGTAAAATATGTAGCATAATTATGTATTAGTTTTAAAACCCAGGTAATAAAATACCTGTCTAGATGTGCATTTATGCCTACCTACATTTAGTCAATAAGGAGGAAGGTGTTGGAAGAGTGTCACAGTGGGTGTTCCACATGCGTTACACCTGGGTGTGAGAGGAGATGGGGATGTGGGAGGGATGTTCATTGCACATACATGCATTCTTTTTTGTTTTAAATTTAAATCCAAGTCAGTTAACACATGGTGTGATAATGATTTCAGGATTAGAATTTAGTGATTCATCCCTTACTTATAACACCCAGTGCTCATCCCAGCAAGTGTCTTACCTAATGCCCCTGGCCCATTTAGCCCATCCCCCACCCAACACCCTGCCAGCAACCCTCAATTTGTTCTCTGTATTTAGGGGTCTCTTATGGTTTGTCTCCCTCTCTGTTTTTATCTTATTTGTGCTTCCCTTCCCATATGTTCATCTGTTTTGTATCTTAAATTCCACATATGAGTGGAATCATATGATATTTGTCTTTCTCTGACTGACTTATTTTGCTTAGCGTAATACACTCTAGTTCCATCCACGTTGTTGCAAATGACAAGATTTCATTCTTTTCGATCACTGAGTAATACTCCATTATATATATATATATATATATATATATATATATATATATATATATACATCTTCTTATAGTATATAATATATATACATATATATGTATAATATATATATAATATATTATATATACATTATATATTGTATAATATATAATGTATAATATATATACATTATATATTGTATAATATATAATGTATAATATATATACATTATATATATTATATATACATTATTACATTATACATCATTATAATTATACATTATATATATTGTATAATATATAATGTATACTATATATATATACTATATATATATATATATATATATATATATATTACATATTCTTTATGCATTCATCCATCAGTGGACACTTGGGTTCTTTCCATACATTGGCTATTGTTGACAGTCGTGCTATAAACATTGGGGTGCATGTGCTCCTTCGAAACAGCACTCCTATATCCTTTATCCTTTGGATAAATATTTATTAGCACAATTGCTGGGTCATAGGGTAGTTCTATTATTTTATTTTTTTGAGGAACCCCCGTACTGATTTCCAGAGTGGCTGCACCAGTTTGCATTCCTACCAGAAGTGCAAAAGGGTTCCTCTTTCTCTGCATCTTCACCAACATCTGTTGTTGCCTGAGTTGTTCATTTTAGCCATTCTGACAGGTGTGAGGTGGTATCTCATTATAGGTTTGATTTGTATTTCCCTGATAATGAGTGATGTTGAACATTTTTCATGTGCCTATTAGCCATCTGGATGTCTTCTTTGGAAAAATGTCTATCCCTTCTTTTGCCCAATTCTTCACTGGAATATTTGTTTTTTGGGATGTTGATTTTGAGAAGTCTGTATAGATTTTGGATACTAACCCTCTATCTGGACACATCACAACTCTGGACTTTAAGCTGTATTACAAAGCTGTAATCATCAAGACAGTAAGGTACTGGCACAAAAACAGGCACATAGATCAATGGAACAGAACAGAGAACCCAGAAATGGACCCTCAAAGGTATCACCAACTAATCTTTGACAAAACAAGAAAGAATATCCAATGGAATAAAGACAGTCTTTTCAGCAAGCGGTGTTGGGAAAACTGGACAGCAACATGCAGAAGAATGAGCCTGGACCACTTTCTTACACCATACACAAAAATAAACTCAAAATGGATGAAAGACCTAAATGTAAGACAGGAAGCCATCAAAATCCTAGAGGAGAAAACCAGCAACAACCTCTTTGACCTCGGTCACAGTAACTTCTTACTTGACATATCTCCAGAGGCCAGGGAAACAAAAGCAAAAATGAACTTTTGGGACTTCATCAAGATAAAATCTTCTGCACAGTGAAGGAAGCCATCAGCAAAACTAAAAGGCATCAGATGGAATGGGAGAATATATTTACAAATGACACATACATGCATTCTTTTAGTGTATTATTTTGCTTATATCACAAAGTACATTATTATGTCATTTAAAATACTAAGGAATTTTAACTATAATAAAAATATCTGTGATTTAGTGATAAATAGGATTGTTGTGAAAATAAAAAAAAAGTATGTACTCATTTTCTCATAGAAAAAAATCATTGTGACCATTCTAAAGGCAAATTCAGAAAGGGAGCGAGAGAGAGATTTACTTTCCACTCTTAGAAATTTATATTAACATCTTTGTAGCATTCTGAAACTATCTGTGTAGTACCAAAATACTTGTTGTAATATATTTATACTTTGACCAGTGAATTTTCAGGGCTATGGAAATTAGTGGAAAAATATGATGTTAGGGAAAAAGTCAATCAGATTTGACTAAAAGCCAAGACAAAATTTCATGAAACAGCCTTATCCGTCTCCAACTTCAGCTTGAGGGGTAGCTCTAAAGAGACAAAATATTTACATTAGCTCATGAGAATGTTCCACCACTGCCTATTAGATGAATATATTCTACGAGATTCATAGTCTATTTTTATGCTGCTTATTTGAGATTAAAGCTATTTGAGATTAAATATAATTTTCAAGAAGAAATCTCCGAAAAGGGAAATATATATAAAGTGACGAAATTTGCCAGAACCTGCAAGTAATTTGGGAGGACTCTGAAGAGATAATCAGATTAAGAGAAGACTGAATAATTCCCTGGTCATATCTTAGAATTATACTTGATAATCTCATCTTAATGATGAATAATTTTTAATTTTTTCTTAAAACAGAAAATCTACAAGAGAAATTAGTCACTTGATATGAGATACATGAACTATAACATTGATATAATTATATTTTAGCGTTAAGAAATGAAAAAATAATGTAAACGTCAAGGCAACATGGCCTCGTCTGAAGAATGCAACAATTCTTCTGCCCTAACCGTAAATTAAAAAGCTCTTTCATGTATTTGAGATCCCATTTAAAGAATAAAAAAGGGATTTGCAACTACGAATCACTGCATTGAGATAGTAAACATGGGGAAATCTGCAAACTATAAATGTCAGATTGTAACATCTTTGTATTAGCAGAGACCTTAACTCAACATAAATTTATGAGAAAGATCTTCAATGTGAAGACAGCTAGAGATTATGTAAAATTTGAGCAGACTATGGCAAAGTAACTTATCACTTACTCGGTCCAATTTGAAAGAGGTCAAGATATGCCCCCCTGCCAAGGGATCCTGCTGAGGGACCTGAATTCTGACACTAATGCTCCTTTGAGAGTGTGCAGTTGTTACAATAAAAGTATTATCTGGCATATCGTTAACCCAGTAGTTCAAATTTCTTGAAAACATTAATTATCCAGTCTCCCAGCAGTGCACAGAGGTAATGAAACTCAAGATGGGTTGATTTTACATTACTGGGGGACTGGAAAGAATGTGGAGAGGTGCATATTGACCGGAAGGATTAGGCATGTGAGAGGCAATGTGGCAGGTATTTAGGGGGAAAGGCAGTGATTTCCAATGACCTGGAGACTGGGCCAGATGGAATTGCTTGAAACAATCCTCTCTGAGTTTCCTGTGCTTTTCAATCTCTTACACAGCTTTTCATAAACACAATCATTCATAGTCATCCATTGTTTCTTAGGATTCTAACCACCATCTTCTCCAGTTCTCCCTCTTAAGTAATCTCTTTGAGTAATGTCTATAGTGTTCTGTTTGTGATAGATGGCCAATTGTTCTTGTGTGTTGAGTTTATAGAAGGATATAGAAACAAGCAAAAGGTCGGTATATCTTAACCTTTTAAAAGTGCAAACCTCTAGGGTCATGAAGATAGGCTATGAGTCCTAGATACTGATTAAGTCAAAAATGTTGCCTGTCCAGTAAGATCCACCTAATGAGTCGATGAGTCCATAGGTGACTGGGAAGGTGTTTCATAAAACAATAACTTGGGTTAGAATATGTATTTCCTAAATAAATAAGTGAATGCATTTCTAAATAAATGAAAGAGAACAAATTTTAAAACACGCACACACACAGAGTCCAAACCTCTAAATTATATATGTGAACTTATTATTTTTAGGAACTTTTTAAAAAATCTCCCCCTCCCCCAAAAAAGTGACCTATATTCTTTGGTTTTGGAAAATCAAAGAAAAAGTTTTTTTTTTTTTCCCCTACTATTGTAAGGGATATGTCAGTCTGTTCTCATTGAGCCAAAGTAGAAACAACCTGTGGTAATACCTCAATTAACATTTTGTGTTTGCATTATTGAATACTAGTGCTTTCAGATAATAACTAATTTAATTAAAAAAATGCAAGGTAAAAATACAAAATATCTCGACAGGACTGAATAGAAGATGAATGTATAGAAACCATCTTAAAATATTTGTAGAACATCTGGACCAACTAAACGAGTCATAAAATGGTATTGAAATTCCAGTGAACTATTTTATGGGGCACCCTTAAAAGAGAATATCCTATAGCCATTACAAAGAATAGAGCAGAAATAATAAAGAATAATTCTCAAGATAAATTATTAAATGATAAAAGCAAAACATATTTGCCACAAATGTTTTGTTGATTTCTAAAATGTCTGCACCTTTTCCCGTCATATATAATTTTTAATGTAGTCAAATCTGCTATCTTGCTTGCAGTTACATTTACAAAATGTAAGTATAGCAAGTGTGTTCTCCACACTTGAAAATAAATATTTGTATGTGTGTGTGTTAAAACTAAAAAGCATGGGGGTGCCTGGGTGACTCAGTCGGTTGGGTGTCCGACTTCAGCCCGGGTCATGATCTCGCAGTCCGTGAGCTCAAGCCCCGCATCGGGCTCTGTGCTGACAGCTCAGAGCCTGGAGCCTGCCTGCTTCCAATTCTGTGTCTCCCTCTCTCTCTGACCCTCCCCCGTTCATGCTCTGTCTCTGTCTCAAAAATAAATAAAAATGTAAAAAAAACAAAACAAAACAAAACAAAAAACTAAAAAGCATGGTACAGTATAGACTGAATATTATGCTACCACCCTAGTGCACATGAAGGGATATTTCATTGTGGTTTTAATTTGTATTTCTCTAAGGATGACACTGAGTATTTTTCATGTGCTTATTGGAAATTTATCTTCCTTCTTTGGACGTATGTCTCTTCAGCTCTTTTCATAAACTGGGGTAGCCCTTAGGCAGGCTGGTAGTTTTCAAAATGTTAAGCATAAAGTTTCCATATGATCCAGCAATTCCACCTCTAGCTATGTCAGTACCAAAGAGAAATAAAACACAAGGACATTCATAACAGCATTATTCACAATAGCCGAAGGTGGAGACTACCCAAAGGTCCATCAAATGATGCATGGATAAATAAAAGATGGTATATCCATATAATAGTCAAGTGTTAAGTCATAAAAAGGAATGAATTTCTGATACATGATACAGACATGGATGAACTTTGAAAACATTGTGCAACATGAAAAGTGGTCACAAAAGACTATGTGTGGTATGATTCCGCTTGTAGGAAAGTTCAAAAATAAGCAAGTCAGTAGAGGCTGAAAGTAGATTGGTGATTATGTAGGGCTGAGAGAAGGAAGGCAAATGGAGAGTTACTGCTGGTGGGGAGAGGGTTTCTTCAGGGACTGATGACAGTGTTCTAAAATTGTGGTAACAGTGACACAGCTCTGCACATTGAACAGTACACTGTAAGTGGGCAGATTGTATCGTATATGAGTTGTATCTCAATGTTTTTTTTTAAAGAAAGAGGATAGATTCCACTGTTTTTAAAAATCTTACAATCTATATATTTCCAAGTCATTTATTTTGTTGTTGTTAGGAAAGCCTGCTGTGGTTACTGGGGAAACAAGGAAATAACTGCTGGTCAGGTATGAATCTTTTTTCATTCATTGATATATTTATTCAACAAACATTTCCAAAGGGCTTGCCATAGAACCATACAAAACAGGATTAGAGATAATCAAGTCGAAAGACAAAGTATCTGGACAGTGGGTGAAGGAGACAAGATGGGTGCTGGATTAGTGGCACTAAATTCTGGGAATTTATCCCCAGATATGGGAATAGTGATAAGGATGGAAAGATTTAACCAGAAAAGATGACACCAAAATTAGGCCTTGATGGTTTCATAGGATGTTAGCCAAGTAAAAGGTTACCATATATTCTGAGAATTGCCCTTCCCTTCACCACACCTTCCACCGGGGATTTGCCCTTGACAGGCATATTGTTATTATTAGATCCTCTCTGCTGGCCACAATTGACTAGACCATAAATAACCTCCTGACCCAAACTGCTCCAGATGTTCTCTCCTAGGAATTAGGAATTTGGACTTCATCAGTCTATAAGGGTGTAACTTGAACCGAGGGATGTAAATTCAGGTCTGCCGTAGTCCGTTATCTATATGTGGAAGCCAAAAAAGCCAGGCTGGGAAGGTCGATAAAAGACCCAGAGAGAAGCAGAGATAAGAAATAAAGAGGAAGTACGACTGGCTTACTGAAGACTTTCTCATTCTTGCTTCCAGGCCTAGCAGCCCTACATTCTGTAAGGGACTCCAGTACTTTACTAATAAATCCACCCTTGTGGCTTCAATGGGAAAAAAAAAATAAAAACAAGGGATAAGACAGCGTGTGAGGGAAGTAGGAGTAGAGGTCCTGTCAGAGCTGCTGGCATGGACAAGGACACCAAAGTGTGAGATTTGGGCAGTAGTCAATTTATTTGAATATAAATGTGTGCTTTTTATATTACATTATTTATTTACTATAGCACTGAAGTCATATATAATTATCAAACATATATTCTCATGAGAGAAAATCTGGCAAAATCACTCCATTCATAATAACAATACAGCAACCTCCAAATATCAATGGGCACGATGGGAATTGTCAATTGGAAGAGGTGTCCAGTCCCCCTGGTAATTCTTATTTCTATCCCTTCCCTAGGAATTAAACTATCTCATGGAATATGAGATACTTTCTTCTTCTTCTTTTTTTTTTTTTTTCCTGGAATGGTTATGTCACAGGAGATATTTTTGTAATTGGAAAGAAGTAAAAGATTATCAATAGCAGAACTTCAACCTTCTTGATTAGAAATGTAAACCAAAAACACATCAAACACATCTAAATTTAAGACTCAGAATGGTTTTTCCAAAGGCCAAACCAAATAATAAACTTAATACTTAAGTCACTTACATATATTAGAAATCTAAATTTAAAAGGATTCAGAAGTGAGAACTGATAAGGAAACAGTCCAATTAAAATATTGAAGTAAAACAAGGATTAAAAATATAAAAGTTATAAGAATTTTCCCATCCTGAATTAGGTAATGTGAATGAAAGGAAATAAAAAGTCACTAATAGCTTTCTTTTTTATTTATTTTTTTTTTTTATTTGAGAGAGAGAGAGCGTGTGAGAGTCGGGGAGGGACAGAGTGAAAGAGAGAAAGAGAGAGAGAGAGAGAGAAAGAGAGAGAGAGGGAGAATCTTAAGCAGGCTCCATGCTCAGCGTGGCTCCCTATGTGGGGCTCAATCCCATGACCCTGGGATCATGACCTTAGCAGAAATCAACAGTGAGATGCTCAAACAACTGAGCCACCCAGGTGCCCCTAAATCACTAATAACTTTCTTACAATTTGTTTATCATTCTCTGCAGACATTTAGCCAAGAATGAAAATATGCCAGTTTATTTTGTTCCTCTGACACTTTCTCTAGCATCTATTTGCTTGGATTGATCCGTATGCATTTCGGTATTTAGCAATCTCTTTTATCATCATACAGAAGAGTTTAGTAAAATACATGATTTTTTTTCACTATCACATGCAGACATAGTTCCCCCAGACCCTTATTATATATAAGGCAGCCTCACTTTAGCATGTACTATGCCATTATAACTAGTTTAGTTCCTACAGTTAGCATTTTGCATTAAAAAAGAGGAGGATGGCATTTTAAATTCTTAAGCCAAATCATTTATGCTTTACATATATAATTCACACATAATTTTGAGTAATGTGTTAGAAGGATTAAATGTGTCAACCAAGTTATGTTTCCAAATAGGAACATTTCATTGATTTGAGCCAGGCTGGTGGATACTGAAGGTTTTGTTCTTCATTTTCTGCCTCAAATAGCTGCTTTGTATCATTATAGGTCTACTTGAAATAATGCTAATGTCAGTTCACTCCCCTTTAACTCTATTGAAAATAATTTCTGTATTCTCTATAGCAACATGATTCTATATATCAGACATGATTAAAGTGTTCTTGGTAATATAGTTATGGAGTTCTTTACCATAAAAACGTTATGCTGAGGAACACTTGGGTGGCTTAGATGGTTGAGTGTCCAGTTCTTGATTTTGGCTCAGGTCATGACCCTAGGGTCATGGGATTGAACCCATACTGGGCTCCACACTGAGCATGGAGCCTGCTTAAAATTCACTGCCCCCTGAAACAAAACAAAACAAAACAAAAAACAAAAATGAAAACAAAACAAAAAAAACCCAACATTATGTTGAACTGGATTTTATTTAGGAGGGCGTTAACCATTTGAAGTGTTAAAGGGAAACACCAACAAATAAAGTTACATGGAGAAAACCAATATTATCTGATTGTCTCCCTACTACATGCTCCATACGCTCTCTTTCCTCACTCTGTTTAAACTCTTTAGTTAGAACTTATGTCTTGTTCATCCTTTGGTCTCTAGAGTCTGGCACAGTGCCTTTATACTATAGGTACTCATTTATTCAGTTCATCCAATTAATACAAAGTTATTGAGTCCCATTCATTGCCAGGCTCTGTTCTAGGTCATGGGTTAGAGCAGTGTACAAAATAATGCAAAATCTCTACCTTCACAGGGTTTGCATTCTAGAATAGTGAAAGTTATAATAGAAAGTAAAAATAGAGGCTCTATAGTACACTAGATGTTAGTAAATGTTATAGAAAAGAAATAGATCTGTGAATGAGAATAGTAAACAATAGGATAGATGGAGTTACAATTTCAGAAGGGGTAGTCATGTCCTTCCTTGCTGAGGTTGTATCTGAGTAAAGTCCTGAAAGTGTGAGATAAGCAGCCATGTGGAAATATGGAGGAGGAGCACTGAAGGCAGAGGGTTGAGCAAATGCAAAATCCTGAAGCCTGCCTAATGTGTTAATAAATAAATAAATAAATAAATAAATAAATAAATAAGGACGTCAGTGCACCTGCTGTCTGGCGAACAAAGGGGAAATCAGAAGTCACAAAGTTAACAGGGAATCAGACTCTGTGTTTGTGACATCTAAGTCATGCTAAAGACTAGAACTTTTGGAACAAATGAGTTGGGAAACACTGAAAGATTAAAGTGGAAACAAGACATAATCTGATTTGTGTATTTTACAAGATCACTCTAGTCCCTCTGTTGAGACTAAGAAGAGAAAGCAGGGAGACTATGGCTATGTAAAGGGAGAAGAGACATCTGCACCAGCAAGTACAAACTTTAAAAAACAAACAAACAAACAAAAAACCAAACAACCCAGTGGGAACATAAAATAGATTGGGGAGGGGGGAGAGAACTCCCTGCAAAAAACAATGGTAGAGTACGATCTGCTGAACTCTCAGTATGTCACAGAGATGAAGGGGTCATAAGCAGTTGTATTTGTTTGGCCTCCCACAGATATGTGATTGGGAAAGGGAGAAATCACTTTTTAGATGATAATAGATCTTCTTTGTCACTCTACCACGATAAACTGTATATAGCTTTGTCACTATATAGCTCAATGAACTGCAGTCTTTTAAAGGTTAGCTGCAATAAGCCATATCAATAAACATTCTGCACTGTTGCAGTGAAATTCATTGGTCTGTCTTGAGCTTTGTTTGGGTTTTTTATTCATGCATGATTTTATAGCATCATATTTTGGTCATTTGGAAAATATTGGCTCACTGAGTTATGTAAATATTCCACAGGTTCACATATTTTATTATACAATATTTTTAAATATTTTCATTTATATCATGCTCATTTAATTAAAAAACAACAATAATACTTAAGTATTAGAAAGCACAAAGTGGCAAACACAAAGTGTCTATAGTCAGAATTTTCATTTGAAAGCTCAAAATTGATCACTGGCAACAAATTGGGTTAGTTGTTTTCCTTCAAATGACTCACTTTCTTCATTTGTAGGAAACTCTGCCAGATACCCAGTTAGGCATTGCAATAATCTGTCAGTTTTTCTTTCAAATAAAAATGGTATTTCAAGAAAAAAAGCACAAGTAGTTTTTCTAGAAACAACTTTTGTACATTAGTAGGCAGCAGAAATTCCTTATGTGTCATTAAAAAGACATACATGGAGGGGTTGAAATTTGATATTAATATTTTTACTGCTTCCTCTAGGACATTCTTAAATGAAACTGGCATTTTTTTTAACCTCAAGTGCTAGTTTGTGGCTTCTACTGTAGGTCTGTGCCAGTACCTTGACTGTGCTAAGATACCAACAAATTTTACCCTCTGTTGCTTTTGTACCTTTGGAGCTAATGTCAACACAGTGAAATAGGCAAATGACATGTAAGTGCTATTATGAAAATAGCTTTGATTTCACAGACGCCCCCTGAAAGGATCATGGGGATTTATAGGAGACTGTGGACCAAACTTTGCAACCCACTGGTTTGGGAGGCTAGCAGAGCAAATGTTCTGGGAAGATATAACATGGCCGTCAAATAACATTCAGGTTCTTGGCATGAGTTTAACATGAAAACTGGGAGTCTGGTTGTATGTTCTTTTCTTAGCCTTGTTCCAACCATGTGGATGTTGGCTAGGATTAGATTAATGGTTGGAGCACCTGAGTGGCTCAGTAGGTTAAGCATACTACTCTCGATTTCAGCTCAGGTCACGATCTCACGGTTTGCATGTTTGAGCCCTGCATTGGGCTCTGCGCTGACAGTGCAGAGCCTGCTTGGGATTCTGTCTCCTTCCCTCTCTCTCTGCTTCTCCCCTGCCTGTGCTCTCTCTATCCCTCAAAATAAATAAAATAAACTTAGATGTTTAGATTGAGGGTTAAATTAAACCAGAACTATAGTTTGGCTGAACAAATATAAGGGTCAAAAGAATTGAGTATGCATGCGAAAGAGGGATTAAGGATTGAGTCTAAATCTTAAGTTGTAAAATGAGAAAAGTAAGACATGATGGAGTAAGGAATAATAAAAAGCTGGTAGGATTAATGAATTCTATGTCAGAGCAGGGTCAAAGAATTGTTTTATTTGGTTCTAATTTGGAGCTAGCATGTTGGGAGGTGACAACTGGAGTGAAATATTTGAAAATGAAATTAAGGATATTTAAAATTATGGAGAGTGTCTAAGTTGGGACCAGAGTAGTGAACAGCTGTAGTTGGGTCAAAAGTAGATTGTTGGAGGAGAGAAGGTCAAGATCAGACAAATCATCTACCTGCTAATACATCAGAGTAAAAAAGAGCATGAACTTCAGAGCTTTAATGCCAGAACTCAAATCAACTAGACTTCTACCTGTATAATTTACTTAATTTTCCTGTGCCTCAGTTTCCTGTCTGTATAATCGAGGTGATGATTGTAGTTATCTACTTTATGGGATTGTTGTTAAGATTTAAATGAGTTAATATAGGTAGAACACATAAAACATTGCCTGGCATGTAGTAATAAACTTTGTATCAGTGTTAAATGCCATTAAATCTATGAAAGTCATCTGGAATTATGGCATGAGGAATGTTAGAGAGAGCCCTGGTAAACCAAAGGTAACATCTTCATAAATTTCTTCTCTGTAACAAGGAGAAGACGTAGGTGACATGGTGTGCTGACCTGAGAATCAAAGCCGAGGACTGTAGGAAGGAGGGAGATGATATGGTCTGGAAGTGACAATAAAGATCAATTAGGATCAATCAATAAGGGTCCAGCAATAAGAGTAGTACTTGTGAGCATTAGGGGAAGCAATGTCTTCAGGCGAGGACTAGTCTATCTTCCAGATTCCCCTCCATAGTTTAGTAAGATATATATTGTTGGCCACGGATACATAAAATCTTAAAACTGAATTAACTCCTTTCTCCAACTTTCCAGTTGCTATATCCAAGTCACCATGTTCTCTTGAGTTTATCTCTGTACAGACTTTTATTATTTTGATATTCCCCCTTTGTTTTAATTCTCACTGCCACCAGCCAAGTTCAAGCCTTTATCACTCTAGGCCTGGCCGTGTATTATTACCCTAGTTGTTGACTTTAACTCAAGCCTGACAAATGTTTTGTTCCATCTTCGACATTTCATCCTGAAGCAAATCTCTGTCTGATTCATTTGTTTTCTCAAACTCAAAAAGAGTAATGATAATTAATGTGTTATTATTTGCAGAAAGCTCTTGGGCCTAGTATCCAAGGTCTTCCTTCCAGCCATCAGCCTGAGTAGCATATGAGCTTTACTTCCCATTGTGAGTTACAGAACATTCCCATTCTCCTTCCTCACCTTCACACCTAAAAAGAATTTGAGCTCCCTGTTTTTCAACTTCCCATTGCCTTCTGGGGGGTTCGTCTTTGCCATTGGCTTTTGGGATCTTTTGTGATTCAAATTTTGAAGAATTGTACTAGAAAAATAGTGGGAGATTCTTACCACTGGTGGGCCAGAGGTCGCTTTTATAGGGTGAGGAGACAATGAATAGGTTTTTGTAAGAGAGTTACACAGACTAGGCGTGTGAGAAAATCTGCTTTGACTCCAGTAAGATATCCTTTTTCTGGAGGAGTGTTTCACTGCCTTACCAAAAGCATATGACAATTGGTCAGGAGATGAAGTTATTATGTTTAAATAATAACCATGTAATTGACATATCTGTGATAAAAAATGAAAAATGACCTCTACAGCAGTATATTTCCCTCCCAGAGATAAAGAAGCATGGTTTAGCTAATAAAAATAACTGAACCAGACTAGTTCATGAGTCACTTAGTGTCAGCCTTGGCATTACTGTATACCCTCAGTGAACTCTGAATTCCTGCCATTGTTGAAGTTAAAAAGGACAAAAGAATAGAGAATGACTATCATGATGCTGTTCCATGAACAAGGTAAATATTGGAGCTGAGGTTCACCTCACTGATAGTTTGGGTAGTTGAAAGTGACAATATATGTTTCAATTATAGTCCAACAAGAAAAGTCCTGGTGACTAGGATTAAGTATATTTTCCCTTACCATTCAAGAGAACTCCCCTCCTCCCTTTTCCCACCCTTCCCAAGCAAATCAAGAGCTAAAGTAAGAGGCTTTTCTCACTCATTTGGTTCCAGTGTGACAAAGAGGGGTAATGGGCTCCTCTTAACCATTGTGCTCTTGTGTTCTGGTCCTTAAAAAACAATTGCTAGCGTTGGCCAAATCCAATGTGTTTCCCTAGATAGCTGAAAACTTTAAGAGGACTTAGCATTTCCTTACTTGTGACCTCAAGGAGTATCTTATGGAAATCTGCCCTTATGAGGAAAAGAACTCAGAATATACACAATTCTTCTCACTCAGCTAAGAAGATAGACAGTAGAGAAAATGCTTTTGAACTCTAACATTGAGGAATATGTCTTTCAGAATGCCCCTAGAGGGAAGAAGAATAATTTTACCTCTACCCTTCTAGGTTCTTGGCTGAGATCCACCCCCCCCACCCACCAGCCATAGTAAAACACAGATTAACCAGAGAAAAACAAACAAGTTTAATAACATGTATATTCCTGTATACACAATTAAGTAACTCCCTAAAATGGTCCAAGCCATGATCTTAAATACCATCTCTAGCTAAAGATAGAAGAAAGGCATTGGGAGTAGGCAGAGGCCAGTTAAAGGAGATTACTAGGAAAAGCACAATAAATACGGGTATGGTTCTTATGTAGATTTAAGACTGTGCCTTCTGCATTGATAAGAGTTTCTACAGATTTGATCATCCTTCTCTTCCGTATACAGTGTGGGAGACACTCTTAGAAATGGAAATTTCCCTTATAAACGTAAATGTCTTTAGCAAAAGGGTAACTTTTACTCTTCTTAATTGGTATTTCAGGATTTTCAGAGCTTCTCCTGTCTATGGTTTTGTAAAAATAATGAGCCTAGGGGTTCTAGGGCAGCCCCAGTTGGTTAAGTGGCTGACTCTTGGTTTCAGCTCAGGTGGTTCTCATGGGTCATGAGTTTGAGGCCCAAGTCAGGCTCGCCACTCATAGGACAGAGTCTGCTTGGAAATCTCTCTTCATCTCTCTCTTCTCCTCCTCCATGCCCCCCCACCCTCCCTCAAAATAAATAAATAAACTTAAAAAAATAATAATAACAAGCCTAAGGTGCACCTGGATGGCTCGGTTGGTTGATCCTCTGACTCTTGATTTTTCTCAGGTCATGATCTCACAGCCATGGAATTGAGCCCCATCTCAGGCTCCACACTGACTGTGGAGCTTGTTTTGGATTCTCTCTTTCTCCCCCTGCCCCCTCTCTCTCTCTTCGTCCCTGTGCCCCCTCCCCCCCACTTACATGCATGCTCTCTCTCTCTCTCAAATATATATATTTTTTTAATTTAAGAAAGAAACAGTGAACCTAAAATAATCCTTATACCAAAGGGTCATATTCTGGGGTGTTAAATTCTGCTCCCCTTCCTCCCACATTCCTCTGCAATTAGATTTGTAATAAGGAAATATTTTAGAGCAAGTAAGAACCTCCAGAAGCACCCCATTAAATATGGGAAAAAGGGATGGGATTAGACCATATATAGAATGTCCAGATGGGGTAATTAAAAATGGAACTCATGAGATGGGGGCTGTTTGACTGAGACAAAATTTATTAACATGTACACAATAATCCTATTTTATCCACTTCTGCAGTAAAAGACTATAATTTTTATTTATAATTATTCTGCTATACCTCTTCTCTCTTCTGTGGCTTTGCCAACCAATTCCAGGATTTTCTGCAGTTCAGAATGTGGAGAGTGTTGGAGGCAGACTGGAGTTCAGAGAGAGTGGGGAAGATTTACCATGAAAGATTAAGAGAAAAAAGAGGGGATGGGGAGTACAGAAGCTCTATGTAATGAACTGAATCTCTTCATCTTTGTTTAGGATTTTGAATTAGATATCCAAAAATTTTTTATTTCCTCTTATTTCTGGATTTATTCCCACATTCCCACGCTAGCCCATAGACAGGCTGGACGATGTAAGCTCTGCTTTTATTAAAATTTTAGTCTTGCATGTAGCTCACAATGTAAGAAAACTTCTTTGCCATTTCTGGAAGACACTGTAACCAAATATACTATAATCTTGGTTCCCAAACTTTGAACCATGAGGCACGGCAATAAACACTTAGAGGCACTGTCAGGTCTTTTAAATATGCAAGGAAAATACATTGGTATTTGTTGCATACCATATATATGAACTACTACTATAATTTGTTTGGATTTAAACTACTTAATAAATGTATCTGTTGTCAGTATTAAAAACAAAATAGCCAGTTATTTTACTACCAAATGGCAGAGGAATTGCAATTTGGGGCAAGCAAACTCTGAGTGAACACTAGGCAAACATGAATAACAAAGGAGAGGGTCTTCTTTTATACAGGAAAGGAGAAAATTCGGGAGGGTTGTTTTGAACAAAAGTTTATTGGAGAGGAACAAGGGTTTGAGGTTGTGATGGTTTCTCATTGACTGTGAGCGGTGCTTGGTGTGTTGTTGCTGGGCCAGGGAAGGATTTTCCTTCTTTTTCTTAAAAGCAGGGAATGAAATTCCTGTGTGAAAAATGTCTTCCATTTTCAAGGTAATTCTTACCTTCTTTCTTTCTGCTGGTTGTGCAGGCCGCATTGAGTGGTTCATTTGTCAGACCTTGCCCTTCAGGGATTTCTGACTCCATTTTATTTTATTTTATTTTATTTTATTTTATTTTATTTTATTTTTTTTTATTTATTTATTTATTTACATTTATTTATTTTTGAGAGACAGAGAGAGACAGAGCACAAGTGGGGGAGGGGCAGAGAGAGAAGGAGACACAGAATCCGAAGCAGGCTCCAGGCTCCGAGCCATCAGCACAGAGCCCAACACGGGGCTGGAATTCACAAACTGTGAGATCACAACTTGAGCCAAAGTCGGACGCTTAACCAACTGAGCCACCCAGGAGCCCCCCCCCCCCCCCCCCCCGCCGACTCCATTTTAAATGAGGTTTCCTTTATTTTCACGCTGTCAAGTTTTCTGTTTTTGCTTTTGTGTTTTTGTTTTTGTCAATGTGAAAAAAATACTGAGATGCTAAGTGTCATGAACCGGAAAGTTCTATAAGCTTTCCAAATTCCACACCTTCTCTCACTGCTTTCATTTCATCTAAAATAATTTATCCCCCCACTTTTATCTGAAAAATTATTCTCTATTAATTTTCATATTCAATTTCAAAGGCTACCTCCTCTAGGAGGACTTCCTTTATACCTACTGACCTCCTTGCCACCATCGTCTGAATGTTTTTGGTCTATTTTGAAGGGGAGCAGAATGTGCCACCCCAGAATGTTCCTCTTTGACATAAAATTATTTTAGGCTGCCTATTTTTAGGAAACAGGACACAGGAGAAGCTCTGAAAAGTAAGTAGGTTACCCTTTTGTAACAGACACTTACATTTATAAAAGAAATATCATTTGTGCCCTTGTCTTCCTCTCTGTACCAGGAAGAGGAAAATGACTAAATCTGTAGAAACTCTTATCAGTGGAGAAGGTACAGTCTTAAATCTGCACAACAACCTTACGTTTGTTTACTGTGCTTTTTCTAGCAGTCTCCTATAACTGGCCTCCCCTGACCCCCAACATTTCTCTTTTGTCTTTAGTTGGAAAAGGTCTTTAAAGTGGTGACTTGGGCCATCTCAGGGAGTTACTCAATTTTCCTGGGTGTCTCCATATGCAGGAGGGATACATGCTATTTAACTTGTTTATTTTTCTCTGGTTAATCTGTCTTTTTACTGCAGGGCTGGGGTGTCTCAGCCAAGAACCAGGAAGGGTAGCAGAAAAATTATCTTTCCTCCCTTACAATTACAACTCTTGTAACATTCTCTACTATTCTCTCCTAAAACACTGTAAACTCTCTGAGAGCAGGAACCACATCTCAGTTATACATTGAGAGGTTTAAAGATGGTAGGGACTTCAGAGATTATTTACTCTAAACCATGGTTTTCACAAATGAGGTCAGTGAAGTAGGAAAAAAACAGCACAGTAACTTAGTGGCAGAACTGAGACTGAGTCCCATACCTTCTGACGCTTAGTAGCATTCATTTCTGTAGAGGATTACAATTAATAGATGTCTAAAAATGTTTGATGACTATATTACTAAACTCATGAGAGAATTAAATTGACTTTCTTTCTATAATCAGGATAATATAAATTTTCAAGAAACGATTTGATCTCCTAAGAAAAAAATCAGACCTAATACATAATTTATCTTTCTTTGACATGAAGATAATTTGAGGAGTAATTTTTATTTACATTTATTCTCTGAGTCAAGAATCTGGGCTTTAATGGGGCGCCTGGGTGGCTCAGTCTGTTAAGCGTCCGACTTCAGCTCAGGTCACGATCTCGCAGTCCGTGAGTTCGAGCCCCGCGTCAGGCTCTGGGCTGATGGCTCAGAGCCTGGAGCCTGTTTCCAATTCTGTGTCTCCCTCTCTCTCTGCCCCTCCCCCATTCATGCTCTGTCTCTCTCTGTCCCAAAAATAAATAAACGTTAAAAAAATTTTTTTTTAAATAAAAAAAAAAAAAAGAATCTGGGCTTTAAGAATTTCGTATACATTTCTACCTTAATGCTGTCAGAAGTGTGACAATAAGTACCCAAATCATTATGCTCACTTGAAAAAAATATATGTCTATAACCTGTGATGGTGTGAAATTTTGCAGCTCCCTGGAAATTGGTAATTTTATGCGGTAGTTGGAAATTATGCTGTTATTGCCAGCTATGTGATTTTTTGCCATATGTAATTTTAGCTTACAGTTAATGAGTTTAGGAATTTTTGTAGAATAATAGAATTATTCTTTTTATACTATCTACAGTTACTTTTTCATAGTAATCAGATATTTGTCTTTATTTCCTTTGGAAAAGAATATGTTAAAGGTTGTTGCTTTAGTAAATAATAGTAATATAAAGCACAACCTGCTTTTACCTGACTCTAATAAAGCATAACATTGATTTTCAATTTAATGTGTTATGATCCTAACTACATATTTATAATTTTAAAAAGTTTTTAATGCTTACTTATTTGAGAGAAAGAGCATGCACAAGAGGGGAGGGGCAGAGAGAGAGAGAGACGGAGAATCCGAAGCAGGCTCCGTGCTGACTGCAGAGGGCTCTGAGAGCAGAAAGCCTGTTGTGGGGCTTGAACCCACGAATCCTGAGATCATGACCTGAGCCGAAGTCGGGTATTAACCAACTAAGCCACCTAGACTCCCCCATATTTACAATTTTATTTAATGTCAGTGCCATATCCATTCTACATACTATGGACTTTTTCTTTTTTTTTTTTTTCTAAGCAGATTTTCTTTTAGATTAAATGGACCCTAAAGTTACCAAATCCAATCATGAACTCTGGAAGTATTCATAAATAAACCAAATGTACAACTGAGTTCTCTTTAGAACACACTATACACACACATGTAAATACATATTATATAAATTTGGAGATCTCTAGAGGCATAGAATTACCAGTTTTCTTGAGAAAGTCCATTTCCAGGCTTTCAGTAAGTTATTTATGTTTCCAAAATTCCATAGTAAAAATGCCACAGAGTAAGAGTAAAGAAAATTTGAGTTTTAGGCTAGATTGCTCTGAAATGAATTAGTACTTATTTAAGACAATTATATCAACTGAGAGAGAGAGAGAGAGAGGTGTTTTCTTTTTTTAAGCATGATTTAGATTAATTCATTCTTGATCTCAAATATTTTAATATAAAGCATATTTCTATTTATTTCTTTTTTTCTTTACTCAAAGACTTCCAATATTAAGGTATCATATTAAGGGATCGGGTTCTTACAGAAGAATCCATTCCATGAGTTAGGTATTCATAGTAAGATTGATTTTTCTTCTACACTAAATAAATGTCATACAAATTTCAGTAAGATTTTGTTAATATCATATGAACTTGTAAATATTTCAGCTGATGACCTGATTTTATTGTAAGCTTTGCATTTGATTGCATTTCACAATTTACCATCTAGTTAGCACTGTAGCATGGAAAGGTGGAGGAATTCAAATAACAAATGCCACACATATTTCAGCCCTTGGATTTCTGTTTGGATGATATGGATAACTTAGACTTTCAGGCAACCAAATTATTTGCTTTAATGAAGAGGAATTGAGACTATTTTTACAACATAGCAAAGATTTCATCCTTTGAGCCACAGTTACGCTTAACATAAAACATTCCACTCATCATCTCTCACACTCCTGAATGGTTCTTCAAAATGTTTATTTTAGGTAGAGAAATCTTCTTAAATATTTCTGGAACTAACCATTTAAACAAAGAGTTTGCACAATCCACTTTGGAATGAATATTATAGACATAGAATCCTTAATACAATAAGCAGGCAAGCACAAAGTAAAGGCTGACCAACTTTTTTTTTTTTTTTTTTTTTTAACCCAACACTAAAGCTGAGAAGTAAACTATCAGGAGATAAAGAGCAATCAAGATAAAAAGATCAAAATGGCTTACTCAAGTAGATTTCTAAAAGCCTTTCTCTATTATGCTTGCTCTATAACTTTGAACCGGACTGAATAGATTTAATCCCTGTGTGAATCTTATTTATCTGAGGATATTTTCTGATTAAAAACTCTACATGCTTTTAGAATATCTGCCTTTGATTAAAAATAAAACAACCTCTTTGATTGTTCAGCATATACCAAGTAGTTTTAGTCTACTCTGCTGATTATCCTAAAGCCTCTATAGTTTTATATTTGAAAAGTACTCCCTTGTTTTACTTTTAGCTGGTTTTAACTAAACTCTGCATTTCTGCAATTGGTCTGCTAAATAACCTTGGGGAGGTCACATAATACACTTCTGTGATTCCATTTCTTTCAACTATTTAAAGAGGGAAAAATAACCTATGTGTCTCAGAGAGAATATACTGGCTCTGTAAAATGTTAAGATTTACATGATAGAAGAAATTTAATATACGTGCGTCTTTTATAAAACAAAAGTACAGGTTTCCCTCGCTATCCAAAAGTAGAGGGCTTCTATGAAATCTTTTGTAAGCTGAAATGGCATAGAGCAAAGAAGCTATTACCTTTAATTTAAATAGGATTTCTTTTAGTATTCCTAGACCCCAAAAATAACCTCTCTTAGGCTTTTCTGATACCTCAGGACACATCTTGCTAATGGATGCACAAAATATATAGAAATAAAGTTCAAATGCTCACATACCCTGTTCAAAGCCATAGTAGCTTGACGCTGAGATGCTGAGTGTAGTTCCCGAGAAAGGCGCTTGGCGGCGCCACTCTCACTGTTTGGGGAGCGAGCTACCTCTCCAATGTGGCCGCAAAACAAACACAACACTATTTTTGCTTTTCTTCTTTTTTCGTAAAACTGCAAATCCTCTTCACATTTCTTTCAGCTAATGAAAACAGGTACTAATGTAGGTCTTTCCTGAAAATAAAATGGTGTAGTGCAGACTTTCAAAAAGCACAGGATACTTATTTAGCAATCCCTTAAATCTCCCATCAAATTTAAGAAAAAACAAAAAACAAAACTGTATCTTACCGATCGTCCATAATCCTGATATATGCTTTGGGCTCTTAGGGGAAACGGCTCATCTGTTAAACAATTATTAACACAAACAAACAAACGAACCCTCCCACTTATGAGAATAAATGAGTGGGATACTAAGTGTTACTTTATTTAAGAAACCAGTGAGCTGGAATGGGAGAAAAAAGTAGCAAGTTAGAGCAACTCCCCCATCCCAGGTTTTGTAGGAGAAAAGGTAGGGAACAGAATTTACCCCAAACCTTCTGTTTTTAGGATGGACAAGTATTAGGAGAAGTATGAGAATGTAACCGTCTTCACTCATGCTCTATGCAGTGGGGAGCTTCCCTGATCTTTGTATTGTGATGAATCTACCATGCTCTGTAAACTTGCTAACGCACAGTGATTTTTTTTTTTTTTTAACGTTTATTTATTTTTGAGACAGAGAGAGACAGAGCATGAACAGGGGAGGGTCAGAGAGAGAGGGAGACACAGAATCTGAAACGGGCTCCGGGCTCCGAGCTGTCAGCACAGAGCCCGATGCGGGCTCGAACTCACGGACCGCGAGATCATGACCTGAGCCGAAGTCGGACGCTTAACCGACTGAGCCACCCACACGCCCCTAACACACAGTGATTTAAGAGAACTAGTGTACAAATGAACAGAACTCCCTCAGACCTGATTTTTGTCCTCGATTTGCTAGCTTTTTTACCGTGGGTGCCTTCATCCTACCCTTCATTTTCTTCATCTTTACATAGGCATCATAGAACCTAAGTTGCCATCGTGTTTTCTTTCTTCTTGTGGATGAATGGAAATGTATTTAAGGTACAAAGCATGGTGTCTCATATGAGGTCACTTTAAAATGCAGTTGACTCTTGAACAACATCAGTTTGAACTGTGTGGGCCCACTTCCGTATGGATTTTTTCCAGTCAACAGAGTATATGGTAAAGAATATAGTATATAATCCATCATAAGATACATATACAAAATATGTGTTAAATGACTGTTTACGTGATCAGTAACAGTCAACAGTAGGCTCTCACTAGTTAAGTTTCTAGTAGTCAAAAGTTATACGCAGATTTTCTACTGCGAGGTGGGTAGGCACCCTGACTCACCATGTGTCAAGGATCAACTGTAGTAGTTTGTACTCATTTGTAGCTAAGTAGACATTTTCAAGTTGATGCCAGTTAAAATTGTAAAATAATTAGATTGATTCTATAGCTTTATTTTTTTTAAGTTTATTTATCTATTTTGAGAGAGACAGAGAGTGAATGAGCAGGGAAGGGTCAAAGAGAGAGAGGGAGAGAGAGGATCCCAAGCAGGCTCTGTGCTGCCAGCTCAGAGCCCAGTGTGGTTTTGAACTCACGAACCGTGAGATCATGACCTGAGCCAAAACCAAGAGTCAGATGCTTGACAGACTGAGCCACCCAAGCGCCCCATATAGCTTTAGAGTATTAAAATTCTCCAGGGTCATTCACTCACACCATGTGAAAAAGAGGGAGAACCAAATTCATATGGGCTCAGAAGGACAGTAACCCATGACCCTTCACTGTCACCCTGCCTGTTTCCAGAGTATGGGGCCTGCTCAGTGCCTGCCTCCCGGCTAATTGTCCTGTGAGAAGCAAGCCCAGGGCCCAGGAATTACCATTTAGGTTTTAGCACTTACTTCATTCTCAAAACCCATCTACAGAGTGGGAAACGTTGTTATTTCAGAATATATTCTTGCAAATGTATTTAATCTCAGCACTGTTAAAGGCAATATTCATAGAAAAAATATCACTCAATGAAAGTTCAATAAAATGTTTGCTGAAATTAGGATGAATCATGATTTTTATACATTTAACAAAATGTTTACAGTATTTTTGATTAAAAAATATCTGTCAGATTAAAACATTCACTCACATTGCCTCTGATCTAACAGTTCTACTTCCTGGAATTTATCTTTGGGGAATATTCAGAGAAGTGTACAGATATGTCTACTGAAACATTGTAAACAATAGCGGAAAGAAGCAATTTAAATGTTCAACAGAATATTTTGTTGAAATTATTAATATATAAAGCTGATCAGCATCAAGATGATTTCTTAAATGATGATACAAATACACCCAGTATACCTGCAGTAAAATTCACAGCCGTTAAAAATAAGGAAAGCTAATAAATACAGCCATTAAAAATATACACACTGTATTTTAAGATAAAAAGTGGATAATGAAACAGCATAAGTAGTATAATCCTAACTTGCTATATATCTATACCATCTATATATATGAAGTTTGTACTTACTAACACAAACAAGTTTATTGTAGATTTCTCAGGATAATGAGTTTATAGGCTTTCTTAAGTTTTCAATAGTTCTCTGTTTTTTGTTTTGTTTTGTTTTTGTTTTTGTTTTTTGCATTGAGCATACATGACTTTATACTTGGTAAATAAAAACCAAAATAAAATGACTCCTTGTAAATCATACGATGCTTATAATATTTAAAAGAGACCAACAGTTATAATTTAAAAAAAAATCAAAAACTTGAGATAATAGGATTTTAAATACCTAGTCCAAATTCTTTATTTTTTAGCTAAAGAAACTGAAACCCAGGGAGGTAAAATTACCTCCCAAGTTACGCAGCATATTATTAAGTACCCTGTGTGTGCCAATCCTGTGTTTCTGTAATGCTTTTGTTTGTTTTCTTCATTCCAAACAATTAGGTAGACGTTACACATGCTTAACTGTTTATGGCATTTAAGATTACACCACAATTTTGTGCAACACCATGTTCTGAGTCAAAGATCTGGCCAAAACTGTAATAGGCTTTTAGATAGTGTGTTCGTTTACCTCCTCCCCTACTCCTTAATTTGTCGTTTATTTGGTTTTATTTTTAAAACTACGTTGAAATAATGCCAAGATCATGTGATCACTGAGGTTGCAATAGTGCAGTCTTTGATTTATGGGGAAACCCTGGACCCTCACTCCAGAGCCTGAATGCCTTCTGCTGGCGGTGGCTTCAGAATGGTCTAGAGCTCCCTGTGGTTTCAGAGCCCAAGGTAAAGTGGAGCATCCACATTCCATCCATTCCTCCCAAGGAGGGAGCTTGTCAAGCCTTCTTTACAGAGCACAGCTGCTGAAACTAGGGAGAAGGTTCCCACAGTCCTGGACCTTATCAGTCCAGAAACCTCCACCAGGATTCCACCCCAGGATCCCACCTCCACACCTGCTCCTCCCAGCTTCCTTCCCTTCTGTGAATCAGATGGAAACTCTGGGTACTTTGTGACCTTATTTCTCACAGTTACTTAAGCAAACCAATACTCTCCACCCCATTTCTCATTACTTCAGTTGTGTCCAACTTCCAGAAACTTGAAATCCAGCAAATAGCAAAAGAGTCAGTATTGTGCCAAAAAAAAAAAAAAAAAAAAAAAAAAAAATGTGATTTCCTGTAACTCTTAAAGAATTCCTTGAGATTTGATAAATACAGCCCCTGACACACACTATGATGGAAACCAGATAGAATTGGAAATAATCTGGTAGCTAAGGTCAATTTAATTTTTCCTTGAGAAGGTATACAAACAGGCAAATATTCCCACCAAATCTATTTAAAATGCACAGATGAGTACATCACAACATTCCACTTTCTATGAAAAAAAATAGAAATCTTTTTTAAAGAAATATGTTTCTTTAGTTCAATGACTTATCTTATTGTAATATTAAATAATTTTACATTAACAGAATAGGGTTTGGGCACACAAAGATGGATAATGTAAGTAAGTAGGCCACTGTTCTTAACGATGACCCAAAGATGTTTGTAAATCTTCTACCCACTATGACGAAATCTGGGTTAGGGGCACCTGGGTGGCTCATTTGGTTAGGTGTCTGACTTTGGCTCAGGTCATGATCTCCCAGTTTGTGGGTTCAAGCCCAGCATTGGGCTCTGTGCTGATAGCTCAGAACCTAGAGCCTGCTTCAAATTCTGTGTCTTCTTCTCTCTCTGCACCTCCTCCTCTCAAAATGAATAAACATTAAAAAAAAAAACATTTTAAAGAAATCTGGGCTAAAATAACCACCTTGGTGTTATATTTTCCCCTTTTCCTTGAAGATATATGTACTTGTCTTGGGTTTGCAAGTTATTAAAAATGATGATAGGAGCTGTATGTTCTTGAGAGCCTTAAAGAGGAAATTAATGATACATAATGCATAGCTCTTACTAAGTAACAAGTTCCAAGACTTGCATACTCTTGGGCTTTCTCTCAGTCTCCACTGCTGGTTTAAGGACCCAAGGAGGCTGAATTTCAAGATGGATGTTTTCCTAATAGGAACCATAAAGATTAATCATGTTTGAAAGATTTTGGTTTCTGTGTTTTAGGTGTTAGTCAGTGTGTAAATAATAATCACATCCTCAGATTATAAAATAAAGTTGTACAATTATTGAGTGAAGTAATGGGAACTGCACAGACTTGATATTTCTAAGATAATAAAAATTGTAGAACCTGACATAATCATAATTTTAAAGGAGTAGAAACAAAGTCACAAGCCTGCCTGTCATAAATAAATGTGGATATTTATTATTATTATTATATTATATATATATATATATATAATATATATATATAATATATATATATTATATATATATATATTATATATATATATTATTATTATTATTATAAATATTATTTTGTAATATATATATATATATAAAATATGCATGATATATGCATAATATATGCATGATATATGCATATTATATATATAAAATATGCATGATATATGCATAATATATGCATGATATATGCATACTATATGCATATTAACAACCAAACTAACAATTAAGAACATACACTAATATTTTTCTCTCCTAGTGGTAGAAATTACAGAGGGTGGTTCTATACATAACTTTCTTTTTAAAAATTTTTTTTAATGTTTATTTTTCAGAGAGAGAGAGAGGGTGAGTGAAGAAGGGGCAGAGAGAGAGGGAGACACAGAATCCAAAGCAGGCTCCAGGCTCTGAGCTGTCAGCACTGAGCCCGTCATGGGGCCTGAACCCACTAACCATGAGATCATGACCTGAGCCAAAGTCTGGTGCTTAACTGAGTGAGCTACCCAGGTGCCCCCATAATGTTCTATTAAATGCTACTCCTGAGAATGTTGTAGTTTACTTCAAAGTGATAAGGAATCACCATATTACATATACAACCTAAAGTTAGTTTACAAGTGCCCCTGGGTGGCTCAGTTGGTTGAGGGTCTGACTCTGGAGTTTGGCTCAGGTCATGATTCCAGGGTCATGGGATCAAGCCTTACATCAGGCTCTGTGCTCAGCAGGCTCTCAGCAGGCTCTCTCTCTCTCGTGTCCTCTCTAGAAAGAAAGAGAAAGAGAGTAAGGGAGGAAGAGAGGAAGGGAGGGAGAAGGGAGGGACAGAAGGAAAGAGGGAGAGAGAAGTAAAAAGAAAGAAAGAAAGAAAGAAAGAGAAAGAAAGAAAGAAAGAAAGAAAGAAAGAAAGAAAGAAAGAAAGAAAGAAAAAGAAAGAAAAAGAAATTAGTTTGCACATTAAGTTCAAGAGCTTTGGCTGTAAAACTGTTGAGAATATGATCTCACAGTTTGTAAGTTCGAGCCCCACATCGGGGCTCTCTGATGTCAATGCAGATCCCACTTCAGATTCTCTGTCGCTGCCCCTCCCCTGCTCACACAGTCCCTCTCTCTCAAAAATAAATAAACATTAAAAAAAAGAAGAAGAAGAACAGTGAGAGGAGAGGGGTCATGAGCCTCCCAGCGCAGAAACAAGAGAGCCCTCTACAACAGCGTAAGATCAAGGTGAGACTCATTAGGGGAAATGTGGAGTTCATGGGAGGCTCAGCTCTTTACTCCCTCGTCACAGCAGCCATGATCTGGCTTCTGTGTCCACTGAGAGTGACTGCACCAGGAAGCAAACCAATGACTCCCCTGATTGCCAAACCAAAGGATCTAATTGTACTTACAGTTTGTATTTAAAGGGAGACAGGACTCCCTTCTTGAAATTCTCTCTCCTCCCTTGGATCTTGTGTGCTTTACCTTTAGTTTATAGTTTCTTGATTCCTTCTGGTTGCTTTTTCCCACCATCAGACAGTTAAATGTTATTGTTCTCTTGAGTTTTTTCCTCAGCCAACTTCTGTTCTTGAATTTTCTCTTGCCGAATATTCACATCCATTCTCACAGCTCCAATCTGAGGTTTTAACTGGAATCCATAGTCTGGTTACTGCCAAATGACACCCGTTAGACCATAACTTCCTGACCTTTCTTCCCATTTTCTGCCTTATGTCCCCATGGTATCTTCTATAGGAACTTCATATTCAACTTGTCCAGAATTTAATGCAACATTTTGTATTTACTGTTGTGTTTTCTATCTTACGTTTTGGCTACAACAAGCAGCCCGCCATCAAGGCAAGAAAACCAGGAGATGACTCCTCCTTGTTTAGTAATCTCCAAATAATGACAATACCTGCTCATTTTACCTCTTACATGTTTATACACACGCTTCCTTTTCCCAATCACTCTAGCCACTCTCCTTAAAATCATATATTCTTTTCCCTGGATCATTGCAGCAACATTTCTAGTACTAAATTTCCCCTCTCAAGTACATCCTCCTCAAAGCTGTCAAAGTGATTTATATAAAACGTAAATAGGGGTGGTTGAGTGGCTCAGTCAGTTAAGCATCCAACTTTGGCTCAGGTCATGATCTCACCCTTTGTGAGTTTGAGCCCAGCTTCAGGCTCTGTGCTGACAGCTCAGAGCCTGGAGCCTGCTTCGGATTCTGTGTTTCCCTCTCCCTCTGCCCCTACTCCACTCATGCTCTATTTCTCTCTCTCAGAAATAAATAAAGATTAAAAAAATTTAGGGGCGCCTGGGTGGCTCAGTCGGTTGAGCGTCCGACTTAGGCTCAGGTCATGATCTCATAGTCTGAGTTCGAGCCCCGCGTCTGGCTCTGTGCCAATAGCTCAGAGCTTGGAGCCTGCTTCAGATTCTGTGTCTCCCTCTCTCTCTGCCTCTCCCCCATTCATGCTCTCTCTGTCTCAAAAATAAATAAACATTAAAAAAATGCTATAAAACGTAAATACAAACATGTTGTATCTCTGCTTCAACTCATGAAAAGCCTCCTATTACATAATGGATAAAGTTAAAGCTTTTTGGCAGTTCGTATGAGGCTTCCCTAATCTTACCTTTTCCTAGATCCCCAGCCCCATCCCTCCCCACATCCCCTTTGACTCTGAACCCCTTGCCTGCCTTCTTTGCTCATCCCATTTCCTTGTCCCTGCCCCCAGCCTTTCATCTTTTAGAAAGCTCCTACTTGTCTTTTAAGTTCAAGAAAGGTCATACTTCCTTTTGGCAACTTTTGATGCATTGCCCACTTCTTTCCCAGCAGGGATTGATAGGCTTAGCAATCAATAAAATTGACCATTTACTACTACCTTATTAAAATAAATGCCTTCACGTTCAGTTCATGCCTACCGAGATCTCACTGTGACTACTCCATTCCTCTGAAGCTAGTAGGAAAAGCCAGTCAGTAATTTTGAGACTTTTTGAAAATGGACTCTCTGAGGCTCTGACTGTGTTGTCACCTTCCCAGTGTATCTGTGTTGCACGTGAACACCAGTTTAGTTTCTCACTCATGATGCAATCTTCAGCAAGTTATTTGGTATCTCCCTGTCGTATATTTCTTATCTGTAAAGTGAGTATAATAATGTAATCTATCTCAACGTTTGTGTAATGTGTAAACACGTGGAAACTGCTTAGAACATTTGGTAGTCTGTCATCATTATTACTGTTATTATTAAGAGTTGATGTACATAGTAAATGTGTCTGTGTAAGTATGCAAGTTTGCCTGTACGCAATAAATAAGTCTTTGCCTGAACAGTTGACCCTAATGGAGATATAGTGCATTTGTTTGAAATCCAGATATAAATTTTTCACTTATTAAGTTAGGATGTCTTCTAAAGAATGGCACTATAATAGTTTTGGAAAATAATACAGTAATACAGATAAATATATTATATGTTCCAAATATCTTATTTAGGCACAAGGAAATCCTCCCATTTAAAATATGTATTTTCTTGCCCATCTTAAATCACTTTATTTTTGAAGATAATATAATAACAACTCTGAAATAACATTTTGATACTTAATATCAAGTTTCTTGGCCTTTACACTGCATTCCTGATTCATAAAATTAAACCTGTATGTTGTTCTTCCTGCTAAGAAAAGTATTTTTTTTTCCTTAAAGAAAAAAAAGCATTTATGTTGTCCCAGAAATACAAATCATTGGATCTCTACTTACATTTTTCCAGTTGTAGCTTTTATATAATTATTCAGCTTTTCTCAAAAAATCAAAAATCAAAAACAAAATCTTAATTACATAATGAAAAGGATATCTGCTGCATTTTCATCAAAAGCATACTACCAAGTGTCAGTGCATGGATAATTGTTAAAGTAGAAAGTGTCTTGCTTTTCTTTCTCTAAATGAGTATTTCAACTAATAGAGACAAAGTGCCAGGATATTGTCCCTTTGTCCCTCTGTCACCTAACCTGGACCTGTCTCCCTTAGGCCAATCCCTTTCCTCAAGATCTTTTCCTTCCCAATTGTTCAGCAGGCATACTTGATCAATGCTTATTCTCTCCATGACTTTTCTCATTTTGATTAGATGATGACAATGTCAAATAACTTCTGAATCAGTATATTAAACCTCAAAAGTAACATATAGGTTTTAAGGTGCAGGTTTTTGAACACAGAAATGACATAATGGCAAATATTCCAATGGGTTGGAAGGTCATATTTGGAAAGGCATTTCAAATGTGAATACATCTACAGGTGACAATCCAACTCGATCATTCCCCCAATATGACATTACTTCTGTTAACACAAAATGCTGTGTTTTTCTTTATAATAATAAAAAAAAAAAAGATTTAAATTCTTCCACATCTTACTAAAAAAATTTAAAGTACTACAACTAATTTATGAGTAACCTCTAATTTTATAGAGAAATATTTCTAGAAACTATGTAATCAGATAGATGGCCACAACATAGAGAATACATACTATTATCCAAGCATGCTTCCATCATTGTTAACGTGGTAGGGTAATGAGAAATGAAATAATTTGGAAAGTAAAAGAATAATAAAGGAGTAAAATATTAGCCAATAATAAATATCAGTGATTGTCTTTAAATGCCTCCTGGTCGGGCACCTGGGTGACTCAGTCGGTTAAGCGTCTGACTTCTGCTCAGGTCAAGATCTCACCGTTTGTTGAGTTTGAGCCTCCCTTCCGGCTCTTGTGCTGACAGCTTGGAGCCTGGAGTCTGCTTCGAATTCTGTGTGTGTGTGTCTCTCTCTCTGCCCCTCCTCCGTTTTCTCTCTCTCTCTCTCTCTCTCTCTCTCTCTCTCTTTGTCTCTCCTCTCAAAAATAAATGAAGATTTAAAAAAATGCCTCCTGGTCATACAAATTGTTTTATGATTAATTAACATTGTAAAAAAAAAAAAAAGTTTTTGGGGTCACCCACACTTTTTGTAATGAAAGCCTACTTATATTTTTTAAAGAGCTTGGGAATGGAACAAGCAGATGTTTACAGAAAATGAAGTCATTTTCCTGGAGGATGGCAGGACCATGTATTTTCTCAACTTTCCAAGCAATCATGAAAAATCTCAAAATGTGGGTAATCTATCATATAGAGTTTTTATGTGCATTAGCAATGCCCCATTTTCTTAAAAATGATATAATTATTTGTATGACCAAAACTGTAACCAATGATATTCTTCTATTTTAATAAAATTCATTAAGAAAATGTAACTTTTATCATAATCTGTGGTTTAGGAATTTGTAAAATGGTTTCATAAGAGTTTGCCAATAATTAGATTAACATTAAGATTTTAAAATTTGAAGGTGTGTTCCATCCATTTCAAAAGTAATGAGAGGAATTAATAATGAGACTTTAAGTCTCTATACTAACACATTTTATTTCATTTTTAATTCTTTTATCAGGCATTAACTTCGTTCTGTAATACGTGCTTTGACTGCTAACGTGGAACAATCTATTTTAGTCCAGGAATTCTCAAGTATACCTCAAATAGCCAAATCTTATCTTACAAGCACTCAAGTGTTAATTGTTAGAAACTTTAATTTTTAGATATTTGGAAAACCATTCAGTCCTAAATCATTCCAAGGAATTTAGGCTAATATGGGAATAGAATATATGGGAGTCCCAGGAACTGGCCTCCAGTTGGGACTATGGCTAGGGCATGTTCTAACCAATTTTCGACTCGAGAGAGTCATAGTTCATGTTGAATACATTCGTCTCCAATATGGATGCCACACCCTACAGCCTCGGAAGGGTCTCCAGTCCTTGACCCTGTCATCTCCACACTGTCCCTCCCAGCCCACCTTTGTTTTATCTTCCTTAGCCTAATTATATCCTGTGGTCAATCATCCTGGCCATTCTGCCTGCTCTTTCAACTTGATTGTCTTTCTTCATCATATTTGCTTAGAAATACACCTAACCCTGCAATATCCACCACTTTCTATATCTTGGCTGATAAATCTCAACTCTTCCAGATGTTCAAGTCTGACGCAGCTTATTTACTTACAATACCATATTCAGTTAATAAGCAAATCCTGTCAGTTCCACCTACAAAATATGTCCAGAATGCAAATCATTTCCCCACACCTTCAATACTGTTTCTCTGGGCCAAGACAATTTCGTCTTATTCCTGGGATCTCCTAACAGCAATTTCAAGTTGATCTCTCCTCCATCTCATGCCCCCAGTCAATTCTCTATACAAAAGCCAGAGTAATCCTTTTTTTTTTTTTTTTTTTTTTTTTAATTTTTTTTTTTTAATTTTTTTTTTTTCAACGTTTTTTTATTTATTTTTGGGACAGAGAGAGACAGAGCATGAACGGGGGAGGGGCAGAGAGAGAGGGAGACACAGAATCGGAAACAGGCTCCAGGCTCCGAGCCATCAGCCCAGAGCCTGACGCGGGGCTCGAACTCACGGACCGCGAGATCGTGACCTGGCTGAAGTCGGACGCTTAACCGACTGCGCCACCCAGGCGCCCCCAGAGTAATCCTTTTAAAAACATAATGTGGATTATGTCCCTCTCCTGCTTCACACACTATAGCTTCTCTTCTTATTCTTGGAGTAGCTTTCCCTTCCTTGCCTCATTATCTCTCAGGTCCCATCTCCCCTTCTGTGTGCTCCCATGCTTCACCAGAGCCGACCTCCTCCTGGTCCCGGTCTCCTTCCTTGCTGTTCCCAGATCGTCCTAGCAATGTTCCCCAGTGCCTCAGGGCCTTTGAACTCCGTCCTTTTGGGCTAGAATGCTATTTGCCATGGAGATTGGATTGAACTGAGGATGGAGAAGGGCTTGTTTCTTCGCCTCCTTCAGGTCTTTAATTATCTTTAATTATCACCTTCTCTGGAGATCACTAGTGACCACAGGATTTACATTTTAACATCTCCATAACCTACTGTCCTTTTTAAATTTTTTTTTTCCTCTATTGCATTTACTGTCTACCACAATGCAATCTGTTTATTTATTTATTCTATTTATTATCTTTTTCCTGTCGGAAAGCTCCTTTAGGTCATTTGTCTATTTTATTCACTGTTGATTTTTTTGGTAACTAGAACAGTGCTTAAATGTAGGTTTTGCTTAACATACGCCTGTAACATAGATGATTACTCTTCTATAGTGATTATGCTTCTTCTTAAAATTTAAGTTATTTATTCAGAAGAAAATACAGTTTTTAACCATCATAATTAGTAAAGGGTTTAGGCTCTGGAATCTTGTGTCTCCTTTTTGGCTTCACTTATTACCAGCTGCATGACCACAGAGATGATGACAATATCCACTTCACAGAGTAGTTGGAATATATTAATGGAGATCAGTGTTTTTGCAGAGTTCCTGCCCGGAATAAATACTGGTCACTGTTATCCAATGCTTTTATTAAAACGGGTTAGGTGGGCAGGTAAGTACTACTCTATGTCCTGTATGCTGTATCTCATTAAATCTGTTTGCTATTGTGTTAGACATGAAGTGCTATTGCCTCTGGGAATTCCAGAAATATCAGGACTCCTCCTGACTTCAGACTAAAGGAAGCCATGGGGGTGTTAGTGTTTTCTCTGGAGTTGCCTCATGTCAGGTGTATATATACTAGGCATACCTTAATTCTACAATGACTCATACTCACCAGTACTTATCAGAAATGTAAATGAAGAATCCTATACGTAATGATGAAAAGATAGGGGGAACCATAAGAAAAATGAAAAAGAACAAGAAATAGTCTCTGAAACTCCCGTCAATCCAGATACAAGAATAAGTCCTATAGGACGTTCCAGGCTCTAGGGATCCCTAAAGCCCCCAGGGTTTGCCTTTTCCACCTGGGTGTGGGCCTGTGGCTCAGGCTGAATCACTACCCATAACGAGTCCAGCTGTTTCCATTTTCAGAGCTGAGAGACCTTCCTTGGCCTCCAGGTTGTCAAAGGTAGTCATTTGCAGTGCTTTTAAAACTATTGAAGTGACTTCTGCTTTAGAAGGCAAAAAATAAATTCCGCCCTATTGTTAGACTGTGCACCAACCTGGGAGCCCAATCCTAAATTATAAAAAGGAAAAAGTTACTCCAACTCTTCATTTAGAAACCACTCTTGCAATGGGACTCTTTTGATTTAACAGCACATTTTAACATGGAGGAAAAAGAAAAGAGGAAAAATATTAAACATTATAAGAATGGCAACTTCAAAATAGTCATTGGTTACAATTAGCGACTTTAGGGGGAAAAGGAGCTAAAACTCGTCTAACTCTAACAAGTTGTTTAAGATTGTTAGTAAATACATGGAAATAAATTTATTTTGGAAAGACATTTTATTACTGTTTGCAGAAGACTTTGCAAGGTAGTATGTGGTAAAGTATTTAAAGTTAAAAGTGCTAGAGATGAGTTAGATCAGATTCTGGCTTATTTCCCAGAAAATACAATATTCTATAAAGTAAAGCGTCATAATCAGTTTCTTATGCTACTCATTCAGGTGTCTCCCGTTGAACTGAAATTTAAACCAGATCTTCAAAGAGAAACCTACTTAAAATGTAAAGGAATAAGACCAGATACCAATAGTAGGTGAATGGTTTTTCTCTGTGTGTATAAGAACTTTAGATGCATGAAATTTATAACTTGCAAAGAATTAGTAGAAATATTGTATACAGTAACACAGTATTGATAAATTTACAAAATTAGTACATACTTATTAAAGGAAAAAAGGTTTCAATTTCACTCTCATAGATAGCATAATTAGATAATCCTGTTCTGATTTAAAGGCTACACCAGATTAAGAAAATGCTAATCACTGTGCTAGGCGCTGACTTGTGCTTGGCAGATGTTAAAGGAATGAATGAAGAACATCGGCTGTAAACCAAGCTGATAAAGAGGTAGGCAAAGAAGATTGAGAACTAAGAAAAATGCCTGAAATGAATCGAACGTGCAGTTAGGCTCATGTTAAGGATAGTCAAATGATTTATACATTTAAAAAATTTCTTTCTTTCTTTCTTTCTTTCTTTCTCTCTCTCTCTCTCTTCCTTCCTTTCTTTTTCTTTCTTTCTTGACATCCAGGTCCAATTTATTTTCCTTTTTCTCTCTTTGGGAATCCAATGGGAGAAAACCACAAGAGGCAGGAAGGCCTCCAGCGAGGGTAGGGCGCGACGGAGCTGGAATAGGTGGCAGTCATTCCTGCCAGTCGTGACAGGCATAGGGCACCACTGTGTATCCGTCTTTGGCGCTATTCTTTCAGCTCCGGATCCTGCTGCTTCATCCAGTGAGGGAAGTAACTGCTGGCTGGTCTGGATGAGACTGGCCAGGTCCTTCTGCGAGTCCGCAAGGGGTTAGGGCCACCAGAAGCCATCTCGGACACCAACTGTTGAACTTGGGAGTTTGCTCATGAGGTTTGACGCCTTGCTCATTGAGCTCGGGTTGCATAGCACGCCACGAAATCCAAGCTGCCGACACCTCCCGGGGGTTCGGCACCTGTCTCAGCCTCCTTCGCTGTCTTCGACTTTCTTGCACATCTGATGTCAGGATCCAGCTCACGGGCCCTCTTGGAGGAAGCAGGGACCGCGGTGTGCTTGCTTGTCTGCAGAACACAGCGCCGCGCTCACAGAGGTGCCAGCAGCTTCAAGTTTTCTGTTTTCATCTGCTCAGTTCTTCCTTCAGTTTCGAGGCGTTCGGCCTGGGCCCAGTGTTTCCTCTGAAGGTGGGGTTCGCTCAGGGCTTTTCGGCTCCTGTGACATCTCCTTGTTGGCTTCTGCGGCTTCGGATATTTCCAGAATAGTCTGAGGGAGTGGGGGGTCGCTGTCTGCCACCATCGCGCCAAAAGCCATCTGGAGGCGCTTGGATGCACAGGAATTTACGTTCTTGTGCTTTGAAGTTTTCTGTAAAAGATACATAGAGATGAACTCATTGCTAGAAGAATTAAGGTGATGTACCCTGGAAACCTGTTTTGTTGCTACTATTACCGTTTCTTTGCTCTATAGCGTAGGTTCTTAAATGTTGTACCGCCAGGGGACCCGGACAGTGATTTTCACAGTGATTGAGGGACACTACCAGCATTTGGCAGCTGACAGCCAAGGGTGATAGCCATACTGCAATACAAGAACCATTTGGCACAAAGACGAATTTCTCATAACTTTGAAATACCTACTTCACATTCATAGAATTGAAATGCCTATTTATAATTATCGGAACCTAGAATCCCACTGTTTTTTATAAGTAAAGACAAAAGTATTGGGTGCATGTTTTTAAATATACTAGATTTTCTAGGAATACAACTGCAGTGTAAATGGAAGTTTCAGTTTGTTTATTTATTTGCATTTATTACCAGGGCTGTAATACCAAAATACGCTGGGAATTTCACCATCTTTTTAGTCAAGGTCTAGAAAGGAATTAGTCCTAGTGGCCTTCTTCCTAATTTTGTTCCTGAGAGCCTCCTTCCCTGTTAGGAGGTGAGGAATATTGACCTGAGTTAAAGAACTTTTCTCCCTAAGGTTTATAGAAAAGCTGCTGTGAAGCGGCCACCCCAGGCAACCTTTCTCTGGTTTTGTTAAACCTAAAAGGACAAAGGGACCTCCCAAGAAGAAGTAATCGCAAACTCATCCTCCCCATACCAGCCTAAGGGAAAAGGAAGCAATTTAGAAAGAGAGGAGAATCCAAACAGAAAGCACTCCACACCACAGAGCTTGTAACCCCTTAGTTCTTCCCTGGAAATGCTCTTCCAGCACAATGGTCCACTTTGTCCCTCTATCAATACTGAGAAAGAGAGGCTTAGAGCTACTCCTATGGCGTATGGCCGATACTTACAATAATTCTCTAGAGCTATTTTAAACTATTTTAAAAATCACAGGCTGCTTTAGCCTGTGGGCTATAATTTCATGACCTCTATTCTACAGTACAGTAATCTTCTATAAGGTGTGTGTGTGTGTGTGTGTGTGTGTGGGTGTGTGTGTGTGTGGGTGGGTGTGTGGGTGTGTGTGTGTGTTTTAATGCAGGAGTAATAGAAGATTTCAGAAGTGAAATGTAGAATTGCAAACAGAATGGATCTGGTCTCAAACACCTGGAAATCACAGTGAAGACAATAACAGAAGACAATAAAATAAGACCATCATGAAAAGAGAAAGAAATGTCCTTTATTATGCATGTAAGACATACTAGTAGAGTATATTGAAAATTGAAAAGGAGAAATTTAAAATTATGGAGATGATTTCTTTCAGAGAGAGACACTGTTAAACTCTATTTAGCAAGATATTTTTGCACATGTACAAATATTACTTTATATACAATGTTACATTCTAATTTTCTCACCCAGTGTTATTTCATAAACTTTCCTTTGTGTTATTTTTTTTTGTACGTGTTATTAAACAGGCTTCCAAAAACAGGATTTTAAACATCTACCTAAAATTCTAACATAAAGCTGTGTCACATTTTATTAGACCTCGTTACCTTGACAGAGCAGTGGGAAAAAAAAAAAGAAAGGATAAGTGAAAGTTCAGAGAATGAGTAATGATTACTCAGTTTAACACATAAAACCTAAAAAAAGAGTGGCTGCAAGCATACCTAATTATAGATTTCAGAAGATGACTAAGGGCATCATCTGAAGAAGCACCTCAAGGGAGAGGGCGGGTACTTTTATATACGAAGGGGAGACACCTGGGTGTATTTTGCATCGTAAAGTTAATGATTATTTAGAAAAGTATTTTTTAAAAAATAGCCATAAGGTGTTTGAAAAGTGTTAATTCTTCTGGATACATTCCTGAAAAAGAAATGGAGGTTCTACATACCTAGACAAAAGAGAGCATGTTCAAAACTGCTGTAATTATAATTTAAGATGATGAGGAGTTCCTGAACTGTGGTTAATATACTCGTTGTACATTGCCTACATGGATGAATGGATGGATGGATGGATGGATAGATGATAGATAGATAGATAGATAGATAGATAGATAGATAAAGTGAATACGATGGTTCCTCCTGCTTGAAAATAACAAAAAACTTTATAGCCATGTTATAACAAAGATTGTATGTCAAATACAAAAACATTGAAATGAATTCTGTAGTTGTGTTGGCCTCTTGCAGGAAAATCGTACCATCTACAATTGCGACTGTCCCCTACTTATTGTTAGGAGTAAAAACATATCACACCAACATTTCTTATTATTAGAAAAGTAACTTATTGTCTTCCAATATAGAGATGAAAAAGACCAGAATAGAATCTTAGTTAAAATGTAATCATTTAAAAATTTTAAATTCCAAAAATGTAATTTTTTATAGGATTAACAAATTGTAAACATTTGTTTTCATCTAACTAGGCATAAGCATTTCTCCAAAGCTTGTTTTAAATTTCCCAAATTTATTGAGAGACCGTGTTTGTGTGCATACATATGTGTAATATCATCTGCTACTTAACGTAAAGCTATTCTTGGTATTCTGTGAGAATTGCCTTATGTAAACACTGGGTAAGCTGACACTCTACAATTGTGTTTAAGGTACAATTAAGAATACTTTTATAGAAAAGTGGCCTCAAAGTGTCATTGTATTTATGAAAACAGTACATTGTTATGTCAGATGTAACTTTGGTCACAACTTGATTGGAGTCTGCTAACAGAAGACAACAGCAAACCACCCTCGCTGAAATACAGACAGTCTTGAATAGAGGCAGTCTCAAAAAAATTATAAAAATAGCCAAAGTGAATATGACCAAACTATTTTTTTTGCATGTATAGATCTTAAAATTACCTTTTTATTATACCTCTTTTTTCCAAAAGATTACTAATAACTGATTGGAAGCCCTTTAAAATGGAAAGTGCCTCTCAAATGGTAAATTATTGCAAAACAGCTGCTTAAAGAATAGGATGAATGTCAAATAAGAGATAACTCACATAATTTGAAATGGACATTTATAATTTCCCCTTAAGTACAATGTGCCTCTCTTGACTCAGGGTGCATTTCTATCTTATATGTGATGTAACTGTGGAATATGGCAATAGAGTGTGGCGAAGGTGAAGGGATGTACATGTCTATACGTATTGATTGTGTGACTATCTTATATGAGATTGTACTGGCCATTTTGTTGGAGTGTCTTTTTCCTTCACTCACTTTGAGGATGCTAGTGATGATGTTGAAGAATCCCACATGATGACAATTTATAGGACTTGAGGACAGCCTTCAGGGACAACCTGTAAGAGACTGAAGCCCTTATTCCAATGTCAAAAGAAGCTGAATTCTACCAACAACCTGAGTTAATTTGGAAGTCAATCCTTCCCTCAGTCTAGGATGAGACCTCAGCTCTGACAGAAACTAGGATGGCAACCTTGGGAGAATTTAAGTGGAGAAAACAGGTAAGCCATGCCTGACTCCTCCCACAGAAACTATGAGATAACTAATGTGTTCTCGAACCTTGAGTTTGTGATAATATTATTCCTCAGCAATAGATAATATACTTATCTGGAAAAAAAATGGTTAATGTCTCATTATTTCTAAGGTTGTTGTGAAAAGAATATTGATAATGATTTTTTTTAAAGATATGCTCAAAGCATTCTTTTATTGAGAATTAAATGTTTGTAAATTAGGCAGTTGAAAAGAAGTAAGTCTCTTTTTTAAGTTTATGTATTTATTTTGAGATGGGGAGGGGCAAAGAGAGAGAGTGGGAGAGAGAGAACCGCAAGCAGACTCTGTGCTGTCGGCACAGAGCCCTATGCGGGACTCAACCCCACAAACCATGAGATCATGGCCTGAGCTGAAAGCAGGAGTCAAAGGCTTAACCAACTGAGCCACCCAAGCACCCCCAAAAAGTAGGTCTTTAAATGGACAGAAGGAAATGGTTATAGAACATGTTGAATCTTGATGTAAGAGTTATATGTTCTTGGTTTCTTCATTTTTGTTCTTTCTTAATTAATTAATTAATTAATTAATTATTTTTTAAATGAGAACTGAAAAAGGAGTAGGGATTTAGTGACATGGAGAACATTACTCACCTATTTTGGTGATATGGTAGGAGGGGTGGCCTGACTATAGGTAAATTGAAAAGAAAGATGAAGAATAAAAAAGATTAAAGGGGATTAAAAAAAAGTGTTATAGGAAAGAGGATAATGTGCAGATAGTACTGGGGATGTGGTTTTAGAAGGAAGATGGTTGTTGTTGTTGTTGCTGTTTTAAGATGGAGAGAATTGAGGATATTCAAACATTTACTTTCAGAGCAATTGAAAGAGAAAGAGAAACGATGGACAGGTAAAGCTCATAAAAGGCTGAAGGAAAGAGAGTCCAATGTACAGTTGGAGATGCTAATGGCAGGTGAAGGACACCACATGTAATTTAACCAGACAGAAGAAAGATAAAGTATGTGAGGCAAGTTTCTAGTTTTTTCTATGAAACAGTCATCCAGATATCTGCTATGACTGAGGGAGATTGGAGGAGGGTGGGATGGATTACACATTTGAGAAGAAAATCTTTGCAAAAAAGTGCTGAGAAGAGTGGAACCATGAGTTTACTAGTAAAACTTGCTGAGATCGCCAGGGAGTATGAAAAGTCCAGCTGAGTTAGTGTTTGCATCTTTTTTTGTTTATTTATATACTTTTGAAAGAGAGAGAGCGAGACAGCAGGGGAGGGACAGAGAGAGAGGGATACAGAGAATCCCAAGCAGACCCCACGCGGTCAGTGCAGAGCCCTACAGGACGCTCGAACTCACAAACCGTGAGATCATGACCTGCGCTGATATCAAGAGTTGGACGCTTAACTGACTGAGTCACCCAGGTCCCCAGTGTTTGCATCTTCAATGTAACATCTTTCCTCCCTGCCATAACTTTCTGTAGTAGTGCCTAGCTACTTTGAGTTTAGTCATGGAGAAAACAGGTAATCGGGTTAACCTAAAGTTGGGGTTTTGCCAAATGGCTGAAGAATAAAAAAGAGGTGTAATCTAAAAGTCCTCTTGAGATAGATAGCAGGGGATGTAGACCTCCTGTCTTTGTACAGCCTGCAGCTAAAAAAGTTTCCATTTTTAAATAGTTGAAAAGATATCAAAGGTGTGTAATATTTTAAGACATGTAAAAATTGTAAGAAACTCAAGCTGCAGTGTCCATAAAAAAAGCTTTTTGTTGTGAACACTGCCATACCCATTTGTTTACATATTGTCTGCGGCTGATTTTGCACTTACAATGGCAGGGTTGAGTGGTTGTGACAAAGAGCCTGTGCATACAAAACCTGAAATACTTGCTGTCTGGTTCCTGAGATAGAAAATGCAGGATTAGAAGGATTAGAAATCAAAGGACTGAGAAACTAAAATTGTGGCAGAGTTTTGTCCAGGGGATGGTTATAGAATTAATGCTTTTGGAAACAGAACAATTTTATAGTACAAATGTCCAGATTGTAACCATGAGATTGAAACCTAGAGAGAGGCTAATCATTGGTGATTAGAAGGTCAAGGGATTTAAAGTGTTTTTGGACAAGTCTATTATTTAAATACTGAAATCATTTAGGATGCATGAGCTAGGTGTCATAGTCATTGCTGAAAGATTGGAGGTATTAGGAGGTGGCAGGCAGAGAGTGGTTAGTTCAAAAAAGAATAAGCTCCAAAATTACAGAGTTCTTTCAAAGGAGAGTGAGTACTTGCCTTTGAGAAGGATGGGTATTGAACATGATGTACTCTGAGACTGTAGACCAGAGCGGTGGGAAACCCTCATTGTCCTGTTGTAGGGAGGCAGAGGTGAACTTTAAAGCCCTGCTCTCAACAAAGCAAGGTCTTGGTCACTCAGTGCTGAAAGGTACAAAAGTTTATTTTTAGACAAAATATTCTTTATATGAGGAGTATATGTTCATGGCAAAAATAGTTTTAAATGACCGTTTCACTTTATATCCAGAATACAGCATGATGATTTAAGATGTTTTTCTTTTCAAAATTTCTTCTGTATTATTAGGGTTATCTTCAATGAGTATATTCTAAAAAATTTATAAGTCAAAAATTTATACAAATGTTTTAATTATAAATGGTTAAACTGTTATATTAAGGTATAATTGACAGGCAACAAAATACACATATTTAATATGTCCAGTTTGATAAGTTTTGACACATGGACACATATAGTCATGAAACCATCACTATAAATCAAGGTAGTGAGTATATCCATTGCCCCCAAAAGTCTTTATGTCTAATCATCTATTTCTGCGAATAATAAAACTTTCCCTATGATGTGCCTGGGCCTGGGTGGCTCAGTTGGTTAAGTGGCCGCCTCTTGATTTCAGCTCAGGTCATGATCTCACGGTTTGTTTGTGAGTTCGAGCCCCGCATGGGGTTCTGTGCTCACAGTGAGGAGCTTGTTCCCAATCTTCTGTATCCCTCTCTCTGCCCTCCCCTTCAAAATAAATAAATGTTAAAAAAATTTAAAAAAAAACTTTACCCAATTTTAAAGTATACGGTATATTTCATTCATTTGTTCTTTCACTCTTCAGTAATGAGTAAATTGACAAGAATACATTGAGATGAGTTTTTATGCCAGGCTTCTAATGGTATATATAATATGGTGTATACATAATGGCTTATATAATGCCAGATAATCTAAGAATATACATATTATCAAAAACAAATATTCCATTTTCCCAAAGTGTAAGTAATATATATTTTTTTAAAAATCTCCATGGGTGCCTGGGTGGCTCAGTCAGTTAAGTGTCTGACTTTGACTCAGGTCATGATCTCATGGTTTGTGACTTCCAGACCCACGTTGGGCTGTGTGCTGACAACTCAGAGCCTGGAGCCTGCTTTGGATCTGTGTCTCCCTCTCTCTGCCCCTCCCCTGCTTACCCTCTGTCCCTATCTCTTTCAAATTAAATAAACATTAAAAAAAATATTTTTAAATAAAAAATCTCCTTATTAGTGTATTTTTTATAAAGAAACAAATCCCTCAAATAAATGAAATTACTCTATGGTGCAGATTTTATACAATATTTTGCTCTGAAGATTTAATTATTCAGCATAGTTTTCAAAAGCATTTTATACTCCTTTAGATTCTGACCTTGTTGAAAATGTGTTAAAGACGACTATTCCAATATCGATTGTGGGATTTGAGCTCTTTTTTATTCTGAGAGACTAGATTGTCTTTCTGCAAAGGTCATTCATTTCATTAATGGGAATGGAGAGGTATTGGGTTGCCTCATACCTACATCTCTTCAACAATACACAGGAGGCATTCCATATCTACAGTAGTGCCTCTGAATATTTAGAACATTAGAAATGACACAAGAGCCAAGTTATTTAAATCTTGAAAAATCAATCATCCTTTTTGTAATGTTATTTCCAGAAGTACCTAATAAGAGATAGTTCTTAATAAAAAAAATATTTTAACCCATTGTTCAAATGCTAGCAATAATTTAAAAAAAAAACATATTTATAGACCTTTATGCAGATCTTTTCATACCCCCAAAATTGAAATGGAACTTATTTAAATATTTTAAGGTGCTAATGTTAGTACAAAAACAATATCGAAAATTATAGCATTTTTTGTGTTAAAGCTTTAAATATAATTATATCGGTTTCAAAACACTTATTCATTTTGTTTGTCTCTATTACAGATCCTAGAAAATAATGCTCAGTAAAAGGTAATAAGGGCAGCCAGCCACACGGGATTAAAGCAGGGTTCAAAATATGCCTTTTTACCCTAAATACTGGTCTGAAAAAAATTCTTCTGTCATATCACGCTAGATATTTATAGACGGCTGAAATATAAGAAATTAGTTGTTTAACATTATAAATTATAATTATGCTTAGCATTTATTTCTTAGTAATTACAACTTTTTAACCTTTGGCTTGTAATACAAATGTAGAGTTAGTATGGTATATGACTTGGATTTTTGAGGGAAAAGCTTTATACACAGAGGAAATTGCAAGTACAAAGGCTATGAGATGGGAGTGTGCTTAGCCAGGCTGAGAACTGTCAAAAAAAAGTTAGTCTGATTGCAGGGGTGTGAGAAGAGGAATGATAGATAAGGTAGAAGACGTAGCAGGGGCCAGACCCGGAAGAACCTCACAGACCACTTATAAGGATTTGACTTTTACTCTTGTTGATATGGATTGGAAAAACGTTGGTGGGAAGATACCTAGACCTTTCCAATTACTGAGATGGGGGTAGTAGGTTTGCAGACTGAAGGGGCAAAGAGCAAGTCAGAAACCAAAAATTCTGCTTTGAGCATGTTTATTAAACATCCAAGTGGAAATATCTAGAAGGTAATTAGATATACAAATCTATTTGAGTGTACTGAAGGGGTTCAGGGTTTTTGTTTTGTTTTTGTTTCTGTTTTTATGTGAATTTAGCATCCTCAGTGAACAGATTTTGTGAAAAGCCATGGTCTTGGATGAGATTACTAGAGGATGTACCAGTAAGTGTTCAGTGGAAGAAGTAGGACCTTTTAGGAGGTATGTATGGATTTGTTACAGGGATTTAACCCTACACATTTGCCGAAGCTTGTTAATAGGTCTTTGTAAGGCTGGTATCTTCATAGCTGAGACTAGAATTTGAAGTACAGTGGGCAGGCAGAAGAGAAGTAGAGGCAAATAACAAGCTGGAACCAAATAAGAACTTGAATCCAGCGAAGATGGGCTGAACTCAGTGTCCACACTTGTTGCTTCTGACCATGATGTGGGTGTCTGGAAGAAGCCAAGCCTCTTAGTTATGGTGATGAAGATACACCCTTGACCTTGGAGACAGAAAACCTGAAGGAGTTTCTTGGGAAGGTGGAGTAGTTGCATATAAAAGACAATATGTGTGTTACAAAATGATTGCTGTTTTTTTTTGTTTGGTTGGTTGGTTGTTTTTTGTTGTTGTTTTGGGTTTTTTTGTTTGTTTTTTCCACCCTGCAAATTTCCCAAGAGTTTCCTGTATGGCCCTGCCTAACTGGAAATAGACAAAAAGGGAATTCTGGGAGAGGTAATTCAGCTTAGCCAAATCCACATGTGGCAAATGCACCACACGAGGTGAATATAGGTACAGAAGAGATGAGGTGGTAGGTCTAAATCCTATAGGACTTAAAAATTTAGAGGTCAGGAATATGAGGGTTTCCAGGAAGTATCCTTAAATGCAAAGGGCATGTCCTTCATTAATTCCTACTTAGTTTTGGCTGCAAAGAGGTGTGAGTCCCAGATCTTAGACTCTGAGATGGAGACCACCTATTGAGGATGGATAAACAATAAGATCCTGTTCATTGTTCTGAAACACCAGCCCTAGACACACCCCTGGACCATGTTTAAAAGAGAAGTCAGATTTGTCATATTTAAACCACTGTCATTTGGGGTTTTTTCTGCTGCCTGCAACAAAACCTAATTCAAACTCATAGGATACATTCAAGAGAAAATGAGAGGTGAACAAATAAAGACAAATTATAGGTAATATTTTGACAGAATTTAACTATAACTTCGAACTCAGAAATGGATCTCCAGCTGGAGGATAAGTAAGGGTAGGGGGAGATTTATTTTTATGGTGGGAAATGTTACTACATTTTTTATGAGGCTGGGGATTATGCAACAGAGAGAAATTATTTGATCCTATAGAAAATAATTAAATTGATGCAAGGAATTATGAACTGAATAATAGAAATAACAGAAAATTCTAGGAAAAACATTTAGTTTACTTGATTGCTTATCAAGACTAGGGAAATTATATTTGCGTTATTCTCATACATACACTAATATTGCTGTAGTTAAAAACAATATTCTGGAAATTGAAGCAAATTTGCATAATTTTTAAAATTTTTTAAATGTTTTTATTTTTGAGAGAGAGAGAAAGAGAGAGACTGAGCACGAGCAAGGGAGGGGCAGAGAGAGAAGGAGACACAGAATCCAAAGCAGGCTTCAGGCTCTGAGCTGTCAGCACAGAGCCCAATGCAGGGCTCACAGCTCATGAACCACGAGATCATGACCTGAGCCGAAGTTGGACACAACCGACTGAGCCACCCAGGCGCCCTAACCAGGTAATCAGAAAGAAATAGTTGGTATATCATGTTCTTAATGCTGTAAAAATTACTTCTTGAAAATAATTGGTAAAGCAGACTTTTTATTTGAAAACTTACATCACTCAATGAATCTCTAATTCCATTTTCACCTTTATTTTTAACACACATTGTTGTTTCTTTTATTTTAGTCCAAGATACAGTTTACCAGGCTTACTGTAAGAATATGTTGCACCAATTAGCTTTAATGTTTAGCTATTAAAATTTCATTCAAGGATGCCTGGGTGGCTCAATTGGTTAAGCATCTGACTTCGGCTCAGGTCGTCATCTCGCAGTTCGTGAGTTTGAGCCCCTTGTTGGGCTTGCTGCTGTCAGCAGAGTGCCCGCTTTGGATCTTCTGTCCCCCTCTCTCTCTGCCCCTATTTCTCTCAAAAATAAACATTAAGAAAGTAAAATAAATAAAATTTTATTCAAAGTGTACAGTTTTTATTAAAATTCCACTTTTATACTTTTCCTTACAATGGTAAATGATCCATCGTCATCATTAGGCAACTTATTAAAATTCCCCTGTAATTGATTTTAGGCATAGCTCTATGCACATACACTAATTTATCCTTGGAAAAATGCTAATTTCTTAGTCTTATCTAATACAAAGTGAAATCCTAGCTTGAAATATTCTTTCTGTTTAGATCTCTGGGGGAAGGCAGGTTTGCTTGTTTTGGTCAGCAAGCAGAGTGAGGTTGGAGTGTAGAGCCGTTGATATTTTCTGTTCATATTTTTGCATAACTGATTACTATTACACACATGAGAGTATATAAAGAAAAGATATTTGTATGCAATTATAATATTATCCCATAGTAATTGTAATGTTAGAGATGCTTTAGGTATGAGGCACCATAGTCATAAAATCAGGAATGATTAAATTTAGAGTTCTACAAACTGAAATTTTCTACTGAGTTTGCTAAATTCTAACCAATATGTCTTCACAATACATATTTTCCTATTTATTACCTTTTTTCTGACACATTTATGGTCATCTCTTCAAAATTCAAAGCCTTTTTGTAAATATTTTCTGAAGTCTTAATGTTTCTTAAATGTTCTCCAAGAAAACTTAGATTATTTTCCCTTAACCGGCAAGACCCATTTTTATCAGTCATGAAAAGTGGCTATGCTCAGAATATAAAGGGTCACATTATCACTGGATAAAGCACATCCTTTTATTTTGTAAGAGGGAACCAATTGCGAGCAGGAGTAGGTTTGTAAAGTAGTTTCATTTACAAATGAAAACATGTAGTACCAGTCTTGGCCTCCACATGGTGCTGGTGTTATGTCCTGGGAGATCTCGGCCCAAACTACCTGGTAATGCAAAATAACCACTCCTACTGCCCATCAAAACTAATCACAGTAATGAAACAACTGATTCAAATAAAAAGGCGCTATACCTGAAATTTTGCCTTATGTAAAAGCTGGCTTGTGCACAATAATAATTTTGCCAAGTCACTTGTGGAAATTATAGTGAAGCTAAATAAAAACGACATGAAATGATGAGTTTAGAGATTCTTGTTTCATCTTCGGGGATCTCACGAATGGGCTCAACATCACTTTTTCTTTTTATCTATGTATTGTTTTCTCTCTTCTGTAGATGGCTACTTGGAATGTTGTTAAGGAAAGGAGATCCTTGGAAAAGAGATTTTGTAGGATTTCTGCCAGGTTTTTTCTCTTTCGTCATTGTGATTCCTTTGAACTCTAAAAGTCACTTTCATAGCCAAAATCTGATTTATTTTGAATATTTTGATTTTCTGTCAGATTCTTCACAACTTTAAAGTTAGTGTTTTGTTTCCATTTATTTTAATGTGAAACAGGTATATACATTGAGTTGATGGCATAAAGTTTTTTATCCATTTGCCAACTGTATGACAATTGAAGATACTATAAAATATTATAAAACATTTGGCCTTTTTGTTCAGGTTCTTGCCAGCTGACTAAGGCATAATTGCACTGGCTTCATCTAATTCCTTCCTATTCTTCTTTCATAATGGGACCCAACTGTTTTCTTCACTCAGGCTTACATATCGGTCATTCAGTCAAGAGAAAGTGGACAATTAAAGAAATTATTCAAATAATTAACAGAAAGAAACTGACTTTGGGTCTCTATATTAAGCCATATAACATGTCTTTTATCATTTATTTCACCTATTTAAATATTTATTGAGTAAATTACTTCATGCCAACTGGTTTGGGTCTGGCTTTAGCAGTGATAGTTAAAAAACAATGCAGAGCACAGAGAAAATGAAAGAGGACTTAAGAATTGAAACTAAGAAAATATGTTTTAAAATTATACTGAATTATCAATTCAATTCCATTGAATTACTGTTATTATCACTTTCTTCCCTTCTTTCTTTCTTTCCCTCCTTTTTTAAAAAAAGTAAATAATCCAGGAACTGACCTTGAAAAAATTAGATCACTTCTTGCCTGGAAGACAAATAAATGGTCTTAAAAATATAAAATGGTCTTAAATTCTAGAATGAGATTACAGATGCCAGTGGAGGGATAACTTATTTACTGTAGTTTATGACATAATTATTATTGGTTTCATACTGAGTCCATTTCTTAACAGGACTGAGTATAAAGCGTTGCCTTTGTTTTAGGTACATTAGTGGTAATGTCATTTGAAAATGTTGGACTCTCTTGGACAAAATCATATAAACATCAGTAACTATTTGTAAGTGATTTATTACCCTTAAATACTTTGTTGGAAATGTTGTTCTCCTGGAATTGCAACTAAAAATATGTGTGTGTGCACATATATGCATACATATTTCCAGAAATAAGAATAACTATTATTACCTGGCAATTTTTTTAAAATACCTATTTATTACACAATTATTATACTTTTCAATATAGAATAAAGAATATTATTAGGAATAAAAGCTATTTGCTTAGTTCCCTTGCAGATTTAGTCTTCAATAATTCTGCCCGCTATATTATTTAGCTCCAGGGTGTGCCAAATTACCAAGGTAAGAAGACAAAGCTAACAGCCTACAAGAGTTAGATCTAGACAACTAAAACATGAGTACATTTGTGCAGCTGGACACTGGAAGCAGAATGAACAGAGTGTGCTGTGCCATCTGCGACAACCTCAGGGGGAGAGTTTCATCCGGTGAGTTCGGTCACAGAGGCTTGTGTCACCTGAAGCACCAACTGCCTTGACTTTATACTCTAATACTCTACCTAGGTCATTATTAACTTATTAAAGGTAAGTTCCTTCTAGTGTAATGATTTGGAAGAGTCACTATGCAGTCTTATCTAAATAATATTTTCCAAGAAGACAAATATAATGGTTGGAGCACAGGTCCTAGAGTCTGGGTTTGAAGTGGTGGGTCTGTCACTTACCATCTTTCACTTCAGGCAAATTACTTGACATCTGTATCCTAGATTCTTATGCGTAAACGACAGTAAAGACGGTTTCTATGGCATTGGGCTGTTGTCTGGATTAAATTGGATTATATATGAATGTGCCTTACAAGGTGCCTAGCATACATAGAACAACAAATTAACATTATTAAATTATATTACTAATTTTATTCCATTAATGGAATCAGTTGGAAGTACTGTGCTAGATGGTGCAGATATCAGTCACATATTACTAACAATCCCTCATTGGTGCCACCAGTTACTCACCAATGTATGTTATAACAGACATAAACCAATAAATTATGATATATTCGAGAAGTTTCTGTTACATTTTTTTAAAGCACCTGATTGGAGCTCGACCTTTTTAAAGAATTCTCTGTAACTCATAAGGAAGAATATAGGAAAACCTCTCAGGACCAACACATTAAAGGATTTTCAGGGCACCTGGGTGGCTCAGTTAGTTAAGCATATAACTCTTGGTTTTGTGCAGGTCATGGTCTCAGGGTTCGTGAGTTTGAGCCCCGAGTCGGGGTCTGCTCACTGACCGATCACAGAGCTTGCTTGGGATTCTCCCTCTCTTCCTCTCTCTTTACCCCTCCCCCACTCGTGCTCTCTCTCTTTCTCAAAATAAATAAATAAAAATGAAAATAAAAAAATAAAGGATTTCAGAGTTAATGGCAAACACAATTTTATTTTGTCATAAAGAGGGCACGAGGAACATTGCTACTCTTTGATTAAAATCACTTAAAAGCTGATACTCGACTCACAATGCTTATCCTGCTTTTCTTTACTATCAAAGACCTAAAACAAAATTAGAATAAACCTAGTGTAAGTCAGAAACAAAGAATTCAAAATTTTATAAAATATAATTTTTGTTCAAATTTTGAGGGTTTTTTTTTTTAATAGCTGATCAACATAGAAAGATAAAAAGCCAGTGTATTGAATTGTTAGCTATCTAAATGATGATGTAAGAAATGGCATCAACCAAACCTCTTGCAGGCAAGTGACTGGAATGGATCCTGGATGGGACTCATTGATGGGATGTCATTCTTTGTACTACTCTTGACGATGTACAAGATAATGTACTTGTCAATTTTTTCCAATCTTCTTGAATCACTGAATGTGGGAAACAGTCAATCCAGACTTCTGGAACTCTCACAGAGTGTGTGATATAGGGTATCTAGACTGACTAACCAGTGAATGTATCAGGGATCTTGGCCTGTAAAACCCAGTAATTGTGATGGTGGCAGCTTCAGCAGCAGCAGGTCATATTGGTGGGACATTTGAGACGCTCCAGATAGCAGCGTTAGCCAGAGTAGGAGGATTAAGAAACCTCAAGTGCCCTGACCACCATCAAGAAAGTTTATCTTTAGTTCCTAAAAGACTCATCATCCTCTCTATTGTGATATGTTGATGTATTAATGATTTTAATCATAATGTTCTTGAGATGTGCTATTTGTTCGCCTATAAATACTGTTTATGGCATCATTTATGTGTACAGAGTTCAAGGGGAGAAGCTCAGGGCATATCCCACTTTATTCTAAAAGTGACATGGGACTCACTTTATATCTTAGTCCTCAGTATGCACATCTCTTACTGGCTATACATAAGTAAGTTCTGCTGAAGTAAGTCTTAGTGACAGATAGGAAAGAATGCAGCATCATTGACTTATTGATGCTCTGTGTTCACCCAAGAGGATGTTTCCCAAAGCACAGTAGGTAAAGTGTGTGCATTTAGTTAGGAGAGGCTATGTTATGCAACGGTAACAAACCAAGTAGAGTAACGTAACCTATGTTTAGTTCATGTTCATATAAGATCTGCAAATACTATGCTCTTAGGATAAAAATGGTGAAAGTAGCAAACAGATGTCTAATGTTTTAATAGCACTGACCTAAGAGGAATCACTGTAAAACTCAAATTTTAGTAGGTACAACTTTAGACAAACTGGGAATATCAGGTGGGATGTAGGAATGTGTTCTTTTCTCACATACCCTGTGTGATTCAGCCACAGATTGTCTGGGACCACAGACTGGGAAAGCTTATTTCAGAGGCCAGTTGGTCTTTGACTATTAAGTGGAGAACCAGTGAGAGAATCCACTATGGAACTCCTGATGAGTACTCAATCCCCCCCACCCCCTTTCTCCCTCACTATCTCATTGTGTGACCCTAGCAACAATGGGTTAAGGGTTTGGAATGAGACATTTGGCCTGGCAGGCAATACCTGCAGAATTGCCATTTCCCTTCTTACCTGGTCTTCCATGTTGTCTAAGGCTCTTCAAACTGGCAGCCTAGCTCTTCTCATCAAATACAATAATACCAGCAGATACTGTTGCTAGTCCCAGAGCTCTTGGGCTCACTGAAGCTATTCACTCACCATTGGTGGCAAATCAGTTTTGTATTTTAATTTTTTTTTTCTATTTCCGTGTTTCCCAAGGGTACCTAGAAATCTCTCCCATGAAGGCTGGCTTACCATGATGTCCTGATTTGAATATAATGGTCTGGGTTCATATGTGATTATTAACAGAAGACTCTTTTACCCTTAAAACATTTCTTATTTGGATGATAAATAATAAGGTTACTCTGCCCCGGAGGGTTCTTCCTGTTTTATTTTATGAGGCAAATGATGGATTTGTTCTCAAAGACTCTTCATTCCATTGATAAAACCACATGGGAGCAGCCGAGGCAATGGTTAGTTCTGGATGTTTAGTATTTTTAATAGTCTTTTTTTAATTTTGGCATCATCTTTAGATTATAGACTAGAAAGAAAGGTAGAAGGACACACAGAGGAGTTAAAGGGAATAAGCAATGACATTCATTGATAACCGAAGGATAAACCAGAGCACATTTTGAGAAATCCACAGGAGTTCATTATTCTGGCACGTACTTCAAAATACCCTAACGTAATCTGAAGGATGGTAACACTGAAGATGAATCTTTGCATGTAGCTTGTACTTATGTAATTTACATTCATAACATTTATTGTCTCAAGGACATTAATGATATGAATTTCATATCCTAATGAAATTGTTATAATGCCTTACCTTGCCTCAGCTCCATCATAGAGTTAGAACGGGCACTGCACAATCTTGTGTGGAAAATCAGTTGTAGAAGACTAACCATGTATTTGTAATAAAAGTTATACACACTACTTTTACTTTTCCTGGAATCCCACCATTAGATAACACATATAAAAGCTGTTATTTACTTCCTAGTTACTTCAGTTCTGGAAGAGAGTAAAAGAGGATTCCAGAGGTACATTATATCACCCTTAGAGTTACCTTTAGGTCTGTGGCTCATCAGACTGGCTTTTAAAATATGCATGTGCCTACAGAGACCACCCCAGGTTAAAAGTCTCTAAATACTTCATGTTGCTCTACTGTTAAATAATGTTTAGAGTTTGTTATCTTTTGTAGCCCTTGGAAATCTAATTATTTATAATATCCAGTGACATTTACATTTTACTAAATATACTCTGCTTGTAATAGTACATGTCATGGTTAGGAAAATGGGTAGATAACGCCTGGTTCTACATTTGCTTGTATCGCAAAGTATCAGGGTAACCTGCGTTATCTATTTGTTATAATTACATGATTTTAAGAACATAATTCTCAAGAAGTGCCCTTAACAGTAACATTTAAAAACAGAATTAAGAAAAGTTATCATAGCTGAAATCATTTGTTTACCATTTAACTCTCAAGTATCAAATGAAATACCTATTCAAGTTTATTGGTATCTTCAAATAGGAACATTCATTTCCATGCCAACCGCTGCAGAGTGTTTGGTTTAGTTTTTGAGATTGATTGAAAGTAGATTGTAAAGTTGACCTATTGTGTTAAGCTTATTTACACAAACATAGTTCTTGGAAAATAAACTCGGAAAGTGCATAGCAGTGGAATCCTAATGTGTTTCACATCCTGTGCTTTCTAATACCTGCTTTACTGGGATGTGTCCTATAGAAAACCTCAACTTTTCCATAGTTACCATATCTAGGAGAAAATTACTTCAAAATGTATTCTTAAACTTGAGCTGAAATTTATGGTTTGCTTTAAAAAAAAAAAAAAGGTTTTGCTTTTAATTGGTTTGAAGAATTCGCCTAGGTAAAATAATTTGTTAGTAGTAACACATTAACAGATGAAACAATCACAGATGACATGTTTTTCAGGCTCTTGAAACATACAAGAAACATACAAGAGTTGAAAATACATTACTAAGATGTAATCAATTAAAAAAAGCCATAAATGTGAAAAAAATACAATTTCAGCAGAAACTGAAGAAAAATCAATGTGGGTGCTGGATGGTGACACATCCATTATTTAAACTGAATCTGCGTGTGTTCAAGGGTTAATCTTGGTGAGCGAGCATTTAAAAGCCCTTCCTGAGGCTCCATCCTCTTCTGTTGTATGTACTTCAATAATCAGCCTATTATATCCCGTTCTCCCTCCTGATCCCCTTTCCCCATCAAAGCACGGACTTGTCTCCTGCGCTGAGTGACGTGGGGCCAGTAATACTGGGAGGGCGGGTGGGAGCGGGGCACGTGGACCAGAAACACTTCCTAGAAACAGCTCAACCCTGCCTGAACTTTCCCTGTAAACACAGCTCGCTGACAGAACGCATCCCTGCTGGGTGGATCCTGCAACTCCTGGAGGGAATGGCACTTCTTGTTTTTAATTAGCAAGGTGAAAGGTGAATTAAAACTAGCTGTTTGGCAAGTCAGTGCAAGAGGCTGACTTCGGAGAGGCTTCAAGGAGCCAGAAGAGAAGAGCTCCACGGGGGGAAGGTAGTGCGTGTGCTCAGGGCTTTTTTTTTCCTCAATGAACCGCTTGCAGAAGTGACTAAAAAAAAAAAACCCCACAGTTTCCTCCGGAGTCTACCCGCACAGTTACTGAAGAGAGCTCTGGACAGGACATGGCTCGAAAGACTCACTCCTTGGAATGTCCTCCTGCTCCCGGCTTATAAACAACTGTCCTCGGGGAAGAAAGGTCTTACATAGCCAAATACAGCCTGGCAAATGGCACGTTGGGACCGTGCTTTCTGATGACAACGCGTTCGATTTGTGACAAAGCCTCTCACGCGCTGCCCCCGGAGGGGAGTCCTAAGTAAAACTCAGACCCGCCTTCAAAGTGCGGATCGGAGGGCTTGCCCGGTGAGCAGGCAGCATGGCATCGGCCGCGAACCTGGTCACCTGGCTCCTGTGGGGTTACTTACTGGAGCTTTGGACGGGAGGGCACACGGCAGATACCCCTCACCCCCGCCTACGTCTGTCACATAAAGGTAGGTCACCTTTTTAGATCCTTTTGTTAAAAAGAGAGAAAAAAATTCAAGTCCTTTAACCTAGATCTTTGGTCTTCACAGACCCTTAAAATGCAGCTGAAAAACATTATTGCCAAACTGACCTAAGACTCTAAGTGCCTCTGATTAGCATGTCATACTCACCGCATCTGAGAATAGTGCAAAATTGCATGCCAACTTGGAGATGTTATTTTTGTCTTGTAAATATTAGGTTTTATTAATGAGAAGTTCACTCACTAGCAGACACAACAGAAGAGGACAGGAAGCAGGTTGTAAATAGCCTGGAGGGGCTGAATCCAAGTTAGCAGTAGGTATTTGAATACCAATTTATGCATGATGGGAAACACGGATGTTGGAGAAGGGCTTCAGAGAGAGGTGCAGTATAGGTTTGGTGTTGTCCACAATGGGGATGAGAGGAGGAGGGGAAAATGAAATTCCTGAGAAGCAAAATGATTTCTTGCCCATGATGACAAAGTCATCACCGTGTAATTAAAATGACTAACGACTGATATGAATTAGCTTTTTAGTTGAACTGATTATTAGAATTTCTTTTATGTCTGGCAAAAAAAAAATGTTCAGCGTTTATTAGCAATCCTTGTAAACTGATTTATATCGATTCAAGTATCAGGATACTATTCACTAGCATTGATTCTTTTTGTGTAAATTCATATTGCTTAACTGAAGATCTAGGAGAAAGTGCTTAAATATTTTATTCTGAGCTATGTCTTGTAAAGCAGCATTTGGTCATAAATAAATGATCAAAAGATAGCTTTTGCATCAGGACCAGTAAAAGCCAATCATGAATAGATTTGGTGATTCTTCTGTAAACAAACAAACAAACAAACAAAACCCACACATTGAGAAAGTGACTGCTGACCCAAATGTAATTTGGAATAAATTTTCTGGAACGAAGTATTTATTATCTGTCATTAGTCACTAAGACAGATAGCAGTTGTAGTAACAACAATTACATAAGAACCACTTTTCCAATGTGTAAGATTTTAAATTGTCCTGGTTACAGAAACCTGTATTTTTAAAGTATAGGTATAATCTTTACCAGAGGGAGAAACACAAAGGGAAGCCTCAAATTTAGATGCCATGATTGACCTTTTTTTTGTTTGTTTATTTTTATTGGACAGTCATCCGCTGATTTGGACCATAGAAATTTCTCATTTTTAGACTAGTTAACAAGCTACGAGTACTTTCTTCGTTTAAATAGTTTTCCTACTGTACTCCCCAGTAGATAACATGAGTTTAAGAGACACATGGACAGTGTATCTGTGAAGGATTTAAAATACAGCACCTAACATTAGCACAAATTATTTGAATTGGGAAGATGTATCATGGTGTGTATCAAAATGCATATTTCTAAGAAGCTTGATCGAATGTATCAAAATGTAAAAAATTTGATGTGATGAATTGTGAACAAAGAAGGATGTCAGGAGAAGAGTGTAATAAATGGGTTGTTTTTCTTGTGTAGCCAAGTGGATAAGCTGCCAGTTTTGGTGAGCCACTCTTCTAACTACACCTGGTATCAACCTTTTATACCTCATTATTAGGTACTTGTTTTCAGTAGTTCACTATCAGTATATTTTTGAAGATATATCATATTAATATTTCATTAGAGAGTTTGTAATCTGGTCAAAGCATGCCCAAACTCTCTAATGCAACTAAATGCTATGCATATTATTGTTTTCAGACTCACCTTGACTACATCTTTTTTTTTTTCCTCCCACTACCTCTCTTAATCAGAGGAATCCGGAATTGATTTTTTGGGTTGTGTTAGATGATGTGGGAGTAGAACTTCTATCTATGTGGACTCTAGACTGAAAAGTACCACAAAATTTCCCTTTGGTTTTTCTTAACCTTTTGATGTGATGGCACTAGCTGAAATGCACAATGTTGTGCTTTTCTACAAAGACGATATACAGTCACCTGAAAATAGACTGTTCTCACTTGTGCATGTTAGCCAGCAAAATCAGCTGAGAGGTCACCACGGAGATGCAACCAGAAGCAGCAAATGTAGGCACTGCAGGTGACTCAGTGCAAGGGAAGGACTGCTGGAGCAGGACTATTTAGCCCCATCTACTCTTCACACTTTGAACAGCCCGTTTACTCTTTACACTCTGAAATTCAGTGGACGTCTTAGAGGTATCCAAAAAGTAAGGGTGGGGTATTTCAGAGGATAATCTTTTGCTACCTTAAATGATACCAGAAATGGTACAATTTTACTAATGGATCAATTAGTTGATTGATACTGTGAGTACATGGTCCTTCAAAATATAAACAGTGCTGTATATAAATACTGTAACACCTCTGAACTGCCGCCTGACCCCCAGCAGATAAATCTCGAAGGCTCTCTAGAGGTGGCCAACTGGATTATTCCAGGGATTCATTTCATAGCGGTGGTTTATGTTCTATGGGAGAAAGACAAATATTTTTCTTACCTCCTTCGTTATCAAGATGGCACCTGAGACCACAAGTCTAATGTCTCTTCCCCAAAAAGAGGTAGAAGTTGCAGCATCACATAAAAAGTTTGAGCTGAATTGCATAAAATGCCAATGACTTTCCCTTTTCCTCTATCCTCCATCCTTCTCTATCTTTGGATGTGGCATGTCCTTAAACAGTGTTTAAGAGGAGGAGAGATCATTAGAGCTAAAAGGGGGAAAAGGCAGAGAGGGAGTGAGACAAGGTAGAAAATTGGTATCAGATATAGAGCATCTTCTTGCTGATTTCCCACTGCGCTCCACCTGCAGTGGGAAAATATTGAATTTCTCCCTAACTGAGAAGCAAGCTTAGTGGATAAAGTGATGACACATTTACTCTTGTTGAGGCAATGCCTGTATCTTTAATGTGTTCTACAGGTGTAAGATAAATTGTGTTAACAAATAAAATTATAGCAAGTTGCCGTTCTGCTTTGTAAGACTTTTCAGTCAAGATTTGAGTTGAGATTAACGGTACCAGGCAAGTGTTTAAGTGTTTATGAATAGTTAAAAATTATGGCCAACTTTATAGCCAGTACTCTAAAGAGGATAATATTGGTGTGATTATTGCAAGTTTACAATATTCTATCCAAGGATTTCCTTGAAAAATAGCTCTGATTCTCATGACAGAAGTGAAGGAAAGAGAATAAAGGGAGAAGAGTCCTGCTAGATGCAGCCTCTGCCCTCTGTCGATGTCTGTTCTCTCCTTATCTCTCACCATCCTGCATTAATGAGGTTACAGGGAAGGCAAAAATAACCTTCTTGCTCATGGAGCTCAAAGAAGAAAAAACAAATGAGCAAAGCCCCATGTCAAAGAAGAAATCCCAACATACATGGAAAACCCCAGAAATTCAGTCAAGGGAGCTTGGCAGATGGGGTAGGTATTCAAAGACCCAATAAAGAGTGACACAGTCACAGAAGCCAAGGAGAATGGCCGTGTAATCAGAGGATGTTTGGTGAGGAGATACAGAAGTGAAGGCATAAATATGGCCGAAGATCGTTCCTAGCAGATGTTGATGTTATAAATGTAGATTTGAGCATTGAATATATATCTATCCATATAAAAAAGTGGGATAAAGAGTGTTAGTCTATCTGTATTTCGATATTATAACCAATTAAATACAGAGTTGTCATAACTTCAGATGTAGAGTCAGAGGTCTCTCCTTCCACTTATACTAATGGTAACTGTCTGTGCCTCAGTCTCCTTAATTTGAAAATAGGGATGGTAATGGTGCTTTCGCTGTATATCTTACTGGGTTTTTGAGAGAATCAAATGGAATGACGAAACTGTGAAAGTACCTTCTAACCTAAAAATTATTTTATCAATGTTTTGTGAAGACTGATATAAATGAAGAAGGTTAGATGGAAACATGTCCTAAGGAGAAAAATCTTTGGGAATGGCATGAGTTTGGATATCAATAAATGCTAGGATGATGTTAACACAGAAGAAAGAAGTTGGTCTTAATTAGCATAAAATATATGGTTTATCATGATAGGTTGCATTCACTCCAAATCCCGTCTTCCATACCTTTGATCTCTAGTTATAATAATTTAGAAGATGGTCGCATCTGTGCATTTTTACAAGATTCATGGCCAATAGTTTTGCTATTGGCGTGTATGTAGTATATCTATTCATTACGCATATTCACCTCACACCCCACCTTTCTGATTCTTTTTCTAACTTATGTGAAAGAAAATTGAGATAGAATTGTAGAAGAGCATAACAAAAATGAAATGTTTTAAATGATCATCCTGGAGGCTGTATTCATTTCATATCCAGAGCAAATACAAAAAAGAGGCAGTGGCTGAGCCAGTTTTTCCTGACCCAGCTCATAGCTTTGGTTTTTCAGCCAGTAACAAAGTATTATCAATAGTGACATTAGTCACATATCCCTGTGTGGTTAATAAATAAAAAGTGGTCATAAGGCATGATTCATGAAGAAAGTTGCTAAATAGGACCCAGGAGTAAATACAAACCTCGTGCCAGTTCTCCCGCAGGGAGAGTCGGTGAGAATTAAGTGGTAGATTTATTAAGAAATAGTTTATGTGAAATTAAAAGTACTAGGTAAGATGAAAGGAATTACAGTATGTTTTGTTGAGTTTGGTTTACCCAGAATATATTTTCTGTGGGTGAAGTCTGTGTAAGGATTTTAGATGGTGCTATCCTTTGTAGTTTTGATATTTGTTATAGACAGATACTGCTCACGTATCACAGAAATGCATATGGATATATCGAAGTCCCTGAATGAATATGAATTATTTACTTCTTACCTGGATATTGGGTGTTACATTGGTAAAGCCGTTGTGCTTTAATATAGAGATAGGGCGAAGGGAGGTCAGAGTTAGCATGAGCAGTAAATGGAATTTGTAAATGAACTGGGCCAATTTTGGACTGAAAAATAACATAGTTGAGTAAAATCGTTTCTCAAGTCTTTATAAAGAGAGTGTCCTATATGTAATATAGAACTGATACTTGTTCTTGACTCTTAAATATATGCAGTGGGCATGTGGTCCCAATGGAATATTCTTTCAAAAATCTGTTGCCATATTGTCACTTTGCTGTCTATGTGAGAGTTGTCCTGAAGCCTCAGACTATTTCATAGAGAGGGTCTCTCTGGGATGAGATCAACTTGATGGCCTCAGTTCTATTATGACAACATAATAAAGAGCCAAACATCAAGTTGGTCATTGCTGGTGAAAATTATTATTGTTAGCAATCTGCAGAGTCAGTTTTATTTCATCAAAGATATCTACTGGAATCATCATTGGGAGTTCTTAGTGGGAGAGCGCGCAAAGATTTACTCCTTTATCTTTGTGTGTAAAACTCTTCTGTGGCTTAGTAGAGGAATTTAGTCTGCAGGAATCCAGAAATGGCACTTTGCATGCATGCATGCCCCTTTATACATAGCCACTGCAGTGTTAAAGTGGTCTTCTAAGTTCAGTCTCGGAGAATTTAAAACAAAACAAAAGTAAAATTATACCATTAAAACACTTTCCAAAAAGTGCACAGTGAAGATTTAGATTATTTTCTTAGTTTCAATACGCAGGGCTAAATGTTGGTAATAGTCTTTAGCCCAACATCTGACACTTAAGAATATTATATAAATTATACAAAGGATTATGGTTATTTTAATAATGATTTTTTCACAGCATGGTTTTAAATAACATTTGAAGCATAAGAGAAACTATCAATGTCATGAGTTATTTCTTGGACTTAAGCAAGCATTATTCTTTGTACTCATGATATGGATGACAGTGACAAGACTGGGTATTTTATAGGTTGGATTTTCTAGACTATGAATGAAAAGATATGTGAATACCACATTTGAACAAAGTGTTTTCGTCTCTGATATTGAGAGAACACTTTCTCTCAAAGAATGTGCTGATTTCAAGAACAGAAAGTCTGAGGAATTAATAACTTGACTTCATATGGCCCTGGGGTTGGCCAAGGCAACTGATTACTCAAGAAATTTTCAGCCTTCTTTAGTTCTAATGCCTGGTTCATGGCATGCCCACCAAATGGCCCCATTGCCCTGGTAATCTTGCCTCCACAGCTAGTGTGGAAATGAAAAGGAGAAATCCATGATTTGCTTGATATCTGGGGCTTAGAAATGTATTTCTGCTTCTGTTCCTGGTAAGTAAACTCTCAGCCATTGTTGCTCTCTGTTTGAGGACTCAGCTGATGGCCTTGGCACAGTACACACAGAAGAGTGGTTTAGGCCCAGGTATTGCAAAACTGTCTCACATTCTATCTTCAGTGGCCTAAAATCTCTGTAGACTTTGAAGGAGGCATACCTAATATGAATCTTGCTTCTGGCTGTATGATCCCAAGTTACTTTCTTTTCTGATTATGAATTTCCTCATCTGTAAAATGGGGTAATGTGTAACTTGCAATATCCTGAAAGAATTACATGAGATCATGCAAATTAGCGCAGCAAATACTTGACTGTAGGAAGCTTTTCAGAGGTTATTCAATGAATCAGAAGTTCAGTGAGAATTAGCCTCCCCTGGTTCCTTTTTTTTTTTTTTTTTAATTCTAAAAGCAATCATGAGTTAATTATTAACTTATAACTTAAAATAAGGGAGGATCCTTAATCACTAGAGTTTTTTACTTGCAAGCCAAGATTTTATTTCATGAAATCCAGCTCTTATAGGAGTAGATGACTAGAAGGAACAACGGATTTTGGGGTCTCTCGTGTTTGTAAGTCACTGTAGATGATTTATTTTTTGATAGTATAAGGAATTAACTTATCCTTAATTGGGAAGTTGGAACTTCAAGGAAAAGGAAAGTTGCAACTTTTCTGATTGGTACCTTGGAGATAGCAGACCAAAGCCACAGCATAAACAAAAGTTACTAACAAAGGTTATTGTAGACCCAGCTTTGTAAAGCACACAGAACTAATATTACCAGGACCGAACCACACCGTCAAAAGTTAAACAAAACAGGGTCTTATAAGCAGCTAACAGCCTAGCATGTATTGTTTGCTTTGAAAGTGAAAGAAAGCTTTCCATTCTATCTTCCCTTGGACAAACAGGTAAGATAACTGGGCTGGGGCACCGCTCCTGACCTCTTAGTAGGTGTTCAATAGTGAGCATTGAGTGGGTATATAAATGAAACAAAACGATTTAGAGTCGTGTTTTGTAAAGGAGAGTCTGATGGAGGTTGGCATGAGGAACGCCAAGGAAACAAAGGAATCCTGAAGAACTGTTTATGGCTCCCTCGGTGAAGCATGCATTAGGAGCAAGGCTAGGGCTTTCTCTCCCCAGTCACCCCCAGGCCTCTCGGGGCTGCATTGTAGTGAAGCAACCAGGGCCTCCAGACATGTTAGCCATATTTGCTCATTTATAACCAAGCAGCAGCTCCTGCTTCTGTTTCTGCTTCTGCTTCTCCTTCTCCTTTTCCTCCTCTTCTTCCTCATCCTCTTCTTCCTCCCACTTCTCTCACGTCTTCTTCTTTACTTTTTGCTGCATTTGTCTTCCCTGGGTGATCACCAGACACCTCCCTTTTTTTCTCTTACCACTTCATTCTTTGATTACCCCCTGTGTTGCTATCACCACCCCTCTCTCCCTTTTTTCCTCCTCCTCTGCTTTGTTCCAGGTAGATATTTTTATTTCACCCTCATCTTAGCCCAAAAGTAGAATGAAAACTTATTTCTGGTGAATGGTGTATATTTATTGGTCCTCAGTTAATCTTCAATATTTGTTTCATTTTTATTCTCTAATCAACAGAAGACAGGACCTTTGAATTAAATAACAAAGTTAATTATACTCATTAGGCATTCAAAAGTTGGTGAAATTCATGACTTAGGAAATAATGAAATATGAAAATAAACAGCTTACTAGCCACCTGGACGACTCACCCTCTTTGTCTCGCCTGTGTTTCTTTTTTTTTTTTTTCTTCTTAACGTTTTTTATTTATTTTGTAGAGAGACAGAGACAGAGTGTGAGTGGGGGAGGGGCAGAGAGAGAGGAAGTCACAGAATCTGAAGCAGTCTCCAGGCTCTGAGCTGTCGGCACAGAGCCGGATGTGGGGCTTGAACTCACAGACCTTGATATCATGACCTGAGCCGAAGTCGGACGCTTAGCCGACAGAACCACCCAGGCTCCCCGAGTCTCACCTGTGTTTCTAATGGACAGCTCATGCTGCCAGGTATGTAAAGGCTGTGGGGACTGGAGCAGGAAGGAATTAGGGTACCTGGAAGGAGGGACCATGCCCCGCCTCTACACCTTGGCTAGGCTTGGGTTAAGTGTAAGTTAGGATATTCTTCATGTAAGCCCATCTATTTCTAGGCCATTTCAGTTCATTTTCTCTGAGTTTTAAGTTTTAATTCATTGGAACCAGAATAAAAAGAGGGTTTTATTCACAAGATAGAGCAAGGGGAGCAGCGTCCCTAAGAATAAGTCTCAGTGGTGGGTTTAGGTAGCCAAACTAATTCCAGAACCAGAAGCAAAGCAGCAAAGCAGCAAAGCAAATGGGAATAAAAGAGGCAGAAAGTAGAGGGCAGCTAGGGACACTGTCCTTTTCCCCTCTGACCAATTCCCTTCCCGGAAATGATGGGAAATGAAGAGGGCTTTAAATTCAAAGCTCAAGATGCGCTATAGAACTAAAATCAAAGAGGAAATGTGCTGACAGCATTGCACATAGCTATTCATGCCTCCTGATGGCTTTTTTCCTAAGCCCGACTCCAAAAGTTTATTATGCATCATGTGATTCCTGAGATCCTTTCCAATTCTACGACTCTAGGACTCTTTTCCTTCCCTTACTAGACCTCCCAGTGTGTAGAACTTCTCCAAAATACTTTAAAAATTCCTATTAGGAAACATTATGTTCTGGTGGAAAGAATAAGTAGGGACTCACAATTTTAAAATCCTGAGTCTGAATCTTTAGTACGTATATCCTATTTGACGCTGTGTTATTCTTGCTAAATCATTGAACTTCGAAGGCTTAGCTTCCTCACAAGTATAAAGGGACTGATGAACACTATCTATCTCATACAGTTATTGTAGAATACGTACATGTATCGTGGAAACATACATTTTATTGTTGTGCCTTAAAATATTCTCTATTGAATTGTCTTTAAACATTTTATGATTTTTGAGGGCAAGGAACATTTAATTTTTTTTAATTTTTAAAAATATTTTTGGTAGGACTCTTGTGAATAGAATAAAATGACTTACCAGATCATTCCTAAAGCCAGTAATTACAGGCTGGGGGTTGACCATCTAGGGGATAAAAACAAAACAAAGCTTTTTATTACTGTCGTTGGCTTCCATGTTACGGTCAAAATGACAAAATCATAAAGGCTTCTTTAATTTTTTTGAAGAGATAGAGCTACTGCTAAAAAATTTGCGTGACAGAAGGCTTAGTTGAATTTCATTGCAGAGGAGATGAAGCTGCTTGGGATTTTCTTCTGTTCCTCTTCCAAGCTAGGATCCGGAGATAGACACTGGGGTGCTATGAAAAGTGTCAGAGACTGGCAGCACCAGCTCTCCTGGGAGCTTCTTCATCAGTGATTCTGGCGCTTAGGAAGCTGTGTTTTAAGTCCTGCAGGTGACTTCGTGCACACTGGAGCATGAGAAACGCTGGGCTAAGTGTTTGGGATGATGCTACAGGGAGCCTCACTCTTATGTTACCTTTTTCCTTTTTTCCCCTTTAGGTCCATTGCCTACGTTCAGGGTGTCGTTTATTCAAATTTCCAAACCACACCCTTGATCCTAATAAATATACTTAAATTCCTGAGTGTATACTATATACTATACCATTTTCTACCTATTATTTTTTTTTTTGCTAGATGACATATAGGTAATAATTTAACATGTAAATGAAATCTGTTTCTAATGATTATTGATGGTGTAAATTAGGACACGTCATGCTATCACTGAGTTCAGATGAGAAAACCTCGAATATTGGTGGATTATGGAAAAGCAGTTTATAAGATTCCAGAACTCCTTCGTCTCTCAGTGAAGTATTTTCTCGGACTAATGAAATTAGGTCCACTTCTTTTTTTTTTTTTTTTTTTTTTTTTTTGTTATACATCCGGATCTTTTCCTTCAGGGACTCAGAAGCTTCTGTATCTTCTTAAGAAATATTTGTTTATTCAGTCATTCACTTATTCCATGACTAGTTGGTGAGCTTCTTCCATCTTTAGAGACTGATCATCATGCTAGGGATTTAAGAATGAAAAACACACAGGGCACCTGGGTGGCTCAGTTAAGTGTCCGACTTTGGCTCAGGTCATAATCCCAGGAGTTCGAGCCCTGTGTCGGGCTCTGTGCTGACAGCTCACAGCCTGAAGTCTGCTTTGGATTGTGCGTCTCCTTCTCTCTCTGCCCCTCCCTGGCTTGTGCTCTATCTGTCTGTCTCTCTCTCTCAAAAAAAAACATTAAAATAATTAAAAATAAAAAGAATAATTAAAAAAACACAGTTTTGTAAGTGTGATGCATTTCCTGGATGGGATCCTGGAAACATTAAAAGTAAAACTTATTTTAGTTAATAATGGATCCGTATTGGCTTATTAACTGTGACCAAGTACCATACTAATGTAAGGTGTTAATAATAGGGAAATTGGGTGTAGCTTTATGAGGACTCCCTTCACTATCTTTACGACTTTCCTGTAAATCTAAAACTATTCTAAAGTAAGAAGTTTATTAAACACACACACACACACACACACACACACACACACACAGCACCTCTACCCAACAGTATTCCTGTGAAGCCGTAAGGTCTAGTTGTAAGAAGAGACAAGTCGTGATAAAGCAGGATTTTTTTCTATACTTGAAGTTAACACAAAGAGCTTGTGGAAGCATGGAGTTGGAAAGAAGAACCAGAGCACAGTCTTGGGGATGAGAAGTCTAGGCAAGAAGCATGGAGCAAATCATCCAGGTCTCATCCCATCCTGCCATCATTCCTGCCTCCCTCCGACTGCCATCCTACTGCATGTAATGCCCTGTGTCCTCCTACAAACACGGTTGCCCTTGGATATCTAAGTAACTGAATCCCGCTGTGTTCATAGCTTTCCTACACACAATGGTATGACGAATGCTCTGTGTTCGTGGTCAGTCAAATCGCTCCCATTTCAATATGACTTTAAGTCATTCTCACTTTTCTTGTTTGAGTAATATGATTAATACAAATTCACAGGTAAATTTTGAAATTTTTGAAGGCAGGTTTATTGTTTTATTGTTTGAATCCTTAGAAGCTAATGTGGTTTATGTACTTGATAAATTTATTACGTCTGTTGCATTTAATGTATGAATGTAAGTGTTAGATTTATTCACTTTAATGTTACCAATCTGAATTCTTCAGCTGGATGCCACATCTAAATAGGTTCCTAATATAGATGGCACAAAATGAGATGATAGGCCTCGCAGGAAGAACATTCGAGAAGTCAGGAAAAACGATGAGAATAATTCTCTTCTGTCCCTGCTCCAAAATGTTAGGTCCCACTTTGGCTTCAGGTCTTCTGTTACGAAAGCTTTGAAGAGAAATCCAGAACTGCTTTTAAATTATTCAGGAAATATCTGTATATTATTGGAAGGTACAGTTTAAGGCTTTGGCAGAAGGTGGTTTGAATTCATCTGGGCCATTACATGATCGATGTCACATTTCAAGCATCTTCCCGTTTGCTTCAGTCATGATCTCCAGTGTCCAGTGTAGCAGCGGATTCATTTCTAGAGTGATGAACTATGAAGAGAGACAAAGAACTAAGGCATGAAATCAGCCACAAAGCAGAAAAAGGCAAGGCTATAAAAGGGTAGTAACTTATTCAACACCTTTGTTTCCAAAGAATATTCTAAATGAACAAAAGCAAGAATAGTTTTTTGTTTTTATCAGTTCATCTCTGTGGAAAGGTTGATTTATGAATAATTTGACTATGTTGCTTTTGTTTCGTGCATTTATTGCTCTAAAAGCATGGCTATAGGCAATAATGTAGTGAGAAGAATAAGCACTCTGTACAAGTTTTATAATTAAATTAGCTTATGCAAGTTATTTTCAATTTATTTCCCAGCCCAAGTTAATTGAGAAAGAACCAATGAAAAATTTGCCTTAAGATTTTATCTTACAAAAATTGACAATATGTTTTGAAATCATTGTATACTTGAGTTGTTTTTTTTAACACCATACTAATTACTCCAATATAATACATCTAACGTGAAAGCAGAAATTAATGGACATAAACAGAATGGTTAAAAGTGAAGTTAATTCAGGAGAAAGCACACATTTTGTCACTGTCCCTTTCTACTATAAGGAGTAAATAAATATGGAAACAGGAAGCACCTGATTATCTTATTTTTAGAAACCAAAGTCAAGTTGTCAAATGAATATATAGAAAATAGGATCATTTTGATCACGTTGGGCAAGGTAAAAATAATATACTTTTAAAGTAAAATGTGTAAAGTACAGAAAATAAAAGTGATTCCTTTTGAAATAGCTCTGTCATTATTGATGAAACTGATATAGCTATTTTTCCTTATCAAAAGCAAAAGCAAAAACAGAAACAAAAAAAAAAAGGAAGGGAAAAAGAAACTTCAAGTTCAACATTATCATGATGCATAAATGCTACACATATTTCTGGTCAGATGAGTGATTATGTGACAGATAACTTTACAATTGCTTGGAATGAGTACTAGAATATTGAGCTTGCTGACAATTTAAGGGTCTGCTTAAACTTGAGTTAACCATATGGTGTATTCTTAGAATAGCCATCCCACCCATGTTTAAAATTTAAATTAAACAGAAAAAAAACCTTTTTTCCAAAGTCAAATGTTATCATTTTAGTTGGTGTACTCAATTATCCATATAATTGCATCTTCTTGTTCATAAGAGACAAATTAATAGTTCTTTTTAATCTGTCTAGAATGAAGAAAGAAGAAAGAAGCTAGGACTATAAAATACTGGAATGGGATTACAAGCCACCCAAAAAATCAATTTTGTTACTACATTGTTACAATTATGAGAAGTTAATGTTTAAACTTCAACACATTAATATGCTTTGATTTTCTAGTAATTTCCCAAAGCAGAATTCCCTTGTAATATTTAGATAACCGTAGCAAGAAGAAAAATATTACAGTTAATTATGCTTACAATTAAAAGAATATAATTATATCTTTGTCATTATATTTCTCAGAAGTAAGATAAAAGTTATGTACTGGGCACTGCTTTTGACAGATTTTTTTGCCAAATGTTTTTTACTTGCTCCAAAATATGTATGCCCAAACTGAAGTCTGATGTATTTTAAGATTGTAGAAAAAAATTTTCATATCTGGAGGGGGAAAAAAAAAAGAGAAGTCTCTAAGGCTTAAAATCAATAAAATTAGACAAGAATAGAAATGAAAGATTAGGAAATTAATAACAATGAGAAAGTCTACACACAAATAAGGCAGTAATCACTCAGAAACACATTAGATGCCTTTTAGCATATTGGTCTCAAGGGAGGTCAAATAAATAGAATACTAGGACTTTGTTGTAGGCAGTTGCGTTTTGGAATATATACTTATGCTCACTAGGCATTTGCATGCCTATATAAATGAACATATAATAATTAGGAATAGATTTTGTTTAGATTAGAATGCCATTTGTCCTATTAGTCTGCTCATAAATACCCACTGCCTCGTTGGAACAGATCTTGATGTTGCTTTGTTTTCCAGTGTCCAAAATGCTGTAATGGGAGGACATTTACCCACAATGTATCATTGGGAAGTTTTGCTGTTGTGGAATAAAACTCTTGCCAGCCAAGGCGCTTGCTGGAGGCAGTGCTGTGCCTGTAAATGCTTGTGGAATATTGCAATGTTGTTGCCTCCAGCATGGCGTTTCACTTCTAAGGTTCCCCCAGCCAGGCTCCAAGTTTCCATTCACACTGCTAGCCCCTGAAATTTCCCTTTGTCTTCACTGACTATTTTTTTCCTCCTAACAAATAGACCCAGCTGCTGCTGCAGCCGGTTGCCCACACTCCCCCATACTGCTCTTGCTGAGGATGGCAGCCAGGGTAAGGAATAACAGCTGGGATTGGCTTACTTTGGCATCTAAATAATTTGGGGTGGGTCCATTCCTAACTTTATTATTTCATTTAATTTTATAATCTTTCCTGCTGCGGCAATTAAAAACAAATAGGTAAACGATGTTTTTCCAAAATGTTGCCTTCATCTGGCTGTGACTCTGAGACCCGGCTGCTCCAGACAGATTGGTTGAAATGCACACTGTTATTTTTTCCACTCTCAAACACCGTTTGGAAAACAAACGTAACAGAAACAAATTTATTAATGTGATACCGGACACATAGCCCTTCTCTGACTCAAATCGATGGAAAATAAATAGCACCTATGTCACTGATTGCAGTAAGGATTAAATGAAGGACCATTGGAATTCATTTAGAATAGTGCCCGATGCATAGTCAATGCTAAGTGTTTGATGGAAAGTAGAGGGAGAGAGGGAGAGGGAAAGAACAGTAGAGAGCCCTGGAAAGCAAGAGTGGAGCAAGAGAGAGGAGAGAGAAAATGGAGAGAAGATGAGGAGAAAGGGAGGAGAGGAGGAAGAATTTACTGGTGGAATATGAAAAACCAATAATTACACTTATGCAGTTAAGACCCATGTGACATGCATAGAATTTCATATACCTATTCCAACCAAAATAAAAATAAATGATTAGAAGAAGACTGGAGTTTAAAAATGCTTGTGGAATTTTACCCACATCAGAGTATTTTCTCTGCCGTGACATCCAGACAGGTAGTCAGATGAGTTTGTTATTTTGAATTTGTACATTTTCATGGAAAGGGAATTTGCTACCTGGTAAGGAAGTCCATTCCATTTTTTATTTTTATTTTTATTTTTATTTTTATTTTTATTTTTATTTTTATTTTAAGTAATCTCTACATCCAACATGGGGCTCAAACTCACGAGATCCAACTGAGCCAGCCCGGCACAAGTCCATTCCACTTTTGAATATTCTAATGAGGAGAAAGCATTTTCATACCCAATCCAAATCTATATTACTGCATTTTCCACTTTTTTTTTTTTTAAGTTAGAGAGTGCATGAGCTGGGGAGGGGCGGAGAGAGAGAATCCCAAGCAGGTGTCACCAGGAGCCTGATGCAGGGCTGCAGCTCACAACTATGAGATCATGACCTGGGCCGAAATCAGGAGTCAGACGTGTAACCAACTGAGCCACCCGGGAACCCCTGTATTTTTCACTTTTTGTTGTAGTTCTTTCCTCTCCTGCCATAAGATTATAGGTCATGGCAGACCTCCAAATGTTTAAAGAGAGTTATCATACACTTTTGTGGTGTGGGGTGAACATTTCTCATGCCATGGTTATCCTGACTGTACTGTGAGGGTTCTGATCATCCTCCTCTTTGTTAATGTCCCCCTCAAAATGGAGCACCACAATCAATACTCAAGAGACGCCTCCCTTGTTCACAGAATAGTGATTATGCTAACTGGCGACTTTTATTTATTAAAGCCACCTGAGTGACAGTAGCTCATTTGGCACATAGGCCAACCTGTGGGTTTACGGTGAGATTGCTGTCAGGTTTATCACATAGGCTCTAAGCCAATGCTTTCCTTTATTTCGCATGCGTGGTTTGTCGACGTTAAGGAAAACTCTCTCCCACTCTCTCTAATGTCGAATGTGAATCATAAGCACAATAACAGCATGTGGTGTCCTGGAGAAGGACATGAGCTCTGGAGTGAGACGTGCCCACATTCAAAGACCGTTTTCACTTGTGTTTAATTTTTCTTAACCTCAGTTTCCACGTTTATTATCTGTAGGAAATTTAGCTAGTTAGAAATGATAACGCTTATATTCAGTATAGAAATTTCTTTTAAAGTCTTTTTAAAAATTTAAAATACACATTGCGTGGATTTCTCTACAATGTCAGTGTTTGGAAGAAGTTTAACACACATTTAAGACAATTTTTTTTAACGTTCATTCACTTTTGAGGGACAGAGACAGAGTGTGAGCAGGGGACGGGGAGAGAAAGGAGACACAGAATCCGAAGCAGGGTCCAGGCTCTGAGCTGTCAGCACAGAGCCCGACGTGGGGCCCGAACCCATGAACTGTGAGATCATGACCTGAGCCGAAGTCAGAAGCTCAGCCGACTGAGCCATCCAGGTACCCCACATTTAAGACAATTTTTAAATTATAGCATGTATAAACTAATATGCTTTTGGCTTTCAGGGAAGATGTCGACTAATAGATGTTATTGCTGGTTTTCTTCATAAACATTGTTAAGATAATTTATATAACTATAGTAAGGGAAAGGTTAACTTGAAATTCTTTAATATGGAGAAATAAAGTACAACCTTTCTTCACAGCTAAAATAGGAGACTTTTTAAATGTCTTAACAATTTTTATTTAAAAAGAATCTGGAATGGTCACCACGGCAGAATGGCAGAATTAAAATACCACCATAGCTGTGATTGCTTAATTTTGTAACTTTAATTTGCTGTCATTTTGTAGATTTGCCAGTCTCTCTGGGTATTTGTAGAAAGTACTGCAATTAAAAAAAAAAGAGGCATATGATTTTTCAGAATAATTTTTTCATTAACTCCTTGTAAGTCAATAGTAAGCTCTAGAAAAATTATTTCACTGGAGATTTTATATGGTAAAAAGTATGTGTCATTAAAATGAAATTTTTAAAAATCTATTTTTTTAATCAAACTTATTTGTGGTGTCTGTTCTGTTCTTGTTATAGGATTAACTTCATCGCATGTCCTTTTCCTATATTACTATTTGATGAGCTACTCACACATTTTTGGAATTTTGAATGTAGAGGAAGAATGAGTCTGAGAATAGTCCAACATGGGGCTCCAACATTGGTGACTTGGTGGTCACCAAGTCCAAAGAACACTACATATTCATTGTTTCTTATATCAATTTATATCTTTCTGGTCCCACTAATGTATTTATGGTCCATCTGCTTTATTACAATAGCCTCCTAATATGTTACTGTCAATCCAATCTACTTGTCATACTATAAGCAGAGTGATCATTAAAAATGCAAATCTTACTCATTCATTCCCCCAAATAAATCTTTAATGGAAGAATATACATGGCTTTTAAGAGAGAATGCACCCTTCTTGACGTGGTACACTAGGCTTTTCGTGATTGAGCCCTGTTTACTTTTCTTTCTTGTGATAGATCTTTTTTGAGTTTCGATCTCCAGTGATTCTGAACTCCATGTCATTCTGGACACCTGTCAAGCCTTTTCTTGCCTCCAAGTCTTTGTACATTGCTTCTGCTTCCTCGAATGGCTTTCTCCTTTGTCTCCAACGTCTCTTCCTTGTCTGCTTACTCTTAACGACTGCTCATTTTTAGGACTCGATTTAGGCATGATATGCCTTTGCCAGTCTTCCATTAGCCTCCGGAGCACTCCATACATAGTTCATAAGTGATTTACATTGTCTATTTGTATATCAAGCTCAATAGGATAAACTGGTTGGGAATAGAGATCGTATTTTACTGAATACTATATCACAACTATATATCTTCATACCTAGCAAAGAGTAGGAAATCAGTAAATATATGGATGAATGCGTTGTGCTATGGCCAACTGGTCTTTTCTGGGTGTTCATTCTGTACAAGAAACACATGGGAAAAGCTACATTTCAGTGGCACAAAAGAATCTTTCTTTAACTTAGGAGAGCCATAAATAGCCTGTTCACAGATAATTCCAAAATTATTCGTAAATATGTTACCCATAAACTACATCATTTTTAGGTTGATATTATTTCTTCGGTGTTGTGAAAGAATACTTTTTAAGCACTACCCCGCTTTGTATAAATTCCAGATCAGCATCTTTGGTAACATCTAATATATGAAATAGCCTTTTAAAAAGCCCATCAAACAGTGATTTACAATTTCCTCCTTCATAAAATCACTTAGTTACCAATGTATCCAAATTATAAATTCTAGTAAAGGAAGTGGAATTTCTTTATACTCTGTGACACAGTTATGGAAAAATATTTGGTGGGGTTACTTTCATTCCTTTTTACTTAACCTTTGTAAGGCATTTATTAGCCCTCGTATGTGAAAATGGAAATTGGTCATTCTCAAAGGAGGATTATATAAAAATACTACTGCAAAATGAGGATTGTATAGGAACATAAAACATTAAAAATAAAAGTTAATGCTGGAAAGGAATTAGTTGCCCACAAAACTACTAAAAATGACGCTAAGATTTTTTTAGACTTTGTCTATGCTATTTAAAGTAAGAATTCCTTATATGTAAGTGATGAATTACTAAATCCTACTCCTGAAACCAATATTATGCTATATGTTAACTAACTAAAATTAACAAAATAAAATAATAATTCTTAACATATATTTTAGAATTTTAACCCACTTAATTGTTAAATGAAGAAAGAGTATGAATTGGAATATTTGAAGAATGTTTCCTGGCAGATGTGGGATCTTATGTGGGACTTGAAGGATGGGTAGGAGTTCATTAAAGGGAGAACAAAAACACGGGCATTGCAGGCTGATGCAAAAAGGCAAGACTGATGGAGGTTGTAGTGAAATTTAGGAGAAAGCCAAACTTTCAACAAAAGAGCAGGAAATGACATTGAATAAGTATATCGGGGCCAGTTTGCTAGGTATGTTCTTTTTATTAAAAGTTACTAAAGTATGGCAAATTGTGATTTTTGTAAAAGTAAACATTCAAATGTAATCCCTTTTCCTATGCTGCAAAATGTCCCATCTCAGAACTAGTTATCTCCAAAATGAGAGAGACAATGAAATTCTGTTTGCTCTAGAATGTACTTGGACCAAAAAAGTAGAAAAATTCAAAAGAAAAGATCTGTTTTTTGTAAAAGTCGTCATAACATGACTGATAATTTCCCTAACTACCTAGATCATGCTTTCTAATAATCCAGACATTTCTCTTTTGCTTATCATGATGCCATTGTTCAAAATACTATTTTCTTTATTTGCAGTCTGTATACTACACTTGTCAAAAGATTAAGACAATAGACTCACATGTAATTCACAGCAACTATTTACCCCCAACTGAATGTCATTATTGAAATCACAAAAACAGATTTGGAAGGGACCCTGATAGGTTATCTCATTCACTCATGGTCTAATCTCTTCAAGGGCATAGATGGAACCTGCCACAACACAAGTACTTACTTAAGATGTGTTTTTCTTTTCCTTTCTTAATCAACCTAAGCCATTTTACTCTAGCTAGGCAGGATCGTTTAAAACCTTTCCTGATGAAAAAATTCCATTTAATAAACAAAGCTTTCAGGAGAGAGATTGCACAACAGCTCTTAGTATTTAGCAAAGCTTAGTGCTCAGAAAGCTTACTGAAAACAAATTCTTTATTATATCTAAGGTAGCTCACCCATGCATCTTCCATTTAAGACCATTCTCTCTAGTGTTGTATGGTTCACTTAAAACAGTAAAATTGCTTTATAGTTACTATAATCTGCCTTCTTGTGGGAAGGTGTGGGTGTATGTGTGTAAACCTCTCTCTTCTAGTGGTAAAAACAATGATGGAGATGTATAAAGTATGGTATTATTAGTGTTAGTCTTCTTATGACCTTAGAACTGTTATGTAGTTTTAACCTATAAATTGCCTTTTCTTAAAGATACAAATACTCTCACCCTGCCAGCTTCTAGAAGCCCCTCCATTCATCCATGGTTGCCTACACTGTGGTACAACCCATCTGAGCCCTTTTTTTTTTTTTTTTTTTTTTTTAACCTCTGGGCCATAATCCAAGCTCTTAAATTTTTGCTACATTTTTCTTATCATCCTTATTTTATTCTGTCTCCAGGTCCCTCAGTGCCACACTATCTGTTAAGTAGGGTGTATAAAAACAACCTCATGCGAATTGAATGCTATGTAGAACATAAAGTGTACAAACATTTTAGAACAGTTTAGAGGAATCAAATCTCAAACTAAGGATAACAGTGATGGTAATTTCAGTAGATAAAAAGTAGACAGGTGCCACAGAAACTCTTCCAACAGTGCTGGGCACAGAGAAAGTGCTCAATTAAAATTCGCTGCTATTATTAGCTAGGGTGAAAGTGGCAGTGATGGTAGTGTCTAAATACGTCACAGCAGGATCTGTATCTTATTCGCTTTTCTCTTCTGCAGGGAACATAGTGCTTTGTTCTGTTCACTGATCAGTTCAATACATATATGCCTACATATATTCAATTAGTTCTATTCTTGAAGAACAATAGGCAGGAAGCTATTTGAGCCTTTAAATTGTTGTGAAGTCCTATTTGAACTGTTTATTAATCTTTTAATTCTTCATCAGGTACAAGATAGAATTGCACATCCATCCCTCCCTCCCCTTGGAAATTAGCATGGCTTTGTGACTCGCTCTGGCCAATTAAATGAGGTCAGAATTGACAATTGCCAGTGCTGTGCAGAAACTGCAATCTGTGAGACCGAGAGTGTGATTTATCACATTTCCTTTGCTTGCCTCAGCAGTCGCACATGCACTTGCCAAGATGGGGCCTCTGTTACCTGGGTCTCAGACTTATTTGCTAAGCCGGGTCCCACTTGAAAACTTGCCTTGGATGTGTAAACTGAGTTTGAGATTTCCAGCATTGGTTTTTTTTTTGTTTGTTTGTTTGGTTGGTTTTTTTTTTTGTTTGTTTGTTTTTTTATTGTGGAACAGCCTGCCCTTTCTTGACTGACAATTGGCAACACATTTATTTGTGAAGAAAACATTTTTGCTCCTAGACATGACTAAGCAAACTATTTTCTCCACACGCACATAAATTACCTTCAGGTGTCACTCCGCGTAACTGATTGTGCCAGGCCAACTTTCTCGACACTAAATGTGGTGAAATTCTTTCCTTACAAGGAAGAAACACAGCAGCTGTTGTATTTGAACGGGAAAACTGCTTCTGGCTGGCTGTCCACAGTGCTGAATTGGAAGTAAGATCTGGTGGCTGTTTATTTCCCAAATTTTTAGCACTTTGGCGCAATGTAAGGAGCTTGGCTTACCTGTGTCATTGTATCTGACCCTCTTTAGCCTCCCATCTTTACAAGGCAAAGTATAGAATGCAGTGACTTGCGACAGGTACAGCTTTTGAATAATCATTTGGGATTATCCGTGCCAACAGAGCAACTCTTAGTAATAACAAGAAAGACGCAAAGGTGAAGAAAGTAATCCTCCTCTCCATTCTCCTACCCCACATATTTGGTTCTTCACTGAGAGATTCAACAAGATTTCTGGAATTCTTCTCTGTCTGCTTTTATATGTGAATTTTATTTTTTATGTTAAATGCTTTAAAAGATATTTCATCTTTAGAAGTCATTTTGGGTGTACTTTTTTCAGTAGATGATTATGAAGAAAATTACTTTGCTTATTCTCTAGTGGGAAGGAGTAAGAAATTAAGATGAAATGTGTAGTTATAGTGGGAACTAAGAGATATGTGAAAAAAATGTTGTTTGGAAAGAACTGCCTTTTAAATTTTGTTTGTACCACCCTTGAGAATACCATTCTTGAGTTTATCCTTAATTTTTCACATTAGTTTACCATCTTCGTATTTAAAATTTTTTTAAATTATGACAGAAATGAAAATGTGGATTGTAAAATACAAAAGAATATCAAATGCAGAAAAAAAAACCCAATAATCTTAATTCAACAGCTTTGTTAATCATATTAACATGAGATATTCTTAGGCCTGACTTCTTGTGCTCAGAGTAAGCTGTTTTTCTATGTAAATGATAAATAGATCTCCTTGTTAGTTCAATTTTAGATGAAAAGAGTAAAGAGAGTATTTTCTGAAAACAGTAGTCATTTCATATTGTTTTGTGGTTTACAGCTCTCTGTTAAAAACAGCATGATATTGTGAGGCTTACTTTAAACAGTCATACAGCCTGATTTACAAAGGAGAATTGATAATTCCTTCCCATGTTTTTTATTTCTGTGTCTCTTAGATTTAATTCTGTTTGTTATTTACTTATTGATGGGAGGATGGTGAGAGGGGCAGGATAGGTTAAATGGATTTACTGAGACACTAAAAGTCAGTTTCCTTTACTTTCAGGTTGTAGGATAGTTATGATGTTAGGGTGCTTCTTCCAATGTGAATAAAAGTTACTGTTTTTTTATTTTTTTTTAACGTTTATTTTTGAGACAGAGAGAGACAGAGCATGAACGGGGGAGGGTCAGAGAGAGAGGGAGACACAGAATCTGAAACAGGCTCCAGGATCTGAGCTGTTAGCACAGAGCCCGACGCGGGGCTCAAACTCACGAGCCTTGAGATCATGACCCGAGTCAAAGTTGGGCGTTCAACCGCCTGAGCCACCCAGGTGCCCCAAGTTACTGTTTTTAAGTATCTACTATGTGCTTGATGATGTAGATGCACCATCTTTCAATTATTTTTATATTATTCGTATTTCATGCATAAGCTAAAAGAGGCTCAATTATTTAAATGCCTTGTCCACGTAAATCCATGTAGCTGTTAAGTGACAAAACTGGATTCAAACCAGTGTCTGTCTGTTCTTTCTGATAGAACAGGCTGAGTTCTGGGTATAGTTTTGAAAGACTCTTTCCGCTTAGGATATCAAACTGTCTTTCCCAATGGTACATAGATTAGTCTTCATTGTATTTTTCTACATGAAATATTAACTTTTATAATACTTATGTTGTAAGTTGGACCTATCTTGTTGAAGCTTTACTATATAAACTCTAATAACATGGCTTCCAAAGGGCTTGTTCTTCCCAGAAATAGACATTTATGTGTTTTTCCTCATCCCTAGTGACAGTGGAACACTCTGAGTCCAGAGGTAAAATTAGGCAAGGTAGGCTTACACTGCACACATACAATTATCAAAATATACTCTCAGCATTAGGAAGGCACTGGGGACTGGGCAGTTACTTTGGTTGCTTATTTTTCTCATCAGTTGAAAACACAGTCATATTTGGGCTGCGTGACCTTGGGTATTTTGCTGGCTAAGATTCACTTCTCAGTTTGTAAAATATACCCATCTCCTGCTGAGGATTACTTTCTGCATTCATTTGAATATTATATTTAAACTTTAGATCACAGTGCCTGTCATAGTAAGACCTTGAAATTATAAGTATTTACTGAAAACGTGAGAAAACACATGAAGAAAGGAATTGTGTCATCACTGTGCTTTAGCTCTGGGGAAAATGCGTGTGTGTGTGTGTGTGTGTGTGTGTGTGTGTGTATCCATTAGCAGTGAGTAATAATCTGGATATAACTAAATAAAGCAGATGAAACAGGTTAAGGATAGAATGTATTAAGGGTTCCTTTTTACAGAGGGTGGCCAGAGAGAATGTCTCTGATCAGGTGATATTAGAGACCTAAAGGAATATGGGAACCTGGGAGGAAACATTATGGACAGAGATATTGACAAATACAGAAGCATTGAAGCTGTAGCATCATCTGTCCATTCTAACAGTGAAGGGAGCAAGAGAAATCATGAGAGATGAAATCAGTGAAGTACCGTGGACAACTGATCTGTTGGCCTTGTCTGCCATACTAAAGAGTGGATTTAGGCTGTATGAATGGGAAACCATTGGGGAGTTTTGAATTAAAAGTGGTTTGGTCTGACTTTCACGTTGAAGAGGTCACACCAACTGCTGGTTAAGCAATGATAGATTTTAGGTTTGAAACAGAAAAACCAATTCAGAGGCTATTTTGATAGTTCAGGTAAGAGAATTTGGTAGCATGGGTGAGCGTGGTATTGATGGAGGCAGAAAGGAAAGATATTATGAATATTAAAGATAGAGCTATATAATTTGCTGATAGATGGTATCAGGTTATAAGGGTACATAGAAGCCAAGGATGATTCCAAGGGGTTTGTCCTGAACAACTGGAACAGTATAGTAACCACTTCCATGGGGAAGGTTGCAGGAGAGGCAACTGCGGCAATGCAGAGAAATTATGTGGACCGCTGGATGGAGGCCGAGGTCAAGGAGAATGATGGTTATCAGTGGATGATCCACACTATGATTGCCTGGTGATGGAATGATCTGGCGAGAAGAGACAATTGATGATGCAAAAGTGGGACTGAAGTCCTCTAGGATTGACTGAAGCAGAGCAGAGGCCGGGCTGCCACAGAAATGCACAGGGACGACCAAGTATAGGAGGACTGACACAGGTGGTCAACAAAACTGATAGTGGGTGGGAAACCTTGGAGTTTCTCTCTTGATAATTTCTAGTTTCTTAGATTATTTATATATCTATCTAGCTATCTATCTATGAGAGAGTGCAGGTGTGGGTCTGTCCTGGGGAGAGGCAGAGAGAGGGAGAGAGAGGATCCCAAGCAGACTATGCACTATCAGAGTAGAGCCTGACACAGGGCTTGAACTCAGGAACCGTGAGATCATGACGTGAGCCGAAATGAAGAGTCAGATGCTTAACTAACTGAGCCATCCAGGAGCCCCTCAAGTTTTACTATGTTCTATAACTATTTTGATTTCTTTCTATAGTTCATTGTAGCATATAGTTATATTTTCTATCCAGTTAAAGGGGAGTCTCTTTGAATTTTTAAAAATGTACTGTCCATAATCAATGTGCAATATTTAATTTTATTATTGCAATATTTAAAATACACTGGAAAATTAGAAAAAAATATAGCACATTATTTAAGTAGGAGACTAACATGATCTCAACATACATTTTTTTTGTATTATTGATGGAGCCTTTTTGAACTTGCATGGTTATGCTATGTGATCAAATATACAGCAGTGGTTAAAGTATTATTCAAAAAAAATTTTGAAGAGAGATACAATGTATGTGTAACAATAAATGATGTACAGCGTAATGTTTAAATTACCCTTCTCAACACATAGTTATTTGCCAGATATTTCTCTCTCTTTCTCAATACTTAGTACTTTGTCAAATGACTTTTCTTTTAATTCTTGATAGTCAACCTTTGAATCCTTAAAATGAATGAAACTTTATGCTACAAATTTACCACAGTCTGCTTTTCTTTCACTTAGCTCTCTCAAACAATGAGAGTTGGGATTTTACCAACTATGACAGCTTAAATGTGCTCATTTTGGATTACATGCCATTTGAAACCTGAAGAATACTGTGGATTCTCTGGAAAAATACAAAACTTTGCATGTGCATTCTGAATGTTGTATGCAAATTGAAACAACTCATGGAGGGGAACAGTCAGTTAATTGATCGACTTCCGCTCAGGTCATGATTTCACACAGTCCGTGAGTCCACACCCTGCATCAGATTCTGTGTTGACAGGTCAGAGCCTGGAGCCTGCTTCAAATTCTGTGTCTCCCTCTATCTCTGTCCCTCCCCGGCCAATACTCTGTCTCTCTCTCTCTCACAAAAATAAATGAAAATTAAAAAAAAAAAAATTAAAAAATATGTATGTCAAATAGCTCATGGATTCCCATAAGACAAACCCATGGTTTCCACGGGCTTCATATTACAATGCTTTCAGACTTACAGTGAAAGCCTGGTTGTACCAACTGTGACTTACCATGTTGATGGAATATAATATATTCAGAGAACAGAGGGAGTGTTTATGAAAAAGTATGAAAAAAGCAAAACACAAACTTATGTATGTATTATGATTACAATGGGAGAAAATGTGCATGCTCTGGACAAAAATTTTTGACACTCATGTAAAATGAAAGTAGTTTTGTAAGGGTAATGAGATTACAGATCAGTATTTCCTTCTTTTTAAATATTCCTTTTAATGCTACATTGGTTTGTATTAAACATAATATAGTAATATGAGGCACCTTGAAAACAAATAGCAGGACCTGAACAAATGCAATCATCCCTTAAGTGTTCACTGAGTATCCATTCTTCTTTCCTTTTTATTCTCTTTGGTAAAGCTAAAATAATCTTTTAAAAATTCCAATGTGGTGATACCACACTCTAATTAAAACTCCTCAATGGCTTCTAATTGTTCTTAGGGTGTAAATAATGAAAATGGTTTCTAAGGCTCCTTTTCATGAGACGGTCTGTGCCCATCTTCCAACCATTTTTCCCAGTACGCCAGCCTTTCCCAGGACTAGCCCACCCTCCTTGCCTCTCTGCCTCTACACGTGACTTTACACATTCACTCCCTTGTCCTCCTGCTTCCCCTCTCCCAAACCTTACTCATCCTTTGGATTTCAGCTCCAATATCACTTCTTCAGGAAAGGTCCTATTGATTCTCCAACTGGAGTGGAGTACTGCATCAGTCACACTTAACGACGTTCTGATTTTTTATTCTCTAGCTTTTTAAAAATAGAATAAGTGAAAATTAAACTCACAAACCAGTTCATATTTTTATGAAATATTAAAAATATTTGAAAACGGGAGTTTTTCAAGATAGATAAAACTGAGGGTGAAACCCTGTAATTGTCTGACTAATCAATATGGCAGCCTGTTTTCCTTAAGGTTAATATATATGTAAGGCAAGTTCTCTCCAAGATACTACAGTAGTGAAATTATAAGGGGAAAGAATGTACTTCTTGTGTACAGAAGATATTGACAACATTTATAGTTTATTTCTTGAGAATCAGGCTGATAACCCAATCACAAAATAGCCAGTGATTTTCATACATTCAGACAAAAGTCAGTTAAATTGAAAAAAAGAGTTGAACATGTTATTTGTTGTCACGTGGATTCAAAAGCTGACTTGGAATCTGTCCTTTTCTAAAGTTATGTAACTACTGCCTTAGGGCATTTCATCCTGGTGGTTTCAAAAGGAAAGGCAAATTAGCTCAGTGGGAGCTAATCTCAGCATCATCTCAGTGGTTGGAATAACACTTTTGAGTGCTCATTTAGAAGTTTAGTCTTTCTGAACTATTTCTAGTTGCACTAATCAGAAAGTGTTGTTGGTACAGCTTGACATGATATTCCTGTGGATGTAACATTTTAGGAATGGGAGTCTATATCATATCCTGAGTAAATAGCCTAAATGCAACACAAACATTGTGAAATTATACTATTTTTAGCTTTAACTTCAAATATTTCTTGGAAGTTTCACTTCACTAGATCTTATTCTGTAATCTAATATTGGTCACAATATAATATGCAAATAGAAAAAAATGTGTGTATTTGCTTAAAACAGTAATATCTAACCTGATTTTTTTTTAAAAAATCTCACGAGATTGACCAGCAAATGGATGAACTGCTAATATATTAAGGCTACCAAATCATCAACCTGCTGGTCTTTTGTAGATCACACTGACAGGAAAAACCACTGACCATTTTGTCTCCTCGTTCTGTAAATCAAGCCTTTCAAAGATTCTTCAGCTTGAGATGCAAAAAGGCAGCAGTTTTGCAAGTTTTCAATTTTCTCATCATGAATAGTTACCTGAGGCTGCTGAATGCCAACCAGATACGTAATGATTCCTGTTCTCCAAAGGGCAATGAGAACTCTGGGTCTCAAAATGTTTGATAGAATACTGCAGATGTCAAAATTTTATGATTTGTTTCAGATGTTTTTCATTTCAAAATTGTATCTCCTTACAAATTTAAGGGTTCATATAATAACAGATTCCTATGCATATCTAAAGAGAAAACCACTTAGGTTTAAAACCAAATCCAAAAAATTGTATCACTTCTGCTCGAATTTGGTCTAAAAGCCCTAACAGCCAGGCAGTTTTTCATAAACTGTAGACAGCTTGATTCAGAGTATACACATAGGACTTAAATGGAACAAAGTATCCGAAGAGAGGAGTTGCCTTTATATACACTTATTCCTTATTAAACTAATTCCGCTTCACTTTTTTGGGGGGAAGGATGAAATTCCTCTGTCCTCTTTTAATCTGTTTGCTTTGCAAATGCACTAATACACTTTATTCCAGCGAAGAAGCTCTTTATGAGTTGTTGGAACAGGTTTTGCTTTCCAGAAATGTGGTTATCCTCAGGCCCATTAGGTGAACCATTCAATTAGGGATATGAATCTCTACTCTCTGATCTGAAGACATTTCTGACAGAGGATGATCTGGCAAGATAAACTCTACACACCAGGCACCTGGGCGGCTCAGTTGGTTAAGTGTCCGACTTTGGCTCAGGTCATGATCTCATGGTTTGTGGGTTCAAGCCCAATGTTGGGCTCTGTGCTGACAGCTGGGAGCCTGGAGTCTGCTTCGGATTTTGTGTCTCCCTCTCTCTGCCCCTCCCCGGCTCACACTTTGTCTCTCGTAAAAATAAATAAATGAACATTAAAAGAAGAGATAAACTCTATGCATATTTAACTTCCTATTCAGTTTCTTAGCACCTTAATTTCCTTCTTACAGCCTTTAAAAAATACTTTCATGTGCAAAAGGAGTGGCCAAATCTAAATAAAGGCGTATGCAAGTGTTTATATAAATACTTGTTATAAGTATTGTTGTGTTGCATAGGCAGCTCCAAAGATTAAATGAATAGGATTTTATACATATCTTTTTAAAAGAATGCAAAGGTCTATAGCAGGCAGAAAAAAAAAAAATAGAAGAAGAAGAAGAATGTGGCTTAAAAGATGAGAAGACATTTGCTTTGTGAGAAAATCTTTAAGCTTTTGGTCTTTTTCTTTACACTTTAAATAGAATTGTACCCACCTCACTGCTGGCATTAGAATTAATTTGTTAAACCACTACCTTTAAACCAATGTTAGTGGTAGAGTAGCTTCTGATCTCCTTAATAAAATGCCTGCAGCCGCATTTAGTTTTATTCTGAAATGATACTCCATTTTTCTATATTGAGTAGTTCTAAGTTACTGAAATAGTGTTAAAATGTAAGTCATAAGAGTATAAAACTCCACTCCTTCTCTCCGGTAGTAACTTAGAGATATCCCTGTTCGCACTTAAAGCAAGAGAGGATCAGCCACAATATTTCATGTGTTTACTCCCTTTTCTCTTTTATGTTTCACCTCCTTAACACAGTCAGCAAGAACTGAAATAGCCCTCATATTAACACATGAATGTTGGAGATGTTTTGGGGGTAGGAGCTAATGATGTATACATTCCTACCACTTCTAAATTCTTTATTATTCCCAGAAGTAGAGGGCTTTGAGAAGTGGGTTAATAGTATTTCTTGGAGAAATACGGCATTGGGTTAAAAGCTTATTGAAGAAGTGTTATATAACTACTTTTTCTTGGGCCTACGCATAAAGCAATATAAAATTACACAATTTTGGTGGGCTACATTTCAATTTCACTTAGCAAATATCTATTGAAGACCTACTATATACAAGTTTTGTGCTCTAAGGGATCAAGTGTACTTTCAGCTATTGAGGGAATTATAATACAACAGGAATAGTCATATGTGTTAAACAAATATGAATAGCATGAGCAAAATAGAGCAGCAGACGGACATTACAGACAAAAGGTGGGAGGAATCAAAGCAGGAAAAATGAAACCAATTTTTAAGAGCGATTAAAGTGTATGGTAAGTTGGGACAACCAATTTTAATAGTTTTACATTTGAGGGTTAAAGTTGATAGAGTTAGAAGCATTTTTCTTTGCTTCAAATGCTTTAGTTGGCTCCTGGATGCACACACAAAAAGATATTAGTCCTGGCACCCTTTCAATTATGTCATAAGATTAGAATCTGTCAAACTTAAGGACTCATCTAGAAAAAAAAAGCATACTCCTAGGTGTCAGGTGCCTTCGACCTCTGAAAGGAACATGAGGGCACATCATTTTGGGGAGGGGGAGGGGCTATGGAGAGGGACATGCTTATCGGAATTAATTGAACATTGCCTATGTGAAAAACATTTGTATTTATTTTATTTTTTATCATTTTTAAATTCTGATTTATTTATTTTGAGAGAGACACAAGTCAGGGAGGGGCAGAGAGAGAGGAAGAGGGAGAATCCCAAGCAGGCTTTGCATTGCCAGAGCAGAGCCCAACAAAGGGCGCAAGCCCACAAAACCACAGATCAGGACCTGAGCCCAAACCAACAGTGAGAGACTTAACTGACTCTGAGCCACCCAGGTATCCTGAAAAAGGATCTTTTGATAAAATATCAAGAAAGGTTGTATGAAGTCAGCGGTAGTTAATATGGTAACAGTGACTCGTGATGTGTGACTACCTCAAAACTTCACATAATATTGTTGTTTTTCTCACGTTCTCTACTTTACCTTATTGGTGTTATTGGCTTCATTGTGTCGCCTCATGATTAGGCAGGGATGGAAACAAACACTGCATTGCTCCTACCCTGAAACAGAATTAAAGAGACAAAATTCCCACCCACCCCATTCCCAATGTAACCGGGAGCATATTGGAATCCTCTCTACTCAATAGTAGAGAGTTCATAAAAAAACATTCTCCTTCTTTCTCCCTCTTCTCTCTCCTTCTCCCCCTCTTCCACCTCCCCTTCCTTCTCATAGTGGTACCAGCAGTAATGGTAGTATAGAAATAAGCATAGTCACCGTCTTCTGAACTCTTAGTATATGTCAAAAATTATGCTAAAACATTAGTTACATTATCATTTGTCCTTACATCTCCACTTCAAGGTATATTTTATGTCAGATTTTTTTTTCTAGTAAAAGAAAATAACATGTATGAGATTAAACAAACAGAGCGGATTTCTTTAGAAGGTAAGGGACAGTTCATGAACCAGAGCACCGTATGTAAACAGGCTTCAAGAAAGAAAAATCAAGATCTAAAAATATATTAGGAGTGCAGGAAGGAAGATCTCAGTTTTTTACGTTTGGTTTTATCTATATCTCTAGCTTGATTTTCTCTATGGGTACACAGGACAAGAGAAAGGTGGTCATGCAACAATTTCAGGAGACCAGCTGACATTAATGACTATCTCTCAAGACCAAATCCAAATTCTCAGGGGAAAAAGAAAAGACTTTCCTAACTATCCCAAACTGATCCAAAAACCTTTAGCTGGAGAGTCAGGTTTACTTGGAATATAGACAGGAGAAGAAAAAGGGATCTTGTGTGCATTTCCTAGTGTGAGGATAAATCAAAGAGGGTAAGTAGTTTACCCAGGTTCACATAGGAAATAAATGGCAAAATGGGATTTCAGAACAGATTGTGAATTTAAAGCCCAAATAGCTTTCATTGAATTGTGTTGACTTTTGTATCGGTTTCCTACTGATACTATAATAAATGATTATAAACATAGTTTCTTTAAACTACACAAATTTATTATCTTAACATTTCAAGAGGGCAGATGACTTAAATATGTTGGAGGGTGCCTTCTTCCTTCTAGATACCTTAGGAGGAATCCATTTCCTTACCTTTTATAATTTGGAGGGGCCCCTTCCTTTCCCCCTCCCAACCTCTGCTCTCCTCATCTTGTTTTTTTTTTTTTTTTTCTCTCACTCTGACCCTCCTACCTCCTTCTTAGGAGGACCCTTGTGATTGCATTGGATCCACCCAGATAATCCAGTATTATCTCTTCATCTCATAATCCTAAACTTCTTTGCATTGCTGAATCCTCTTTTGCCATGTAAGGTACCATATTCACAAGTTCCAGGAATTAGGGTGTGAACATCTTTGGGGAGTCCATTATTCCACCTACCACAACTATCTAGAGCCTACCACAACTTTCTAGAATCTAGTCCATTCCTATTTAGTGCTGCCATTGGAATCTATCCTTTAATCTTTTTACAATTTCATTTTCCATGCATTCCTAGAGATGTCTAGAGACGTAAAAAGTACTCTTTTTATTTGTTTCATCTTTATATTGCTTGAGATTCTTCCATGCTTGCAATAGTGAATATTTCTTGGTCTTGGTAATTTCTAGATCCTTAATTTCTAATGTAATCCATCCATTTATGGGGTGGAATGTGATGCAAAGTTTTAATGTTGACAGAGATGAAAATGAAGGAAGGGCATTTCCCAGAGATGGGAGCAAAGGGAAGGATTTTAATGAACAAAGGCCCAGATGAAGATATACATGGTACAGCCACAAGAAATAGTCTGTTTAGTTTGTAGGGAATGTTTGATGGAAGGTTGAGACAGGGAACGTGGATTGGGAGCTGTATTTTGGAAGCTTTTAAATTAATATATTATGTAATATGATTGATGGACAAACGATTGTTACCTCAAAATTAAGTTTGTTACAAATCCATTAATTTTAAAATGTGTTTATTGTGTGGAGAATGCCCATATTTTAAAAAGCTTTCCATTCTTTACATATACATGGGGTCTACATTTAAAATTCCAAAAAGGTCTTTCAAGAACAATTATATTATTTATTACTTAGAAACAGGTACACACACACACACACACACACACACACACACACACCATGCATAAATACACCAACACTGTAGCAAGACCTCATGCAATGCTGGCTGTACAACAGGACTGGGACACTATAGACATATACTTTTGTTTATTCTAATTATCTCATTCTGCAGTTCTAATGGTTTTTAATGGTATTGAATGGTTTCCTGAATGTGGGAATTGGTCTTATATATAGCCATTAGGTAGTAAGTACCTAGATAGATAGATAGATAGATAGATTTATAGATAGATAGATATACAGATTGATACTTACATATATATATATATATATTTATTATGTATATATGTGTGTATATATATATAGATAGATATATGCACACATATATATAATACTTATTTCTATTGTGTTCATCTTGGGTAAAACTGTTCATGTTTATGTTAACAAAAGCCAACTTAATTTTACAGTCATTAAGGACCAACTATGAAAGTATTTAATAGCTATAAATCAGCCCTGGAGGAAAAGTGGGTTATTGAATGTAAGCTCGCAGTATAAATGAACGATTTTGGCACCCATTAGATTAAAATGATTAAATTGCTTCTCTCCTGTGTCTCATATTCACATAGGAAGTTTTGTACTTTTGCTTAACCACAAAATACTTTACCCTCTAGAAGGGAAAAAAAATAATCCCATAGCTTTTTAATGAAAGGGACATTGTGTTATGTGTAACTTAATGTTTCCTCTAGATTTACTATTTTCGAAAGGGCTAGAACTGGAAAATATTAGACACTTGTGGCTTACAATGACATCATTCTGTATTTAATTAAAATGTGTCCTTAATGCTTCACTAAGGCTTTCAAAACCATAGAGCTTTATCTAATTTTATTTTTTCCTTTTAAAAACTAGAGTTCTTATAACTTTCATATTTGACATTAATTTTCTAAGGGGTGATAAATGATAAATACAAATATTTAAGTCGATTTCACTTAGAACTGCTTTTCCTACAAAAAAATGTCCTAGTGTCTGTGTTTATAAAGAAAAATGTCCTAATGTTTACTGCTTATTTGCTTATTTAATTATACCGAGTGCCACATATTTAGACATACAGTCTTTTAGACATAGGGAGTCTTAGAGATATAAAAATGCATGCCAGATAGATTTTGTTCCAAGGAGAAAACAGATACAGAGTTAAGTGTGTAGCATGTAATGGGATAAATGCTGATAAAGACATGTAGAGATGCTCCAGGAGCGCCAAGAGTGTCACAACAGGTTTTCTGGAGGTAATTTGTATTATGGCTAAGTCTTAGGAGCCTTGTTGATTATGAGGATTTGGTCCCTTTAAGAGAAGATTGGAATTCTCCCAGCTTGAGCTCTGCAAATGCACACAACAGCAAACTGCAAGCATTATCAATGCAGTGTATTCCCAAAGGGAGACTCTGGCCTGTATAATAGCATCGACTCACCATTGATTTTTATATATAAACACTGACTTGGTTATCTATAAAGGCAAACAAAGAATGGATAAATAAAACCCAAGATCAATTTATAAAAGCCACTAGTATTCAATATATATTATTTAATTATTTCAGTGTGTTGCCTCACTAACTCATTTACTAAAGTTGACCAATAGAATATAATGACCGCATTTATCATGGGTGTCATTCTTATAGTCTTTTAAAGGCTTTCTAAAACAATTACATTTGATATTGTGAAAACTTGAAGTACACAGAAAGATACTGAAAAAAATGGCTGGATCCAAGATCTTACTGCATTTAAGTTCTGTCACAGTCCTGGTACCACCTGGGACCTGGGTGATCCATCCTGCTGCCACAGGTGGGTCTAACTCACCTCTGCTCTGGCGTTCTCAGTTTCTTTGGAGCCAACTGCCATTAATCTCCATATTTGTGAGATAATATAGTATATGTGAGAGCCTTTTGGAACCACAAGTGATACATTAATATGAGTATAATAACAGTACAAAGTTGGTTTCAATGCCTTCCAAAAATTTATCTTCCTCTCAGTTTCCAGGAATGCAATACCAAAATGTACCTGACCATGTTTAAAATCTTTATTATATCTAATTCCTTGTCTCTTGTATTCCTCTGTAACTATATGTACATGTACATACACACACACACACACATAAATATTTTTTCCATTAGGATACTTAAGTTCTTTTGTTATATCAAAGTATGGTCTATTCATTCTATTAGAACACCAGAGAGGTGGGGCATTAGAATTGAGTTGGCAGCAACTTGACCCTATATTATCTACAGAGTGAATATTCCATGAATTCATACTATTTACCGCAATAATCACCAAGAAAAAGTACAGATGTGTGTTATTGTCTTATATACATTTAAGCTATGTTTGGACAAAATTGTTGAACATGGTACAGTGAAATGTAGCATCACTTACTGATTGGAAATGGGCAAGAGAATTAGAGAGCTTGCTAAATTATGACAATGTAATGAACATGTTCATAGGACACTTTCTAATAGGTAGGACAGCTCACAGAAACCATAGCTAATGAGTGAAAGCTACCATACAGGAACATGTGTAGAGCAAGCAGACAAGATAGTAAAATGGATAAACAAAGAACTGAGTGCTAAGACAATGAAAATCACTAAAGACTCTTTTTGGCAGTGACACATTTCAGTTAGCAAAAATACCTACCATGAAATAATATCAAGGGTTGATGGGGGGTGGGAGGGAGGGAAGGGTGGGTGATGGGTATTGAGGAGGGCACCTGTTGGGATGAGCACTGGGGGTTGTATGGAAACAAATTTGACACTAAATTTCATATTAAAAAATAATATCAAGGGTTTTTGTTTTTTTGTTTTTTGTTTTTTAATAAGGCCCGAGGCTTACAGTGACCAGATACTTCTATGACCAAGGTTTTGGTAGGCCTAGATCATGATTTCAAGTGTTTTGGTTTGTTTTTCTGGTGCTTGTCTAGTCTGCCTAGACTTCGTGAATCATAGTGTTTGTGTCAGAAGAGATACTTCTATAGGTCTGTGCCTTGCCAGGAGTATAAAGTATGTAGGTGCTATCCATAGGTGATTGCACTGATGGTTCTATAAGCTGAGTATCAGTGTTCTTTCTAGAAGTGTTAGGCAATCACCTGTCCTGTTGGTCTAGCCATCATTCTGCAGATTTATTGAGACTAGCATGGTCATCGTTTTAAGGTTTAAATGGTCAAGCAGTAATTGATGTAAATCAAAGGACCTTTAATGGAACTGTCAGGTAAGAGAGCTTTCTAAATCCCCGACTTAGGAAGTTCTCATTTTCAATTAGATTATTTGACCCCAACAATTAATAGTTAATGTTAATATTATTAATATTGTTTCTCTGTACCTAGGAAAATTTTAGGGAGCAGCCAAAAGATTTCACACAAGTTCCTATAAATATAGAAATGCCCCAGATGCCATCAAGAGATCAGAGGGCACAGGAAAGGCATGGGAAGGATATGGGGACACCCATGGCACAAGATCCCATGTCAGGTAGAACAGCAAATAAGAATGGGAAATGGTACCTAGAGCTGGTGAACAACATCTTCTTCCCAGGGAGTAGAAAAGCAGATGAAGGGGGCGCCTGGGTGGCGCAGTCGGTTAAGCGTCCGATTTCAGCCAGGTCACGATCTCGCGGTTCGTGAGTTCGAGCCCCGCATCAGGCTCTGGGCTGATGGCTCGGAGCCTGGAGCCTGCTTCCGATTCTGTGTCTCCCTCTCTCTCTGACCCTCCCCCGTTCATGCTCTGTCTCTCTCTGTCCCAAAAATAAATAAATAAATAAAAAAAAAAAAAAAAAAGAAAGAAAGAAAAGCAGATGAAGGTAGCAGTCTGGAAAGGAAAGATTAACAGACTATTCTCATGGGTTGTTAAGATATATATACAAATAGATATGGAAGTAAACTCTTCCATGTTTATTTAGTTATATATTTATTATACAGTTAAACTACAATAGTGCACACACATCTGTTAATATACACACATGTATCTCTTGTCTTTATCCACCGAGAGAACCTGGAACCGGTGACACTCAGGCAGCAATGAGCATATCCAGCACACGGCATTCTCCATTAAAAGGAACCAGGGTTCCTTGGAGAAGTGGTTAGAGCAGAGCGGGGAAATACAAGGTGACCCAGGATCATGCATGAGTTATAAAGAAAAGGAAGAGGAGAGGAGAGGAGAGAGAGAAGGAAGGAAGGATAGAAGGAAAAGAAAAGAACGGTTGAATATTAAAAGGACACAGAAGCCAACCTGAAATAGCTCACAATGGTCAATGCTGGAACAGTTTGAATAACAAATGAATTATGACGTAGTGTATTGTAACCAAAAGAACAACAGACATATCTATGAGTCCATACTAACATAAATAACTTGTTAAGTAAGTAAATGGGAGAAGGGACAACTGTCCCTTATAGAGGATTCTAATTTAAAAATGCAGAAGAAATGAAGGAAATAGAAAATCAGTAGAACACAATAGTGATAACTGCTGTGGACAAGACACTATGATAGATGCTGAGATTAGTGGACAGAAGTTTAAGGAGAAACAGGATATTTGCATAGTCACAAAATATCCCTTCCTAAAGTACATTAATTACAAAGAAAAAAAAAACATAGTAACTTCACAGTGGAGAAACGTGGCAACCATCTTAACCAAGGGTTCAGGGTAAACAGCACCAGACTTACTGGATCATGACCCTCTGTGTGATGCATGTAGATGTGATACGCCTCTGTGGTGTCCTTCCTAATAACACATAACTTCAATCTTTTTTGGGGAAAACATCAAACAAACCCAAATCTAATGACATCGTGCAAAATAACTGACTAGTAATTTTAAATGTGTCAGGGTCACCAAAGACCAGGAATGAATGAACAAATACCACAGAATAGAAGAGAGAGACCAAGAGGAAGTGACAAGTACTTGCAATCTGGGATCCTGAATTGGATCCTGAGACGAAAAAACAGCATTAGTGGGAAAACTGGTGAAATCTGAAGGAAGTCTATAATTTAGTTAATAGCACTGTACCAATGTTCATTTCTTAGTTTTGATAACTGTACCACAGTCCGTTTTTAACATTAGGGAAAGCGAGTAAAAAGTGTAATGAATAAAAACTCTGTGCTGTTTTCACAACTCTTCTGTGAATGCACAATCGTCTCAAAATCAAGTAAAAGGAAATATAAGACTCATAAGGAAAACAGCAACCATTTTATATGTCTTGGAATTGTGAAACACTGTTATTTAAGCACACTGGTATTTGAAAGCTTTTGGTTGCAAGTAACAGAGAAACCAAGTTAATTGTCTTAAACAGTTGCTTATTTAACTGGACAAATCATGGAATAAAAGGGTGCTGGATCAAGATGTTCAATCAGGACTCTGGCTTTTAATTTAGATTCTCTTTAGTTTTCCTTCACAAGCCACTTTATCCTTACCCTGGTAACGAGAGAGCTGCAGCAGTTCAAGGCTGAGAGCTGGTGTCCAGAGCAAGAGGTCTGCCAATTGCAGTGACTTTCTTAAAAAAGTAACTAAGGGACTGCTTTCCTAGAAGTTCCCAGGAAACTTCATCCTCCAAAGACCTAACTGGAATAAATTGGACTGGATGCTCATTACTAATCCAACGGCAGGTGCAAAGGAAATCATTCAGACCATTTGTCGTGGGCCTGGTTTCTAAATGCAGTCCCTGGCTGGGGGATTTCACCTACTCTGCCTACCCTGGAGCTGAGGATGGGGTGTTGAGCTGCATGGAGCTGTTTAAGTAGGTGAACAAAACTCAAGTTCTTAGGAAGGAGAAATGATTATTAGGAAGGAAAGAAGCTGTCTGATATAATGAATTTTTCAAAGTAAAAGTTGTATGCATGATTTGGTACTAATACGTCAATATTCTAATATGGAAACAATAGAAAGAATATGTGCAATTTACACCCTTCTAGAAAAACTGGGAAAGTCTGCACCCGTCCTCTCTATAGCCGTGCTATAATTATTTCAGCAATCTGGTGAGAGCCAGTAGGCTCACTTATTAGTCCTTTACATTCCATCACTGCTCAGTCTGATCCGTTTCCACTTGTTTCAGTCAGCATCTTGGAAATGGTTCCTTTGTTTACGTACGTTTGGCGAATTTCCCATCCCTAATTTGATCACCTGCACCTGGAAAAATGGGTAATTTTATTTGAAGATTCAGGTGCCCTCATTAAGGAACAAAGCATTACGTAAGCTTCCTGCTGGCTGAACAAATTTAAATTGTTCTCACAGAAGCTCCTCACCTTCTTACACACAAAATGTTATGTGAGAAGCAAAACAAAAGAATGTCTTCTGATGGAGAAGGTAAAAATATTCCCTGCTCTCTAGAGAGAAACAATCTTTAATTGGAGTAAGCTGGCAAAGTTCTCTGTGTTGGCCCTCTTCACTCTATGGAAAAACCTCAGCCACAGTGACAGTAGTGAATGTATTGTGAAGACAGGACACAACGGGTTTGTGTACCTCCAGACATACGCGTAACTTTTAACAAATGTGAAATCAAGTATTTTCCACTTTTTAGCTTTCAGTTACAGTTTTACAAATTATTACCTATTTACACGTAACTATACTTTTGCAAATGCCATCAGTGGAAACGAGTGTATGCAGTGTACATTTTCTTACATATTTCTTTAATGTATTTAAATACATTAAAAAATATGGGGATAAAATGCCCTTACACTGAGGATCAATTGGATCCACATCTGTAGATCTGAGCTCTTTTTTATCTCTAGACCCAGGTATCTCATTGCTTGATGGCTCTCTCAATGTTGATAAGCCTTGACTGCTCAGTCTGTTCAAGAGGGAATCCATTCTACGACATCCTGAACCTGTCCTCCTCCACGCATGTCTGCTTAGAGTTGAGAGCCCTTGGGAGCTGAGAGCCCCCTGGTGAGCTTCGTGTTCAACTCCCATTGCCGTCTCCAATTCCTCCTAGCTGCTTTTTAGCCTCCACGTGGAGTTTCTAAGTGCTCTTGATTTTATACCTAAGTGTTTTTTAGATCTTTGCTTTCCTTTCTATTCCCACAATGACCATCTTGTTACAACAGAGGATCTATTTTCTACCTGGCCCCAAATTCTCTCCCTGTCCTATCAGCTTCCCCTCCCCCAAGACACACAAATAGACATGCTCTCACACAGCTTTCAGAGATAAATATTACCACATGGATTTGATTTCATGATCTTGTCACTCCCTGCTTCAAAATATTTGGTGGCTCTCTGGTAATTAAGGTTTTTTAAACAAGGCTGTCCGTAATTTGGCCACACACTACCTTAGCAGTCTACTTCAGTGAACCCTTCTTGGGTGTCAACCTAATTGACTTTATCCGTGTCCTCCTTTTAAAATATCCTTGTTTCTCTCATCCTTCAAGACACCTTTCTCTCCTGTTTCTCTTCCCTCCTTGTCTTAGTTTGGGCTACTGTATCAAAGTACCATAGACGGGGTGCTTATAAACAATAGAAATTTATTTCCCACAGTTCTGGAGGCTGGAAGTCTGAGATCATGGTGCCAGTTTGACCAGATTCTGGTGAGGACCCTCTTTGGTGTTGCAGACTGCTGAATTCTTGTTGTATCTTTACATGGCTTAGAGAGGGCAAGAACGTTCTCTGGAGTCACAATTATAAGAGTGTGAATCCTTTTCACAAGGACTCTACCGTTATGACCTAAGTAACTTCCCAAAGACCCCCCCCCACCAAGACCATTACCTGGGGTATTAGGTTTCCAACATATAAATTTGGAAGAGACATAACATTCAGTTCATTGCACTCTCTGACCGGGTTTTCTTCAGTTGTTTGACCCACTCCCTTTATTTTAACTAGCACCTCTATGGCAGTAACACCCAAGTTTAGCACCTTCTGTTGAGATGCTTTCCTGACTCTGAAAACTGCATATCAATTGCCTACTACTTTATATATCCTCCTGGAGAACAAATTGAACCTATTACTTTCCTCTCCACTTTCACTATGTCCCTGTATATTCAATCGTTACGTATTGATAATTTTACTTCTAAATATTACTGTGATGTTAGGAAAGCTCCAAGCCTTTGGGCTTAGTCTGGATAATGGCCATTGGTGGTGGGAGGGTGGGGTAGATAGAAAAAAGATGTAAATCTGGATCTGTTATTTTAAAATTATATGAACCAGAGAAAATGCTAAAAATACAAGATAGCCCCTGGGGTGCCTGGGTGGCTCAGTCGGTTAAGTGTCTGACTCGGCTCGTGTCATGATCTCATGGCTCGTGACTTTGAACCCTGCATCAGGTTCTGTGCTGACAGCTCAGAGCCTGGAGCCTACTTTGGATTCTGTGTTTCCCCATCTCTCTGCCCCTCCCCCACTCATGCTCTGTCTCTTTCTGTCTCTCAAAAATAAATACACATTAAAAATTTAAAAAAATAAAAAAATACAAGATAGATTCAATTGAACTTTAAATCCTAGAAATAATTAATGCTTTGTAAATATAGCAAGCAAAATATTACCCCCAACATATCCATTAGCCTAACCCTAAGTATATATTTATTCATTTTATTTAGCTTCGCTCTACACTTAGCACAAAACATAAGTCTGATATCGAATAGTGATCCTCAGAGCTGTAGAAAAATTTGTAAGTTCCAATTTCATCCTTTTACATGTATACAATATTTTAAAAATAGAAGTATTACCATATACAGTATTTTTAAGGTTTATGGCAAAGATTTTTTTCATTATGTTTTCTATAAACTGTTAAAAATACTCACTAACATATGAGTACCAGGGTATGTTAACATACAAGTATACTTATAAATAGTTTTATTCTCACTATTAGAGAATAATGGAGCATTACACTTACAAAGCAGTATTGTGGTTGCATTTTTTTTTGTATGACTGAATTTGCAAGATGGATTTAACGTTATAAGTGGTTCAAAAATGTTAGATTTAGAATTACATAGGGTGAATTCATGTCCATCAACAAAAATAAAATCTTCATTTGATCCTTGTCCCATTTGCAATATTATAGTTGTTACATCAAGGAGAACTCTAGTTCTGGATTCTTTAATTGAGTTAAGCATTTTGCACTTAGGCGCTCATTATAAAAAGAAAAACAACTTTGAAATACAAAACAATACCAGTTTTTTTGTATTTTCTGAAAAAGTTTTAGCTGCTTATTTTAGTTCAAACGATGTTAAGTTGCCACTGTTTGATTACTTGTATGGTTTGATCCCATCCCATTGAATCTACCCAAATTGGGGAGCCTGGGTGGCTCAGTCGGTTAAGTGTCTGACTCTTGATTTTGGCTCAGGTCACGATCTCATGGTTTGTGCCATGTGTTTCAAGACAGTGCCAAGCCTGCTTGGGATTCTCTCTCTCCCTCTCTGTCTGCCCCTCCCCCGCTCCGCTTGCACTCACCCTTTCTCTCAAAATTAATAAATAAATATTTTTAAAAATCTACCCGAACTATTTGCTTTATTTCTGTGTTTAAAACCTGTACATTAAATAGAAATGTTGAAGGGATATTTGATTTCAGCTTTACCAAATGGTAGCTAAAACTATTTTTGTTAATGTTATATGTGATAAATGTGTATGGATTCACAAATATAATGCATACGTTTATATTTAGCCCCTCCTTAAAGATGTATGGAACACGAGACACACTCCTTAAATGATCTGCAGACTGTAGTAATTACCTCTTCCTCTGTAGAAAGAAAACCACCACACTGTAAAATAACAATTATAGCTTGCTACTGACAGTATGTCCCATGATATCTTATAATCCAATAAAGATTTTCACACATATAAAAAATTTCTAAAATAAGCAGTTCTGATGGTGTGTTTACATTTTGCTTATCTAAATTGTGTCAATTTTATTTCTCCTGGCAGTAAAACTAAACATTTATTTATCTATTCTTTGGAGGATTACGCTTTGCAAGTAAATCTAAGATAAAGTTATAATGTGTGGATGCCATATGGAAATAAATTAACAAAGTGAATAACTTCCTCATCAAGAGCTGGTGGCTTAAATTCTCATTTCACTAACGAAAACAGATTCTATCTCATTTTGACTAAAGTCTATAAACATGTTTTTGATATTTGCATAAATTCAGATGCTTTAAGTTGCATGTAACAGAAAACACAACTGACAGTGGTTGGCATTAAGAAGGTTATTCTGTCCCATCCCAGGAAGACACCAGTTCTGCACTGATATCAAGGATCTCGTTTATCATTTCATCTGCTGCTTTTTGACATTTTCACTTCTGCCCTTAAGGTGATTCCCTTCAGAGCCCCTGCATGACTCCCGTCATCACAGGCATGACAGGTAGGCAGTAAGGTCCAGGAGAAAAAAGACAACTGTTCCTTTTCATGCACCTTCATGTTTTCATGAACAAGAAATTCCCTTCCTTGTTCCTTGGACCAAATTACATCACACACCTCTGGCAAAGTCAGTCATTGGCTAGGAGAAGGGAATTACCTAATGGACTTAACACTAATCAATATCCCACTTTTTAGCGCTTCTCTGAACACATGGTAAAGGTGACAGTGAGCCCTCAGACAAAATAGGGGCTCAGACAGCAAGAAACAGTGCAATGCTTTTCTTCGTTGTTGTTAGGCAACATAACACTTCCAGTGGTCACCAAACATGTTTGTGCATTAGACCTTGCTAATGAATGATTCGTCCTCCTTTAGGGGAAGAAAATCTATATAAAATGTTGGAAACAAATTTGGGTATTTAATACCTCATTTTAAAATTCCCTTTGATATAGAAAGATGTCTAGAATGATACACAGTAAACCTCAAGTAACTCTATGGAATGAAATAGGGAATATGAGAAGAGACCACTTGCTTTTTAATTTATGTTTCTATGGTGTTAGATTTTTTTATAGTGAGGATATATCGTTAATCCTTTAGTATATGTGCTGCCGAAGTGAGCAAAATCCTTTAATCGAAAAACAGAAAATAGGGCTTCCTAGCTTAGGCAGTAAATTACAAAAATGATTGTATTAAAGGAAATATTTTTTTCTGTAATTTTGAAAAGGCAGAATGGAGTATATGCATCCAGGTAGCATACTATTACGTATTGATCTGAGGAAACCATTTTTCAAGCCGTGAGGAGCCCATCATTGGACATATACCAAAGGTTGGTATTTAAGGAAGGTATTAATGTGAAACATGTTGTTAGACCAAGTTTAAACTGTTATGGCACTTTGAAACCTGGCATTTCAGAACTATCCAGATCTCTAGCTTCCAATGAAATAGCCACTAACCACATGTAGTTATTGAGCACTTGAAGCATTGCTAGTCCAAAATGAGATGTGCTCTAAGTGTAAAATACATACTCAGTTTCAATAAGTATAAAATATCTCAATACGTTTTATATTGATTATATATTCAAATTACATTTTGAATATAGTAGGCTAATAAAACCATTAAACTTATTTTCATCGTATTCTTAGTTATATTTCTAAAACCATATCTCCTAAAAGATACCTATGTGACTCACATTTGTGGCTTGTATTGTACTTCTATTGCACAGCTCTGTCTAGATGTCTTTTGAGGAGGGCTAGTTAGATTTCAGTTGTGCGAGAGCTAAGCAGCCTCCATGAAAGCCCAGCCACTTTATGAAACTCAACCTTTAAACTTACACAACTCAAATCTTTAAATCTTTCAGGAACAAGAGCACTGTTGAATCTCATCATAAGTTATAATCTAGATGTATAGGGGCACCTGGGTGGCTCAGTTGGTTGAGCATCGGACTCTTGATTTCAGCTCAGGTCATGATCCCAGGGTCGTGGAATCAAGCCCCAGGTTGAGCTCCACACAGGGCATGGAGCCTGCCTAAGATTCTGTCTCTCTTTCTTTGTCTCTCTCTCAAAGAAAAAATCTAGATGTATGTAATAGGCAAATCTAAATAAATAGTGATCTTGGACGGGAAAGAAACTTGCTCTGAAGAAACAAGAGAAGAGTATCAACCTAATAAGGAATGATTATTTTTTAAAAGTCAGAGGATAAGAATAGTGTTGAGAGTAATAGAAAATCTTATTAATCAGGTTACCTTCTGGCCTCATCAGAATAAAGACTGAGTAAAATTACAATCAATTTAAGAAAATGATAGTTGACTGAGTCAATGAAGTATGTTATGGCACTTTGAAACCATAACTCAACTCACTGAGAGCTGAGAATATATTTGATTCTAACTTGGTAATGGAATTGAACATGATAGCGAACAGGGAGTGAACCATTAAAGATGGAAAGTGAACTTTGGAAGTCCAGAGGATGTCACCACAGAGATATGGGCTTGTCAGTGTCTGCTGGGAAGTAAGTGAGGTGCAAGATGCTGAAACTGAAAAATCCCCCAGGAGCTTTAGAAAGTAGCCATAGGGATTTGTGGACAAGATTTCCAGAGATTACACTAGTGGAGCTGTGGTTAAAATGACATATTTCACTGTTTTTATTATTATTAATATTATTATTATTATTATGACCTTTGTTTACTTTAAATGCTAATATGCTCTAAGGCAAATACGGGCTACAATTTAGAACATTCAGAAACAAGATTAGGGCATTTAAAGACCATTAACATAGAGGAAAAAAGGTCTAACACTTTTAAGCTTAGAGCTATTAGCAAATGCGTCTATAATAATGTGTGACTTTTGTCATCTGCTTCACTGGCCGGTAGTACAAATAGGTGACATTGATTTAATATTCAACTTAATTACTAGAGACTCTTCACATTAGCTGGGCATACCCTTTCTCTCCTTACCCAGAGAAATACCTCACCGCTTTTAAATGTGCATCTGCACCTGCATTCATTGACAGAGGTTTTCATGACTCTTTTTATTCTTTAAATAAACAACTCTTCAGCTTCTTTGAACATATGAGAGTACATTGTACACAGCATTATAACTGAGAGACTTTTAACATTAAAAAAAAGCTACGAAAGAGCTATTGGTATATTATCAGTTTTATACCAATCAAATCTAATTAAATCATATAGATGAAAATCAAATTAATCTACTGATAGCTGAAGTATAAAAGGTTATAGAAATAGAGAAGCTACTGCTTACAGCAGCATTTAAATATTTTTATTACATAAGAAATTCTCAAATACATGTTTGAGTTAAAAAAATGTAACACAGATGCAAATTTTACAACCCATATTTATTTCCACTCCTTTTATATAATCATTATCTTTAAAAGTTTTGCAGTATACTTTTAAACATTTTTCTGTATAAGCTCATGTATTTATAAATGTGCTATTTATGATTTTGTGTGCATATATATTTGTATACATAATATATATTTACATGACCATATAGGCATGTTTTTATATATGTATGTATGGTTTTTAGCTTCTATATAAATGAACTCATACCATATAAAAATAGAACATTGGGGAATTTGATTTTCAATCAACAGTATATCTGAGATTCTTGGGGTGTCTGGCTGGCTTAGTTGGTAGGGTATGGGACTCTTGATTTCAGGGTCGTGAGCTCAAGCCCCACATTGGGCACAGAGGTTATTAAAAAAAAAAAAAAAAAGCAGTATATCTGTGAGAGGTTGACTTAGAATCACCATGTTCATTTACATATGAAGAAAACATATCTAGAAAACATAAGAAACATACCCAAAGGTCAAACAATACATTGTGTGGTGAACAGTTGACAGCTTCCCATTTATGTTGGTGATGTGAGTATAAATTTTACTGCATTAAGGATGGTATAAAAGGGGATTTCTGAACTGAATATATAGTTGTGATAAAGCAGTATTTATGATTGAGGGGGGAAAAACACAACAAATACCCAATAGATATTATGGACTATAGGTTGTGATCGGTATTAAAATAAAATTGCATCCTGAAACTCTAAGTGACTATGGCAGAATGACAGCAAATACCGGACATATGTGCAGATCCTTTGCTTGGATGAATTAGCATTTTAGTGGCAAATTTTAGAAGCATTTTAGTGGCAAAATAATCTTATATTATTTATATATATATAATTTATTTAAGTGCTCTGTATTTCTTTTGCAGAGGACTGAACTCAACAAATCTACTGAGAATTATAATGAACTCTTTTTAATTCCCTATGATTAATATCTGAAAACACATTTTAGAACTCTGCAGCGCCCGCCCCCCCCCCCAAAAAAAAAAAAAGAAGTAGCATATGTATATCCACAGTTCTTTACCTTCTTGCCTGCTAAAAAAAATTCTAAGTCTGCCGGCTTGGCTCCTGGTCCTTTGCTAAGCTTAATCAGGGTAATGGGTAGGAAAAAAGTAGATGCCAGAAAAGATAGATTGAATTGGAAAGGATAGCTTTATTTCTGGAAGAGAAAAGTAATATATTTGTAAAGGAAGGAAAGGAGAAAAGTTTTTGGACATTGGGAGAAAAAACAGATTTTTGTGGGCAGTTTCTGTGTGAATGAAACAAGGAGGGGTTTTTGCTTACATTATGAATGGCATCTCCTTTTGCCATTAAAAAAAAAGAAAAACACCTTAGTAAATATTGTAGTAAACTTGTTACGATTTTCAATTATAAAATTAAAATGATTAAAGAATAATTTGAAAAAATAGATTTAGTATACATACATTTAGTTGTTTGACTGACTTTAGCTCAGGTCATGATCTCATGGTTTGTGGGTTCAACCCCCACATTGGGCTCTCTACTATCACTGTGGAGCCTGCTTCAGATCCTCTGTCTTCCTCTTTCTCTGACCCTTCCCTGCTCTCTCTCTCTGTCTCTCTCCAAAATAAATAAACATTTAAAATAATAGATTTAGTGTGACAAAAAAAAACATTTAGCAAGCCATATAAAGGGTACTGTTATGTGTAGAAAGTTGAAGGAAACAACTGGAATGAACGAAATAGTAAGGATAGAGATACAAAGTATTGGAAGTGGGGCTGGCTCAGTCCACGGAGCAGGTGACTCTTGATCTCAGGGGTTGTGGGTTTGAGCCCTGTGTTGGGTGTAAAGGTTACTTAAAAAATAAAATCTTAAAAAAAGAAGTATTGGAAAGAGAAATGCAAATACATTACATAGTTGTTCAAGAAGACCTAAAATAAATACGAGGCTGAGGAATGTCAGCTGAGAGTAATGATTTCTCAAAATATTTCAACATGAAAGAAATAGGACATATGATGAAAATTGAATTGCAAAAAAGGTGAGTCTTTTAAATTTTATTTATTTATTTTGAGAGAGGGAATGCAAGCAAGGGACAGGCAAAGAGAGAGGGAGAAAGAGAGAATCCCTAGCAGGCTCCACACTGTCAGCTCTGACACGGAGCCTGACGTGGGTCTTGAACTCACTTACCATGTCACAAGACCGTGAGATCATGACCAGAACCAAAACCAAGAGTTGGATGCTTAATGGACTGAGCCACCCAAGGGCCCCCAAAAGGTGAATCTTTTAGGTCTTTTAGATCTTAAGGTGCAAGATAGATGCAACTGAAGAGAGATAAAAACTGTATTGGAATGTACTAATGGGAAACAGGTGTCATTAAATGATAAAGCATTAACTGTTTTCTACAGACACAATTAAATACTAACATTTTAACCCAATAGATAACAGACACATGATTACATTTCTGGTCTCACTCCGATTAACTCCTTTAAGAATTATTAAATGCAAAATGGAATTAGTAGTATATGCTGTGTATTTTTTAATTGCATACTCCAAATATATGAAAGTTAAATACAAGAATGATCAACATGCCTATTAACAACTACAGTACTGTGATATTGATATATAGAATAACCTATGAGCCTTAAACTCATGAAAGTATTCAATAATTTTAAAAAAAAAGCTTTTTTTAAATAAAACTTTAAATAAAATTATAGCTAACACTGGACACTTACTTATTCCGTGAATTTATAGTATTAACTCATTTGATTCTCAAACAACTCTAAGTTAATTACTATTATTACCTGCATTTTAGAGAAAAGAAAACTGAGATGTGCATAAGTTAAACAATTGCCAAGGTCACCCAACTCTTAAGTGGTGGAAACAACCTAGAATGCAGGAAATCTGGTGAAAGAGCTTGCACTCTTAACCAATGTTTACCATTGTCTCACCCAGCGGTTCATCCAGGCTATTTTTCAAAGCCACATAAAAGTTCAGTTTTAGGGGAAATCGATCACTCTTCAAAAGCATAACTTTTAAAACCAATTTGATGACTTTTACCTGGAAGACTTTTACCCACCTAATTACTTCTGTGCTTTTCAAATAATAAAGGGACACTTATTCTGCCTATGCCATATAAAAAGAGCTGTTATGCCAGATCTACAATACCTTGTTATAATCTAATATTTCATTTGTATTCCCCATATTCTTTATATAAATACATAGTGAATGAGTTGAAAACTAAGTTTGCTTTAATTATCAAGAGACATTGTCTCATAATCCATAATATATTCCTTGCAAGCTTCAACTGATTTGGAATTCTGTTAACTTGAAAGAAGTGGGACACGTAATTTCTTTACAAGAAATTGCTTGACATAAGATTTTTTATGTTTATACTTCTGAAATTTTTTCATGTGATGATATTCTGTAGAAAATTCTTCAGTTTCTGTTTGGTAAACTTCAGAGAGGAATAAAAGAAAAACAGTGTATTTTTAAGAACTTCATAGTATCCACTTCTTCTCAGATACTTGTTCACACTAACCTTTATTTCATAACCTTCCATGTACAAAATGCAGAAATATGTCTGTCCAGTCAGAATGACCTTGAAGTTTCCTGCACAGGAAGAAATAAGGAAACTCTGTATGTTTCATTTACTTTCTCTTCTCTGTCTTTTAAAGGGTACTATGACCCTTTAACTTGAATATAGCAATTTCAGAGCTCAAGGAAACTTGGAGTCTGTATTTATATTGTTGACTATAAGAGATTATTTCCTTGCTGGAGAATGGTGGGTAATGACAGACTGCACATGAGGAAACGGAAACCTGTAGAGTTTTATTATAATGTTTGGAAGAAGATAAGTTTACTTAAAACAGCCTCTATTATAGTCTCTTCTTTGGCTTGTTCTTGGTCTTCAAAGATAGGTTCTTACTGATTAAAATAGCCTGCCAAACCTCTTTGGCTGCTTTAAAGTGATATAAAACTGAAACATTATATCGATGTAACAGCTAGAAAGGATCTTCAAGATTCTCCAAATTTGAGATTATTACTCTTTTGATCGTCCCAAACCCATCTGAGTTCTGATGAAAACTATACATGTTCTACTTAGGACAAAGATATGTTTGACTGTAACTGCAACATTTGCTTGATTGGCAGGGGTTCACGACTCCTGAGGTACCCCACAAAATCCCCTAATATCAGATTCACAACTTCTACTCTGGCCCAATGCCATTGTTTCATAGAAAATAAAAATGACTTGATAAGATGAAGATGATACATGGGGATATGTATGTATCTCTACTTGCATATACATGTACAGTGATATTTTAGCTTTTTGTAATATACGTAAGTTGAACTTAAGTGACCCCAATCTTTACCTCCATTTTAACATGGCTTCCTTCTCTTCCGTCCTTGTGTTACTTATATGAGGATACTTGTCATTGGATTCAATGTCCACCAAAATGATTTCATTTTGAGATCCTTAATTATATCTGCAAAAGACTCTTTTCTAAATAAGGAAGCCTTATTTCCTAATAAGATTATATCCACATGTTCTGGGATGTCGACAGGCTACCATTCAACCCATTATAGTTACCATTATTAATCATTTGTTAGGTATATGGCATTGAATATGCTATTTCTTTTGATAGTACCAAAATTCTACAGAGTAGGTGGCACAGATGAGGAACTTAGGACCTACAGAAGTTAAATATCTTTCCAGACTTCACATAGTTTAGTCAGTGGTGGAGTTCTTGATTGGCTTATATCCTCACTGCTCACGGCTTAATAAGGATAGCTCAATGAGTTGCCCAAAGTAAAAAAAACAAAGTTTTTAAAGTCCTCTTGGAATTTGTTATTTAATAAAATAGAAACTGTATGAACACAAATAAGCTGAGATACAGAATAGAAGACACATATAGTGAAGAGAAATAGGTACAAATTGTTAAGCGTGTTTGGAAGGAGCTGATTTACCCAGCCGTTTATCAACTTATGCTGTCTTAGTACCCTAATACAATAAGGCTGATTATAAATGGCTTCTGTGACATTCTATCTCATTACTTTAATACTTATATTCCAAATCAACACTGTCTTAATTGGCATTCATTCAGTCATTCACTTCTTCAACATTTATGGATTGCCAGAGAATTGTGTTAAATATTCAAGATATAATGGTTTAAAAAAAAAAAAAGGGATAAGTCTCCCTGTCACCATGTATATGCTAGTGAAAGAGATAAACAGAAAAGAAAAGAGAAGGCAAATACATAAACTGATTGCTATCTTTAGTGAGTGCTATGAAAGCAGTGAGAGGCTCTATTAGAGAACAATGGAAGGGATCCTAGTTTAGGTGAGGTGGTCAGGGGAGGCCTCTCTGTGAATGGGACATTGCTGTTGAAGTGTAAGCATAGAGAAAGATTTACCCATGAGAAGAGCAGTGGAAGAGCATTGCAGACTCAGGGAACAGCTGGTGCAAAGCACCAGAGACCAGAGAATGCTTAGCATCTTCAGAGAACTGGAAACAATGATTAGTGTGGGAATATCACACACGGTGAAATAGGCAGGGGCCAGAGGATGAAGACTCTTGCCCAAGGCAAGGCAAGGAGTGAAGATATTTCCTGGGTGTCCTGGGAAAACACCTCAGGGCTTAAGTAGGGAAATGATGTAACTGAGTTCCTTTTAGGAAGATTGCTTTTGTTGTTCCATGGAGCATGGATTGGAGTGTGGCAAGAGTGTAGGAAGAGGGACCAGTGAAGGGACTTTGAGAACTTAAAAATTATCTGTCACTATTCAGAGTTTACTTAAAAGATGGTCTGTGTCTGGAGTATATGAAGAGTACACTCTACTTTTAAAAAATAGTTTATATATACAGTCAACACTTGGCATATATATATATATATATATATATATATATATATATAATACCTAGTACCAATTCTTGTACTCCATAAATGTGGAATATATTATCTATATTTTTTTTAATTCATTTATTTTTGAGAGAGAGAGAGAGAGAGAGCACAAACAGGAGAGGGGCAGAGAGAGAGGGAGACACAGGATCCAAAGCAGGCTCCAAGCTCTGAGCTATCAGCACAGAGCCTGATGCAGGGCACAAACTCACTGACCATGAGATCATGACCTGAGCTAAAGTCGGATACTTAACTGACTGAACCACCCAGGTGCCCCTATTATCTATATTATTATATGTATTGTAGGGTAGACATGTTTATTTCATTGTTAATGTAAAGGAGAATATTGATCTGAAAATAATGTCTCTCAAGCAAGTGATGGGATGGCAATCCCATCTCGCCAGCATCTGGCTGCCCAAATAGAAATTAGTCTATTATTGATAAATCATGATCATTATTTACCTGGTCTGTGCTTCTGTACAACTTTGTTCTCACCAGTGATTGCTCCCAGAGATTTCACTTTTGAACTTCATTCAACCGATGGAAAGTGGAAGTATATTGTATATTGTCTACACTTTCATGTATTTGGACCTGAACCAGTCTAAAAATGGAATTGTAATATATGTCTCAGGAAAACTCTATTGCAGTTAGTTTCCAATTATGTTTTTAATTATGAGTCCAAACAGCTAATCATTATGTTTTAAAACTGAGATTATATTCTTTCTTCCTTGTATACATGGGAAAAATACTTCCATTTTTGACTGCAGTAGAAACCAGATTTCTCTCCATGACTCGGAAGTAAAGGGGTAGTGTAGTCATGGCCCCTTATTAGGCTTGCTTTAAACAACTTTAGAATTCTTAAGATGTATAATTCTATTTCTTCTCACATTATGTGGAGAGGAATAATGTTGGTATTTTGCAGTTAATTTAATTACTTTCCAATAGTAAAAACAGTGACAGGATTTCCTATTGTTAAGAAAAGTCACCGAACCACTACCCTTGATTGGCAATGTGGACAAAACTTCTTGTGAATGAAATAAAAACATTTCCAATACATCGCTACCTACATACTCTGACAGAGTGTTTCACATGGAGTTTGAGTCAATTTTCTAATACTCTGACTTTGGTTGCAGTTTAATGGTTAACTATTTAGTTAATAGCTTTCATCAAATTCCAAATTTAATTATCACTTGTACTGATGAAGTTATATGTCATTTTATGCCACATTTGTCTTTAGATTTACTCTAACATGTGCAAAATTTCTTTTTCATAGTGAAAATTTTAATTTATTAAGTTGAAAACATTAAAAAGAGTAGTTTGAAATTTTAGTTTTTAAAATTCTATATAGTTTGAACAAATAAACATACCCTAAAAAAAAACCAAAATAAAACAGTATTTGTAGTTTAAAACCCAGTGGTATTATTATTCATTAGGACAGGTCTTCCAGATAGGAAAATTGATAGAATTCACTTTTTTTTTTCCTTTTGTTGCAACATGGGAGTTTAAGTTACAAGAAAAATAATTTCAGGTCCAGCCTGTAAATATTACTATTAGCAGTGCAGCAACATATTGCATAGACTATATATGGAACATTTTAAAAAACAGTTTTGAATCTTTAATGGTAAAATAATACACAATGGTAAGGACTTAGAAAATATGTGTTGTGGGGCGCCTGGGTGGCTTGGTCGGTTGAGCGTCCGACTTCGGCTCAGGTCATGATCTCACGGTCCGTGAGTTTGAGCCCCGCGTCGGGCTCTGTGCTGACTGCTCAGAACCTGGAGCCTGCTTCAGATTCTGTGTCTCCCTCTCTCTCTTCCCCTCCCCTGTTCATGCTCTGTCTCTCTCTGTCTCAAAAATAAATAAACGTTAAAAAAAAATTAAAAAAAAAAAGAAAATATGTGTTGAATTGTATTTTTAAAGATATGTGAGAAGTTAAGAACTTCAGCCATGATATGGATCCTTGAACAATGCTGAATCTTATGAAATTTTAAGTCTTAACTCCAGTTACCATATAGAATGACTTTAGCATTCTGATACTACTTTTAAAAGACTAGGATAATAAAGTTTCAGAGTAGACATGTACAAGCCTTAATTTATGAAACATTTAAACTAGTTAAAATTAATTGAAGTTTGTTCTTAAAACCCAAATTCATCACCTAGGGAATATAATTCTTTTAACGTTTATTTATTTTTGAGAGAGAGAGACAGTGGGAGTGGGGGAGGGGCAGAGAGAGGGAGACACAGAATCTGAAGCAGGCTCCAGGCTCTGAGCCGTTAGCACAGAGCCTAATGTGGGGCTTGAACTCGTGAACCGTGAGATGTGACCTGAGCCAAAGTCAGACGCTTAACCAACTGAGCCACCCAGGCGCGTCAGCATAGGGAATATAATAAACTATATAATAATGAAGATTTGATATTACCATTTTGGCATGGAATTCAATGTATTAATAGTTTTGGCACCTATGAACAAATGAACAAATATTCACAGCATTTAGCACCTGATATTTGCTTGGAATAGGAGTTTAAAAATTAAAATAATACAGGCTTTGCCATCAAAGCAAAGAGTAGAGGGTTATATAAATTGACAATTATAGTTCACTGGCAAAATTACTAAGATAGAGAGGATTAAGGAAGCACAGAAATGAAATTTATCAGATTGCCAAGTTAAAGAAGGCCTCCTAGGGATAATTCATGAAGTATGTTTGATGGAAGAGTGGGAATTAGGTATATGGAGAGGTGGGGAAGTGCACTCCAGATAAGTGGAAAATTATTCAATTAGTAAGCTACAATACAGAAATGATCAAAGTCTAAATGGAGTAAGGGCCAGTGAAGGTAAAGAGAAAGGGATACACATGATAGTAGATGGAGAGAATATACAGGATTTCATGAGAAAATGAAAATGAAGGAGTTGATTGAAAGGAAGCATGAAAGGAAATCACTTGAGTCAGTGATTTTAACTAAAATGAAGGTGGTGGTAAGGCTGAATTTACTTTTGACCACATTACTTAGTTTGTAGTAGAAATGATGAGTGTAAAGCATCAACAAATTGTAGAATTTCTTGAGCAGTCAAGAAATTTCCTATTTTAAAATAAGAAATAGATGAGTATATTTTGTCTATCTGTGATTATTCCTGTGAGTTTTAGCAAGAATGTCGTAGACACTTAAGATGATATGAAGTTCATCCTCTTACTAAAGTCTAGATTGTTGTGCATTTTTTTAAAGTTATATCAGAGAGAGAGAGAGAGAGAGAGAGAGAGCTCAGACACATGTGAGTGGGGGAGGGGGAGAGAGAGAAAGGGAGAGAAAATTCTGAGCAGGCTCCATGCTGTCAGCACAGAGCCCAACATGGTTCCCAGGAACCATGAGACCATGAGCTGAGCCAAAATCAAGAGTCAGATCCTTAACTGACTGAGTCACCCAGGCACCCAATGCATGTATTTTTTTTTTTTTTAATGCAATTGATTCATAAAACTGAATTGACTGGTTGTTTAGGCACAGAGTGGAGTGTGCTTTATTTAACTAAACTTGGTAAAAGCAAGAATCTTCATCATATTTCTAAGACTAACTTACTCTTCAGTGAGTTCATTCCCTGCTAATCTTTTAAAATCAAATTTAACAAGCTAGGTTTATGGACTAGTGTCAGCTCCTTTTCTAACTAGACAATCTTAAATTGACTATGGTAAATACAAATTTAAGAAAGGAAAATAATTGTGGAAGTTGACAAACTTGTTCCTAGAGTTTTTATTCAAATCTACATTGTATTTATTGACTGGAAAATTATACAAAACATTTTGCGTTGAACCAGTATTCCTATTAACCATGTTTTCTTTTTACCATTTTTCTTAGCGTATACTAATGGTTGTATTGTTAGAGTGTTATGTAGAAATATCTGCCAATGTAGTGGGCCAGTTTTTGTCATAATTTGATTTACTCTAATCCAACTCAAAATATATTAGACAGCTACACAACTCTAAATTCGATTTCTTTGTGTATATTACAAATGATAATTTGATTTAAAAAAAGTTTTTTTAAAAGATTTTTTGACTTCAATTTTTAAATTTGAATTTAAAAATTGGTTGTAATAGTTAAAAAGAATATTCAGTATTGTTTTGCTTATTCAAACCGAGGTTACCACACTAAAGCAATGAAACCATACAAGTGGATTGCATTTATATAATTTGTTACACAATATACGGTTTATGCATAATAAATAACCAACAGCTATTAGTTGTTTTTTTTTTTTTTTAATCTTTATTTTTGAGAGAGAGACAGTGTGTGAGCAGGGAAGGAGCAGAGAGAGGGAGACACAGAATCTGAAGCAGGCTCTAGGCTCCGAGCTGTCAGCACAGAGCCCGACGCGGGGCTCAAACTCATGAACCATTAGATCGTGACCTGAGCCAAAGTTGGACTCTCAACCGTCTGAGCTACCCAGGCTCCCCTATTAGTTGTTTTTTTAATCTCTGTCCTAGTAAAGTTAAGGATAATTAAATATGTCGTTCAACTATGAAAAGTCTAACAAAACTTAAATTCAGTGTATATCCGTAATACTTAAATTTTATAATGGGAAAAGTTGTATTATATCTTTTAGAATCTATCTGTCTCAATAAAATGTGACCAAACCTAACTCTTCAATACTATAATATGAGTAGTCATTAATTGAATTTCTACACATTCTGATTAATTCAAATATTGGTACTAACTGATTCCATAACTTCTGTGTCTTTTATTATTCAAGGACTTAACAAAGCTCTACAGGTCTAAAGGGCCGATATTTGAATAAGCTGTTTTTTGTTATGTCTACATTTAATCAAATTTAGGCATAATGCATTTTTATTCTGAAGTCATCTGCTTTTTATTATAGTGAGTCCTACATTTCTAGGTGTTCTCTTCTTAGTTACAAGTGATTCTACTGTAAGAGGGAATTTGCTCTGGAATAGTTGTGGAAGAAAAGAAATATTCTCTATCTTCATTTTAATAATTAATCTTTCATTTGTTTTATGAATTGCAAGGAATGCTTAAAACATTTTTCTGTAGTGGATGATGCCTTTTAATAGCCCAAGTTCTGGGTTCTATCTTTTAATGGCTACAACAGTAGAAAAGGTAATTGGTAGAGCAATGTTAAACCATATAGCCATGAAACCAAATTATGTTTCTTGGGGAATATGTGAAACCAAAGAAATGTTCTTGGGGAATATGTGAAACGCTTGTTGTTGTTTTATTGCAGTATTTTCTTATGAGAAAGTTATCACAATCATAACTGGATGCAAACTGTTCTTTCACAAAAACCTTAGAAATGTAGAAATGATGAGACATCCCTTTTCTTACATGTGCCAACATTACAAGTTAATACTTAGATATTTTTCAAAATCTGGCAGCACTTAGATTACACAGATTCCTCAAATTAATGTATTTCAGGTTAGTTTATTTCAAAATAAAAAAGAACAGTGTCAAAATTGAGATAAAATTTTATAGGACGACATTTTTGCTATTCCCTTATGATTTGTTAAAATATAAATGCAGAAAGATTATTCCACTTGTAACAAAGATGATGGAATAGCAAAACATTACATTATTTCCAAGCCTCTGAATTGAGATATATTTATTTTGACCTTTTTATAATCTAAACAAATTATCCTACATTCTCTCTTGTAGAGCCAATAGTCCTCTATTCTTTGCTCTAAACCCTCTGCCATCTATCACACGTTTCATCTAGAATTAAAATGAGTGGATATCTTAAAACACTTTTCAAAATGTGTTTCAGTTTTGTCTAGTTTGCATTCTTAGAGACTTATTTAGGCAAAGCATTCCATATCCATATATTACCTTAAAGTGTAAAATAAATGCAGTACTATCTGTAAAATACATAACAGTACTAATCAAGTGGCTGCTTGCAAAACCTCTGTGATTTCTTTAACTACTAGAGTATGTCTTAGATACTGCATTATCCCCTAAATTATTAGAGTAACATTTTGAATCTTGGAAAGTTACTAACATCCTATTGTTCAAATTCTAACTTAAGGTAAAATAGTAATGAGTATGGAAAATACAAACTATGCAACAAAGGGCTAGGATGCAATTTACAGTTTTTAACACTTTGTGCCAAGTTTTGGTCCCATGGGACAAAAGGAGCTCTATATTCTTCCCGTGTCCACTAATTTATTCTTTCGCTTTTGGATTTCTTGAGTTTTACATAAAATATGTCCCAACTCTCTTGTTAGAGGCTAAGTAGTGCTATCCAATCAATGTATTTCTCTCTCTTTCTTTCTCTCTCTCTACCTATCTAAACTCCTATCCATATATATCCATCATTATGTGATGATCTACCCATTTATACATAAATTTTAATATAACTATTTTTAAGTTTAGGCCTAACTCTTTGGTGCTTTGAATAGTTATTAAATGGATAATACATTTAATTGAAGTGAGTATAAAATGTATCACATAAATGAGAGAATGTTAAATCCAGCTTATAGATTTTGAAATCATATAAAACAAACATAACTATCATGAAAATTGTTTGGAATTTTAGCTACAATGAAGATCACGAACTACAGTTTTGTCATGTTCTTTCAGTATAAGACATTTTACACATTCATGTGGGATACTAAAAAAAAACACATTTGTATAGCAAATTTACTTACAGAAAAAGAGCATTCATTAGAAACTCCTTGGTAAGCATTAGCCATTTTATGGTTGTCTAAGCTGTGGCATTTTCCTTTCCCTCTTTCGAAACAGAACACCAATTTTCAGCTGGGCTTGAATTTTAAACTTTACATTTCCCATCGTTCCTTACAGTTTATATACTATTTACCTAACATTTGCATATATCCGAAATTTTCCAATAAAAGTTGGAAAATATTAACCATCATAATTCAGTAGATAGATAAGCTTCTAAAGAGTACTCAAGTAAATTGAAAAATGAATGACCAATACATTAGCATATGCAAATGAAAATTTAAATTATTTTAATAAGATGCTTGTTATGAGAAACATACTTTTAGTTCATTAAAATTTATATAATATTCTTACTATTAAATTTACTTTTATACATATCTGTCCAATAGATTTATATTCCAATATATATTCCAGTGCATATTCTTTGATAGTAATGTGACACCATTCACTTGAAATTTTCCTTTCTTTGTAAACTAATATAAATGAGTGCACTGTTCAAGGCTTGAAGCTATACAACTAAAATAAATATTTAACCACCCACATGCTTAACTATGTGAATAAAACTTTCTTCATGGTGTTGTAAATAGATGAATCTAGTTGTTTGTGGGTTTGATGAAATTATACTGTGAAGGTCATAGCATGTAGTCTTGTCCTATTAAAGATTTGTAAATTGGCACTTTTCCCCTCAAATGCAAGGAAAAAATGTTAAACAATTTTTCCTCTTTCAATTATTCAAAGGTTAGAAAAATCAAAGAAAGGAGATGGTGTATCTTTGGTAGATCTTTGATGTTCAGAAAGAAAATGACCCACAGCTTACAATAACATTTAATTATCACCGAGAGCAGACTGCGTTGCAGCTGTTCCAGATAATTATAAGCCCAAGGGCTGGCATAAAAAATAAAAGAAACCAAACCCTTTTGCATGAAAGTTTGCTTTCTTAAATCTCAAAAAGAGTAGAAAGCATAAATATGAGTAGAATGTCAGACACATTGAAAGTAACTTTTCATAAATACCGGTTGAATTTATGGTGGAACCAAATAAAACTCGCATCCAATAGTATGTGTTAATGAAATTAATCAATAATATTTGTATCATCAAGTCTTAGTATTAAAAAATTAGCGCTTTTTACTTGTCTCTAAATGATATTGTGTTAAAGATATTATAGTCCTTGGAATATAACCCAGATCCGATCTTTGGTTTGATTCTGTCTTGGAATCAGGTGGTAATACTGTGATCTGCCTCTGTCTATCCAAAGAACAATTTTAATATATTCCATGTCTCCTGCCACTCTTCTCCATCTAGAAATAGGAAAATAGTAGTATGCTGTTATTTTTCACTTTTTCAGCAAAAACAAACTTAAATTATGATGAATCAGACTTATTTTTAAGTGTTTATTATTTATTTTGAGAGAGAGAAAGGCAGACAGAGAATCCCAAGCAGGCTCACACTGTCAGTGCGGAGCTCGACGTGGAGCTCGAAGTCACAGACTATGAGTTCATGACCCGAGTTGAAACCAAGAGTTAGACACTTAACGTACTGAGCCACTCGGGCACCCCATATTATGATGAATGTGCATTTGTGCACATTTCAAAGGGAAGTGACATAATAACCTGTTTCAAAGCCAACAACTAAAATGAACCACCCCGTGGAGAGTTTATTTTACTCCTCAGGAAAATCTACTGCTCCCACTTCTATTTATTGTTCCTTGTATCAGTTAGCTTTTGCTGTGTATCAAACAACCCCCAAACTGGTTTAAAACACACCAGTTTCTTTAGTTCATGGTTCTGTGGTTGGAATGGGCAGTGCTTCTGGTCTGTGATAGGTTGGCTGGTCTCCGCTAGGCTCGTTGGTGTGTCTGGTCAGCTGCCAGGTTGGCTGGCTACTGAATGGTCTAGAATGGTCTCCAGAATGTCTGGCTGTTGGCAGAGGGTCAGCTAGTGGATATTGGCTAAGGCTCTTCACTTCTCACATGAGCAGTCATTCTCCAGCAGGTTAGTACAGGCTTGCTCACTTAGTGGTCTACAGGTTACAAGTATAGCAAGAGAGAAAAAAGCTCAGTAGGTGAACACTGTTAAAGTCCCACTTGTATAACGTTTGCTCTCATCTCATTGGCCAGAGAATCACATAGTTTAACATAGATTTATGTGGGTGAGGATTACCCAAAGATGCTGACACAGGGAAGGGAGTTATTATTGCTAGCAATCTGCTTCACTCTCATTCTCTCTCTCTTTAAAAAGAAAAAAAAAAAAAAACCTTCTGGTTCTTTCTTTTTCTTCTCTTATACTAAGAATATGGCCTCTTTGTCAATGTACATGTTAAGGTTTTGGAATCACTTTTCCATGATAAAGTCTTCTCTTCCATGACTCCATGCCTTTCCATTTTCTTTTTGCTCTTTAAAAATTAATATTAGGGGTGCCTGGGTGGCTCAGTCGGTTGAGCATCCGACTTCGGCTCAGGTCATGATCTGCCAGTCTGTGAGTTCGAGCCCCGTGTTGAGCTCTGTGTGAACAGCTCAAAGACTGGAGCCTGCTTCAGATTCTATGTCTCCTCTCTGTCCCTCCCCCGCTCACACTCTGTCCCCCTCTCTCTCTCAAACATAAATAAGCATCAAACAAATTAAAAATTAATTTTTATTTCCCACTTCTACTAAAGGTTTTTTACTAGAAAAAACAGAACTATTTCCATTTGTTTTTAAACTGTAAATAGTCATGGGAACAAACTTGAGATGTCCTTCAGGCAGAGGGAGACCTGAGCAATAAAAATTCTGCACAAAGTCCCTGAGGATTTGGTTTGCATTTCTACTTAGTAAAGAACTGGGAGGAGAAGTCAAGGTTAATATTTGAAGATTAAGCTGCAGTCCTAGTATTTACATATAAAACATTGAGCATTGATCAAGGGAGAGAGAGCTTATAACTCTAAAATTTACAGTCTTAATCCATTTAAAGCCTTACTCAAAACTTTAAAATTCCTTTTTTTTTTGTTGTTTTTAAACAGGCTTCCAGGAGATAGTAACAAGACTGCTTATAGTTATTTTTAAAATTATTACATTCTATAAAATGATAAAGAAAACAGTATTATATAAGATAAATAAGAACCTAAGAGTGGAGTATCTGATATATAGTAAAACAGCTATTTTTATCTCCAAAATTAAAAAGGTTAAAATGAAAATATACATTTCTCTATGATGAATTACTTACCTTAAAAAGGTAAGGTAAGGAAGCTAAAATAATTGATATTAAGTAACTTAACTCGCTAATTTTGAAGGTTATCTTTAATTGCAATGGTCATAGAAAATTATAAGCATATGGTCATTATTTATGTGTAAATCAAAATGTCTCTATCCTCCGGTTATTTTTAAAACTGACCAATTTCAGAATAGTGATCATAACAAACTAGATATTCCCTTCCATTCCCAGAATGTCAACTTTTGCCAGAAAATATCAGTTTTTCCTATGAAAAATTTTATCTTAAGACAAACTAAACATTTGTGTATTTGTCCCTACACTGACACACGTGGTATGAATTTTATTTTTATTAAATATGATAGTGTAAATTTGATTAATTTTAGGTTAGTTTAAAAAACGATGCTCAGGGGCGCCTGGGTGGCTCAGTCAGTTAAGCGGCCGACTTCGGCTTAGGTCATGATCTCACGGTTCGTGAGTTCGAGCCCCGCGTCGGGCTCTGTGCTGACAGCTCAGAGCCTGGAGCCTGTTTCAGATTCCGTGTCTCCCTCTCTCTGACCCTCCCCTGTTCATGCTCTGTCTCTCTCTGTCTTAAAAATAAATAAACGTTAAAAAAAATTAAAAAAAAAAAAAGATGCTCAAAGACAATAAAAATTGATGACTTTCTTCAATATAAGTGTCCTTTAGAAACCAATTTTGAAGTCTCTATAATTTTTAAACAATTCTACAAATAAAATAACTAGTATATATTGATTATCTATTTATGTGCTCAGGATATGTCCTCCATAGTTGTGACAATATTGCCCACATTCCTTTACAATGAGGTTGATAGGGAGAAATTAATTTGTCCAATATCAAATAGCTACTAAGTCCAAAATTAGAAGAGTTCAAAGTTACTGTGCCACATTTTTTCTCTAATTATTTCTTGGATGGAGAAATAAGATTTTTGTAAGAAAATTTTTAGGCAATGATTACATGTATATAGGTGTTAATATTCCAGATAACAAAGATAATGTATAAAATGGTGTAGACAGAATAGGCAAGGGAAAGAAGTAGTTCCTCAACACATGTTAGAATTTAGAAAAGGTAAGTATGTTGGGACAAATAGTCAACACTACTGGCCTAGACTGGGGGACAGCCATTAAGGTATAATGGAGTAAGGTTGCCTTGGACCTATAGGCTGCTCTTGAAGTAAGAAAAAGCTGATACCACATTAGGTCATATTAGAACTTGTGTAAGAGGATGAAGCCAAGAGTTAATATGTATGGAGTACGCTGAAATTGTAATCACACATGTGAAATAGAATTTGAGGAATACAAGAGAAGTTCAAAGAAGATTCGATCATTTGAGTAAGGGTGCAAATATAGCCTATGAGAGAAGCTAAATGAGTTAGGTGTTTTTAGCACAAAAGAGTGAAAACATTAAAGGAAGTATATAAATCACTTTAAAATGTATTTAAAAAACTGAACAATGGTAAGATTTAAAAACCTCTGAGAAGGACTCTTCAGAAGAGGCAATTGGTATGAAGAAGCTGTCTTATGGCGGCAGAGGGGATACTTTTTTATTGTCAGTGTGATAAAATGCAAGAATTCTAAAGGTCATAAAATTTCCACCTCTGTAAAGAGAGAAAAACATGGACAGCCTTTTTTTTTCTGTTTAGATAGTCTGTAGTCCTAGTTTCTTTAAAGTGGAGCAGAAAAGCTCTTATAATATTAAAATTTAGACATCAAATATATATCCTGGATACCCATATAAAAATTGATAAATCACAGAACACATGAAATCTTCATTGCATTTGCTGTCTATTCCCAGGAAACATTTTCAGCTCATAACAGTTTCTAAGCTAATCATTATTTTCTCTTTTTAAAATATTTTTATTCTTTTTTGCCAACCACATAACTGCCATCTTTCTATTACATCATCCCTGCAAACATATATTGAACAGCAAAAATGAACCAGGGACTGAGTCAAGTGCTGAAGTTCTAGCCATTACAAAGACAATTTTCTCCCCTCATAGAACTGACAGTTAATTGAAGGAAAGATTATGGAAAAATGATTAATAATTGTTAAACAATAATAGTGCCTGAAGAACAATATAATTTAGTAAGAATATTTTAGCAAAGATGAAAGTGATATATTGATTGAAAACTCTTTAAAACATATTAATAAGAATGTGTGTGGAGAACATTGACCCTGAAAGACCAGGACTTGGCATTCCAGGAATGTAATTTAATTTTGTGCGTGTGTGTGTGTGTGTGTGTGTGCGCGCGTGCGTAATACTTAAAGCTCTTTTTCTTTAATTCCTTGCAATATAGCTTTCCCAAATTATGGTTCGTTTTTTTTAAATGGCTTTATTTGCAAAATATGTTTTGAAAGGCTATATAATGCAGTGACTTTTTAGAGAAAGTGAGCTTACTACCCACTAAGAGATAATATTTTAATTCTGTATTTTATTATATTTCTAAAATTGGCTTCTATATAGAATTTTAGGAAGTTTGACAGCTCCTATTTGCCAGTGTTTTCATACATGATAGGTTGAACTGGTTGAAAAATGAATGGAGACCTAGTCAGTGTGGTTGAATTGTTGTCATCTTAAATTTAAAATTGATTGATTATATTTCTTTTTTGGTGAGTTGAATTTTAGGCAGTATTCCAGACAGATACCAAATAGGAGTTGATTAACAGCTTTGACTCCTGTGGGCCAGAGGAAGAATAATGTGAAAAGGTTTTGTGTAACTTAGAGAAAGGAAGGCTAAATGGGGATAGGAGAATCATACAGTTATGTATGCGTGTTTTCACCTGGCTCCAGTATTGAGGAAAAATGGGTAAAATAAGAGTAGGTTGACATATTTGGATTGAAAGCATACAGCACTGGTTCTCAATTTTGGCACACATCAGAACATTGTTAAAACCCAGAGTGCTGGGCCCCACTCTTTAGTTTTTTAATTAGGTGGGTCTGGGCTAGGACCCTAAAATTTGCATTTTTAATAAATTCCTAGCTGCTACTGCAGCTGCTGGTCTGGAAACCATACTGGCGTTGAGTGTACCTGGTTATGAGTAAGAGGTTTTGAGTAAAAAAGTCAACACAACAATACAAGCAAAAACAGTAGTGGCAGAGGTAAACCAATGGCAAGAGAAATAGCTGCGGGCAAATTCTACTAGGGATTTATTTCATTGCTTGTTTGTCTATAGCCCATTCATGGAAAAGTTGTCCTTTCCACAGTCCTATGACCTTTAAAAGACTATGTCCCATTACAAGTGATAATCATAACACTGTAAGCTCCATGCGGTTCACACGAAGGACTTTGTCTTGTTCATCACTGTATCTGTAACACTGTCCCTGATTGCAAGTTTACTCAATTCACAAGCTGTCTAAGGACCAGATTCTGATTCTCAGGAATCTGAACTGACGCATAGAAGGATGCCTGTCCGCAGTGAACACTGGAGCTCTGAAGGGAACTGATTCCACCAAAATCACAAGGAAGTGGAAACCACGAGTAAACAAGCAAGTCAGTAGGTAGAGAGGAGAGCTCAGAAGATGTGTAATACCATCCTTGAGAGCAGCTCCTCTGTTTCATATGACTTTCCTGTGTCTGTGAAATTAGCTCTACATTACTTCCTCTTCTGGGATTATTCTAAGATTTTCCAGGATCTATCGAACAACTTTCCCCTCTATTTTTTGGAGAGAGATGGGTTATGTCTTTGCTTCATGCTACCAAAAACCCACACGAGAACCTAAGGACATATTTCCATGCAGTCAGTTGCAAATAATAGGCTTTCCTAAAAGTTGAAGAAGGCCCTTTTGTCACCTGAAACCAAATGCCCTTTGCTTCAGACAAGCTGTGTTCTATAAGAAGGGTCCTCTGGAATAAGGTATCCCGTTTTAACAGTCAATGTCTGCCAGTCTCAAGGAATAGTTTGGATAGAATATGCCTTTCTAAGATACTGCTCCTGCTGTAGTGGTCATTTTATACATTTGACAGGAAAAGGAGATTTTAGAAAGTCCACTCTGCCTACTACTACCTGCCGCCCTGGCTGCGTACCTGGGATTCAGAATGGTTCTGGGCAGAAGCCAGAGCCCTGTGGGCAAATATGTTTACACAATCATCTCACACATTGTAGAAATGCAGTTTAGAGTCCATGTTTGGAAAAATCAGGCCCTTTTCAATTTAAAATGTTCAACCAGAAAAAAAAAAATCACCAAAAATGATACCAAATGTAACCAGAAATCATCCTCCAAGATTGTTTTCAACTTTAAGGTTAAGAAAACTCTGTGGTTTTACATTATTCTTTTGAAAATGTTCTTCTTCAACTATTTCCTCTGAAAGGCTTTCATTTCAAATGTGCATATTCAATTCTAACTAAAATGCTGAATATCAGACTGATGAATTATGCATCATATGCTTGGTTATCCTGTGGCACTGCATTTTCCTAATGTGTACATAGGAGTCTGATAGAAGCCATGGACCACATGCCCCCTCCCCACCAGGGCTCCATGTTAATAGTGACCTTAGTGGGGACTTTGTCTATAGTTTTCTCCCAAGAGGGGTTTTTTGGCTGAAACCGTTGGAAAATTCAATCCTTAGATTCTAATTAGTATGCTTCTCCACTTATCTAAGCTAAAATATCCAGTTTAAAAATTTTTTTACTATAAAATCAGTGATGCTATGCACACAAGCAGTAGGGTATCTCAAAATATCATTTGTTAGTGTACTGATGGAATACTTTCCCCAAACGAATAGCTGAACTTTTAAAATCAGTTTGTCATTATGCAGCTGCAGGTAAGATTGACACACAATTTCCAGAGTGAATTGAAAACGCTATCATCTCGTTATTGTGAGAGCTCATGAGATTGTAATAGGGTGCTCTCGCAAAGGGCATATGCTTAAATAAAGCAGCTTAATTCAAAGCATCAATTGATTCCTTGAGGGACAGGGTGTTAAGAAGGAAGTTGCCTGCCAGAGGGAAGAATATGATCAGGGATTAGGAGGCAGGCAAGGTTGAAAAACAGGAAAGAGAAAATTGAAGCGTTTGCAAAAACCTGAAAATTCTACTGTGAAATTATTTTAGAAGCTCAACAAAGAGGTAGGCAGTCAAAATCCCAAGGGAATCAGAAAACAATGTTTTTATCATAAAGGAACAATAAAGGAATGAATGATGTTTCCTGTGAGTAAACCTTCTCGTTTAATTTGTGGAATATTAAAACCCATTTAAAATGGATTGTTATTTTGAAGATCAAGGTGAGTTCTCACACCTGTCATGTTGAAAAAGTATGGTTAACTCTCAATTTATCCTGTATTTTCACACTGTCCATTTTGTACAGTTTGGTAAATACACATTCATTGTTGGTTTTGTTACTTCTATGAGAATATTTCTACTTCCTTAGAACAATTAATGGATACAATTAAAGGACATGAACATTTCCACATCATATATAATATATAATACTTTCTTTAGGATTTTTAGATTAGTAATTTCTAGTAAATTAAATTATAGTTTATCGTGTGTCTTTACATCATTTTTAGAAAACTATGCTTTGGAAGCAGTATTATGCAATTGACAATATTAGTTTGCCCTAGTCCATATGTTTGACACTCTATTACACACTTCAGAAAAGATCAAATGTGAGAGTTAAAAAGATATAATAGGAACAAAATTTTATGCTCAAAATAGACTTCTGAAAAATTATTTTCTACAGTGCAAATTTCATTGGTATGTAGATAATATAATTTCTTTAAAATGCAGAGCAGTTTTAAAGAATATTTTTTTAACTTATAGTCTCTCTCATGTAAATATTAAATCAATATCAAAGATTAATTCAACTCATTTTTTAAGAGAGATCTAATAAGATATTATCTTACTAGTTCAAAAGGAAATTCTAAGAACCATACATGTATGGACAATAAGGAAATTTGACATGAATTTAGGATTACATGCAAAGCATCTCTCTTTAAGGCAATAATCAATTGCATACCAACTCTCACAATGAAATTGCATTTCTACGGACAAGATTGATTTTTATTATTATCGGTTTTTTTACATGAAAGACAATTAGGTGAGCTAAGCAGGACACCACAGTTTTTCCTACTTTGAAAATGCTATTTTCTAAAAGTAATTATTTTTATAATGTTAAAGCAAATATGGATTAACTAAAGCATTAAGACTGAGTTTCCATTAATGATTGCTTTTTATCTTGGCACAATACTAGAGTCTTTTATATCCAAATATATGTATGCATAAAGGTGTATATGTAAATTGAATATATGTATATGTATTTATATATATATGTATATGTATAAATATGTAAAATATATACAGTTTGTCTTATAATTCTATCAAATACCATCAGAGAGAAGAATCATCATATAGAAGAGGAAACTAAGACTCAAAAGTATGACCTTTCTGTAGTATCATAGCCAGCAACTGTTCCAGTGAAGATTTGGTTCTCTTGTTCCAAGGTTCTCTGGTTCCAAGTCTAATACTGTTTTGCTACATCAAAATTGATACAAAGAACAGCAATAATTATTGATGCTTACTTGTGATTATTAAACCAAACGGGCTTCAATCATCAACTAACCATGTAGCTGGCTAAATTTACACTTTATTTGAAACCTGTAAGCCAAAATAAGGTAGACACGACACATTATTAGTCATTAGCAATAATACTAAAGGTAAGAGTTTTAATCTTCCGTTTGTAGAATGCTAAAATAGAAGGATTATTACTTCATTTTATTGTGGCTTATCATGATAGCATTGATTCTCAACTATAATTTTATTTAAAATGTATTAAAATTGTGAGTTCAGTTCTGAAATATAGCCATAACTTAAGAAACCCATCTGGAATACATCTCTTCTAATATTAGTGTGGTTCTATTATTGTTTTCCTGCTTTATAATTTGACAACTGCAATTTTTGAAAAGTGGATAAATGTATATTTTTATAACTATCTTTCCCTCCCCAAATGCCACATTTTATATTTTAAAGGGAAACTGCTAAAGAAATGCTCTTTAAATAGTCCTATATGTGTCTTTTGAAACCATATACCAGTAGCACAGAAGACCACAAAAAAATTATTCAGTAAAATCTTGGTGCTAGTCCTATAAATTAAAACAATGTGGAAAATATGTTGTTTTGAAAAATCAAGGCTGTTTTTTTTTCAACTTTACTACCTGAGTTATTACTTATGGTATAAGAGGGCACCTTTGGTGATATATTGGTTAGGGTTCTCCAGAGAAGCAGATCCAATTGGACGGATAGAGGGAGAGACAGAGATTTATTATAAGGAATTGGCTCATGTAATTATGGTGGCTGAGAAGTCTCAAGATCTGCAGTTGGCAAGCTGGAGACCCAGGAGAGAGATGATATAATTTCAGTCTGAAAATCAGTAGGCTTGAGACTCAAGAAGCGCCAATTTTTCAGTTCAAGTCCAAAGGCAAAAAACATACGTAGAGTCAGATCATATCTCAGCTCAACTGGTGAGATTGGTGGAGTCTCTCTTACTCAGCATCTTTGTTCTATTCTGGCTTTTAATTGATTGGATGAGGCCCACTCTCATTAAGGAGAACAATCTGCTTTACTAGGTCTACCGATTCAAATGTTAATCTCATCCAGAAATACCCTCATAGACAGAGGCAGGATAATGTTTGACCAAATGTCTGCCCATCCCATGGCCCAGTCAAGCTGACACACAGAATTAACCATCACTGATAATATCTTCAAATGTTTGTCTTTTTCTTTTTCAATGGCTTAATTTACCTCAAGGCTCCCCCCCACCACCATTTATTAACATTGTTTACAATACATTTACCTTCCCAGATTGTTAAATTACAAATATTATGAAAGTTAATAGAAATATATCCTACTTAACTACTTAAATGGAGGGCTTATTTGGACAAGAACCTCAATTTTTCCTATGACTTGGGTTCACAGAAAAAAAAAAGGTTGTCCCTCTAAATGATGTTGATATAGAAAAGCCATCTTACTGAGTTTAACAACTTTATGTAGATGTAAAAATAAACTAATTATTTTTGAATACTACTTTATACATTTTGAATGAAGTGATAATGCTTTGTTCCTTAGAATTAAGCTAGAGTTTGCCTCACAGCTTCCTTCCAGAATAGTTTTTAATTGAGGAAGGCAGAGAATAGAAGAGTGTACATTTAATGAGCTAAACTTTATTCTAAAGAGACAGCCAGCGACCAGCCATAGTAATTTATTTTTCAGAAGAATAGGAGGAAATAGGAATATATTTTTCCCATTGTACAACTGTTAGCATCTTACTGACATAAAGTATAGAACTTAACTTATTTTACTTTGTAGAAACTTGTGAAATAACTTTCTTGATTAATCTGTCAAATATTAGCTAATGTTTGTTTAAAATAATTGTATCCCTTGGGAGTTCTTTAATAATTGACATTCATGATAATTATTGAACACTGTTTAATATTTTTGAATTGGAAGTAATAATGAGCATTGAAATTATATAGTGAATTAGTATTTATTTTAAATCATTCTCCCAGGGGCATCTGGGTGGCTCAGTCTGTTTAGCGTCCGACTTTGGCTCAGGTCATAATCTCATGGTTCGTGAGTTCGAACCCCATGTCTGGCTGTGTGCTGACAGCTCAGAGCCTGGATCCTGCATCAGATTCTGTCTACCTCTCTCTCAGACCCTCCCTGGCTGGCAAGAAAGACAGAGTGTGAATGGGGGAGGGGCAGAGAGAGAGAGACACAGAATCCAAAGCAGGCTCCAGGCTCTGAGCTGTCAGCACAGTGCCCAATGTGGGGCTCGAACTCACGAACCGAGACTTCATGACCTGAGCTGAAGTTGGACCCTTAACTGACTGAGCCATCCAGGTTCCCCTAACGTTAAAAAAAATAATAATAAATTAACTTAAATTGTTTTCCCATAATAAGAACGTTTATTATAATACAATCCTATTTTAATGTGCTTTGCTAATTGAACTATATTAATATAAACTATTAATACTTCTATTAAAATGTATAGTAGTGATTGTTTTGATTTTATGTCTTAATTATAGATTAACAAAAATTACTTTACTTGCCCAGTGAAAATTAGGTAAGATTCATTTTAATTCAAATACGTATAATTGAAGAATCATAAATATAATTGTTACATAAATTTAGTAATGAGAATCAAATAGAATTTGCTAACACATGGTAGGAGAAGTTAGTATATCCCAGAAAAAAAAAAAAAAAATGAGAACACATCATAAGGATGCAAGAAGGAGATCCAGTCTCCTCATGTGTAAAACGGGTAAGCCTAGGTATCTCTAGGGGTCTTCGCATCTGTAAAAGTCATATGAGCTGGTTCTTTCATGGATTTGCACTGCGACCTGGGCAACTCATGACTGTACTGTTGTGAGCTCAGTATTCTTATATGGAGAACCTCAGCTTCTTATATGGGGAAGCTATCTGCCTCTGGTGAGAGAAATGGGTAGTAAATAGCAAAGAAAATAGATATAATTCAGTTATAGATCATTTTAGCTGATAAAACACATACATTTATCTCTATAGTGGGGAAAAGATGCTGTGACTTTTATCAGGTAGTTTGTTCTTTCAAACCCATTTAAGTGACTGGGGGGAAAAAAAGGAAAAAGGAACACATTTAGCCACAAACTTTTTTTTTAAATTTCTTCCAAATTTTTATTTAAATTCAAGTTAGTTTACATATAGTGTAGTATTGGTTGCAGGAATAGAATTTAGTGATTAATCACTTACATAGAATACCCTGTGTTCATCACAACAAGTGCCCTTCTTAATTTCCATCACCCATTTAGCCCATCCCTCCACCTGCCTCCCCTCCAGCAACCCTCAGTTTGTTCTCTATGGTTAAGAGTCTCTTATGCCTCCCACTTTTTTTTATCTTATTTTATTTTTCCTTCCTTTCCCCTAAGTTCATCTGTTTTGTTTCTTAAATTTCACATATGAGTGAAATCATATGGTATTTTTCTTTCTCTAACTGACTTATTCACCTAGTGTAATATACTCTAGTTCTATCCGCATCATTGCTAATGGTAAAATTTCATTCTTTTTTGATGGTCGAATAATATTCCATTGTATAAATATTTACCACATCTTCTTTATCCATCCATCAGTTGATAGACATTTGGGCTCTTTCTATAACTTGGCTATTGTTGAAGGTGCTGCTGTAAACATTGGGGTACATGTGCCCCTTTGAATCAGTATTTTTGTATCCTTTGGATAAATACCAAGTAGTGTAATTGCTGGGTCATAGGGTAGTTCTATTTTTAACTTTTTGAGGAACCTCCATACTGTTTTTCAGAGTGGCTGCACCAGTTTGTATTCCCACAAACAGTGTAAGAGAGTTCCCCTTTCTCCACATCCTTGACATCTGTTGTTTCCTGAGTTGTTAAATTTTAGCCCTTCTGACAGGTATGAAGTGGTATCTCATTGTGGTTTTGATTTGTATTTCCCTGATGATGAGTGAGGGTGAGCATTTTTTCATGTGTCTGTTAGCCATTTGTATGTCTTCTTTGGAGAAATGTCTGTTCATGTGTTCTGCTCATTTCTTCATTGGATTTTTGTGTTTTGGGTGTTGAGTTTGATAAGTTCTTTAGAGATTTCTGATACCAGCCCTTTATCCAATATGTCATTTGCAAACATCTTCTCCCATTCTGTCAGTTGCCTTTTAGTTTTGTTGATTGTTTCCTTTGCTGTGCAGAAGATTTTTATCTTGATTAAAAACAAAACAAAAAAAAAAGTCCCAATAGTTCAATTTTGCTTTTGTTTCCCTTGCCTCTAGAGCTGTGTCTAGCAAGAAGTTGCTACAATGAAGGTCAAAGAGGTTGCCACCTTGGTTCTCCTCTAGGATTTTGATGGGTTTTACATCTCACATTTAGATCTTTCACCCATTTTGCATTTATTTTTGTGCATGGTATAAGAAAGCTGTCCAGTTTCATTTTTCTGCATGTCAGTGTCCAGTTTTCCCAACACCATTTGAAGAGACTGTTTTTTTTTTTTTTTCTATTGGATATTCTTTCCAACTTTGTTGAAGATTAGTTGACCATACAGGTGTGGGTCCTTTTCTGAGTTCTCTATTCTGTACCATTGTTTTTGTGTCTGTTTTTGTGCCAGTACCATATTATCTTGATGATTACAGCTTTGTAATACAGACGAAATTGTGATGCGTCTCACTTTGCTTTGCTTTTCAAAACATTACTTTGGCTATTCAGGGTCTTTGCTGGTTCCAGAGCATTCCTTTTGATTCACATATTCATCAACACTAGCATTATCTTATATCTTTATTTTTTCCGATATGGTGAGTCTAAAATGAAGACTCATTGAACCTCTGAATTGTTATAATTTTATCAGTAATAAGGCTGAAAACTTTACTTATGTATTGATGCTTTTATTTCCTCTTTGGTGAAAGTCCAATCATTTACGCTGGTTTTCTGTTGGGCAGTTTACATTTTTTTGTTGTTGTCGATTTGTCTTTGTATATATTTTCCAGTTCTTTTGTGGAATGTTGAGGATTATTGATCCTAAGAAATAGTTGGAGTTTCTCCTAGTCAACTCCTCCAAACTACCTGATTAAAAACTGAATCTCTGATGGTAGATGATAAAGGAATGTTAAGTAAAGGAATTATATTTTGAGATATTTTATTTTTGCCCTTTTAAGTATTTTCTCATTAGAATCTCTCAGAATGTAATAATAGAGAGTGTAATAATAGGGAGTGTGAGGTACTGAAGCTGGTGGCTATTCTATAATACAAAACAAACCAAAAAAATCACTTAAAAGATCATATGTTTCCTGAATGAACGGAATGAATGGAATGTCCAATAGTAACTTCTTGTTCACCCTTAGAATATGTTATTATATTTACTTTTTGGAAAAGATTCGCCCCAACTTATAAAGAATCAACAAAAGGAGAAGAAAGAGCAACAGCGCTCTACTTCCCCCTATTTTGAAAGGATAAACATAAAATGCTAAAGTGAAGTCTTGCCTGATCGTGCTTGTGTACATTATATATATCACATATGCACAGGGATTCAGAAGTTAGCCTATGGGAATTGAATAGAATTACCATTTGAAGATATTAACAATTTGATCAGTCCTTCAAAGCAGTGATCAAACAAAGTATCATCTATCTTATACAACTGTGAATGTGGGTGTTGTCCCTTCTCTAAGTGATCGGTGACCTTCATATTCAATACCATATTTGTTTAACTTTGAAGGGGGATTCGATAAATGCACAGTTGATTTTCTTGGCTCTGGATATTTCTTTAACATATTTTCTATGGGTTGACTCAAGTGTAACCTCAAATAGTGTAAATAAAACTGTGGTCTTTGCTTTACAAAGATAATGGGCTAGAGTAAATCTCTGCAGAATAGGGGGAGGGTGTCCAGACATGTCAATATTAATGGTGTCGATGATTGAGTTCGTTTGGATTAAACTAAAAAGACTTATTGATTTTGAATATGAAAACTCCTACTAAATTTGATTATTTACCATTCATTGCTGAGGTGAAATTGGTAAAGCAAGGAATGCAGAGAACAAAACGGGGGAAGAGAATTGAATTTGACCTCATGAAGATCATATTCTAGGAAAATAAGAAAACATTCACTTTGTTGACACTAAAGGGAAACTTAGAACTTATAAGACGTTTGTCTGGGATCTAGCAGAAGATGGGGAAAAAAGTGGATTAACTCATTTTTAAATATTGTTTTATGTTTGATAGTGATATTGGTGGAAATGTTCTATAGATATGGGATTAAAGAAAGATAAGATAGATAAGATAGATTAGATACACAAACAGGGAAATTATGATTCAGTGGGAACTGATGAAATAGTTAAAGCACAATGTGCATTAATTTTTACTGATAGAAATGGGATAAAAATCAAACAGGTAAAAATGTAAAAATACATCATTAAAGAGGTTGTATTAGACTGTGTGTCAAGGAAAGTAAATAGTGAATGTCAAAAATTGGAAAAGAATACCTTGATTTGATTATCAGACTAATAAGTGGTAGAATCAGGGTTCTAACCCTGGTACATCTGATAGTCTTATACTTAGCTGTATCCTGTAGACTATGTAACCACAATACCTGAATATTTAGAGATAATGAGGGTAGTACTGGTTCGTTGAGTGATTAAATAAGATAGCATGATAAAATACATCATAAATGAAAGAGGTTTACAAAGACAAGTTGGTGGGGTGTGGGTATTGATTAAAATGCTTCCACATGCCTGGAAAATTGATTCTTTATGTGGTAGAATGTAAATTCCATTATTGACAATTTCCATTATTTGATGAGAAAATAAATATAGCTTAAAATGAGATACAGTTTCTGTTTTGTTCTGTTTTAATATTTCTAAATTCCCAGAAGGTAGCCACACTTTTATATTCCTTTGTCTTAGGAATTAAAGAAGTTACCAGACAAAGGTCAGCCCTCTTCCTGGCTTGTGTTTTCCAAAACCTAAAATACTGAGGGTTAATGTCTAGACTGGGAGAGGTAGGGGTTGAATTTATGATTGAGAAGAGTCCTTAGCTCAGAAGGTCCAGGGAGTTAGGGCATCCTAGGAATAGTGGGGACACATACTTGCCTCATTTTTCTGTCTCTGGGGAGGTGATCAGTTGTAAGAGAAATAGGCTGTGTGGTTAACTTAGAGAGAGAGTGCTTAGTGTTCTAGGCAGTAGAATTCTCAGCCTCAGTAAAAATTTTTAATGCCCAAGTTTCAGAAACACCAGAAGGAAGGAAAGCCTATTAAGGAACTCTGCAGCCTGGAACCACAATTATTTTAGAAGCGATAAGTGTGGATCAAAGACCAGAGAATATGCCCACTAAATAATGTGTCTGGATATGAAAGACCGAAAGGATCCTCTCAAGACTCTGTAGAGAGGAAAGGAGTCTCAGTAGTGCATTAAACTGAAGCTCCCACTTCCTTTTTAGTGAAAGTGTAGTCATATATAATTTTAGTTAGATAAATAATGAGATTTTGTGTGCCTAAATAGAGTACTGTAATACTCATAATTTCTAAAAAATAAAAATAAAAACAAAATCTTGGAAAGGAGTAAATCACGAACCTTTATACATTGACTTGTTTCTAGCAAGCAACGAAGAACTTAAAGTAGGGCTCTAAGGTGTAGCAAACTTAAATTAATTAAATGTTTGTAATTACTTGCAGATTTACAGCATCAGTGTGGGTGTGAGAATGTATCAAGTCCATCCTAGTTCTCCATTCCTCCAAAAGCTCTTAAACATAGGTAAGAAAATGGAGAAAGGAAAAGCCTGGGGAATAGACATGATATGTTAAAGGAGGAGTGGAGAAAGATTAATCCTGGGACAAAGACAGGAAGTAAAGGAAACTAAAGTTCTGGTTTGTGAGCCCATCTTGGACTCACTGGAGCCAGAAATGGAAGAAGATATTCTACCGAGGGGAGGAGAGTTCACCCATGTGGATCTGGCAGCCTCATCCAGACTGGGAAATGCTACCAATTCCTCCTTCTTACGTGTTTTATTTTCTGTTGAAAGATTGATGATTACTCTAGCATCAGAGTGGGCGAAGTTTTTCATACGTCTGCCTGAGTAAGCCTACTGGAGTCTGGCAGTTTGCCTCACCTGGCAACTAAAAGGCAGGATATACCCCTCTGAAACTTTGTGGGTGGAAGAAAATTTGCCTTGGCCTGCGTCTGTGTTAGACAAACCTAATAACCACCTCTAGCAACAACCAAGAGATTTTGGCAAGTAGCCAGTTTTCTAAGGTTAAACATAAATCTTTAAACATAATTTGATAAGAATATAATAATACCATACATTCTTCATTTTGGGGGTGGTTGTAGCAAAGTGTGTCTGACCACAGTAGACCAGTCAAACCAAACTACCATGAGTCACCTTCCTTAGTTAGGCTGTGAAAATAACAGAATAGGTGATTCTATTTTGATGAGAAGTCACATTCATACAAAAATTGGATTGATGATATTTTTGCATGAAGTCTAGGCTTTTTGCTAAAATTTTAGCAACAATTTTGCAAATGAAGAAAACCAGGGAAGGTTATAGATCACTGACGATGAACTGGTCTTAGCATCTCAAACCTTATGTGGTACCTGTGGGTACATAATGTACTGTGATTTTTGACTTTGTTTAAATGTTAATTAAAAATAACCTCTGGGGCACCTGGGTAGCTCAGTCAGTTAAGCATCCGACTGTGCTGACAGCTCAGAGCCTGGAGCCTGCTTAGGATTCTGTGTCTCCCTCTCTCTCCTCCCCTCCTCTGCTTGTGCTCTCTCTGTCTCTCTCTCACAAAAAGAAATATTTAAAAAATAAATAAAATAAAAAACCTCAAATATGGGGTACCTGGGTGACTCAGTCGTTTCAGGGTCCAACTCTTGATTCCAGCTCAGGTCATGATGTCACATTTCATGAAATGGAGCCCCATGTTAGGCTCCATGCTGACAGGGCTGAGCCTGCTTGGAATTCTCTCTCTCGCTCTCTTTCTCTGCCCCTCCCCCACTCATACACACATGCTCTCTCTCCCTCTCTCTCTCTCTCAAAATAAATAAATAAACATTAAAAAATAACTTAAAATATGACTTGTTGAAGTTTACAAAAAAGTAAACTATATAAATTATTCATGAATAAAATAAATAAAAGTCATAAATATTACAAATTTATTCACAATAAAACTATATTTGTATACATTATTTATTCATGAATAAAATTATAATATCTATTAGAATATACTCAGGACTCTAATTCAGTATTCTAAGAAGTACATTTGACTCCAATTAACATTTGATACTTTTTTTACAAACTCTTAGGGTATACTCATATGGGCAGGTGGTTAAAATTTTAGATAGGACCGCTCTCAGCCTCTTTTTGGGTTGCTTATAGTTTTTAATTGCTGCCATTGTTGTTTCATAATCAGACATTATGCTTCCCTAATTTCATTTTCAATTTATTTTGTCATGCACTTTTTGTTCAAACAACTTTGAGTGATATAAACATCTCCATTAATAGAATTTTGACTTAGGATTCAGTAACATTTACCTTAACTAATGTGTTTTGTGTTTTGAACACATACCTGCCATATCTTTGTTGCTAAGGAGATACATCCCATATAACTTGAATGTGCACTGTATTAATTTATCACTGGTTTATTCTTCATCGGAATGTGACACTATACAGGATAATGAGATCTTTCTCTTGCCTCAGAGAGCAGCATTGAAAAGCTTGAGGGACACTGATGAAGAGTGATTTCAAAGTACACAACGATATTGATATAAAGTAACATATTGGATATTGACACTAAAGTGAAATCTAAATGAGCAAATGGAGAAAACAGAAATGCATGTTTGAGACTTGTTGTGAGTAAAATTGTCTCAAGAAACGTTGGTCTTTTTTGTTTTGGTCTTCATCTTGCCAGTTCTTACTCTCTTCCCGCCAAGAAACTGACACCAGTCTCTTTGCGAGACACCCTCCCTGCCTCTTCCCACACCCTACTCTGCTACTAACCCTACACTAGTTCTGCTCTCACTACATTCTCCTTCCTTCCACCCTCCCAACACGCACATACAGCAATGCATCTTTAACATATTCCATCAAATACCTAGGATTCATATACCTGAGTTATCAAATTATCCAGTAAGCCTGTATTGTTCAGGTGACAGACACCCATAAATATTGGTGCTTTTGCGGAATAGTATAAAATACTAATACAGTTAATTCCATTGGCTGACATTGGAACTTTTTTTTCTAAAATGAAAACATAAAACATAAAATATAAGCATGTAGTTCTGTATCATCCAATGTCCAAAGTTGATACATATAACACTGGCCATCTTAGAAATACTTATATGTATATATCTGGTGTATTACTAGAAAATGGTTTTTTAACATAGTTTTCTCCTAGCCTATCTGCACTAAAGGGAAGGAAGGGAACCGTGTCATAAGTCCTTAATACCTAGAAGTCAGCACTGTTCTATACTGGCCCCACTTTGACTCTTGTTGGCCCGTGTGTGTATTTTCTCCACTATGGTCCCTCTTTCTACCATCTTTTGCTTCCGCTTTTCTTGAACTGTTTTGACCCAGAAGGGTTGAACAAAAATTTTTGCCTAAGAAGGGGTATCATACTGGAAATACAACTACAGGTTTAATAGAGGCTTGAAAAGCTTTCAAGAAAAATCAATGGGCATTTGGAGGTTGGAGGGAGACTTCTGTCATTATGGAGGGCCTGATACACATCTCTGCAGCCTGGGGGGATGGACCCAAATTGGATAGGACTGGAAACTGGGTGAAGCCATAGCCCCAAGGGGGTTATCCTGACTTCAAAAGTTTTAAGAAAAATGAACATTCGCCATTTTAGCAAATGAATGTAATTCTATTTGGATCATGCCCCCTGTAGACTTTACTCAGTCGGGGATCCCATTTCCAAACATTAAATTGGGTAGATGATGTGTAATAAAAGCACATCTTCAAATATTCATTTCTGGTGCAGCAAGTCATAGTAAGTTGTCGGATTTAGCAAAGTCAGTGGATCCTGAGTTTCCTATTAGTGTATTTATGATACAAGCTCATTAAATTTTTTCAACCGGTAGTATTATTAGCTAGCACCAATTTAAGTTTGAAAATGATTTTATCTAGTAGACTAATTTTGCACATAATTAGAAAAAAAGTAAAGCTTTTGATTTGATCAGTTAACATCTTTGGTCCAAGTCAAGGAAACTATTGAATCATGGATTTAAAAACACATAACTGGGGCGCCTGGGTGGCTCAGTCGGTTAAGCGTCCGACTTCAGCTCAGGTCACGATCTCACGGTCTGTGAGTTCGAGCCCCGCGTCGGGCTCTGGGCTGACGATGGCCCAGAGCCTGGAGCCTGCTTCCGATTCTGTGTCTCCCTCTCTCTCTGACCCTCCCCCGTTCATGCTCTGTCTCTCTCTGTCTCAAAAATAAATAAACATTAAAAAATTTAAAAAAATAAAATAAAATAAATAAATAAATAAATAAATAAATAAAAACACATAACTACTCCAAGGAGCCATGAAACCACATGGTAGCCATGTGGTACATGTATGAAACCACAGCATGAGACCCTACTGGCTTAGTTGAAGAAAACCATCTTCAGGGCTTAGATTCAGAGGGCCTCATCTTAGAACATCAGCTCTACCTGTGTATAGGCAATAAACCTTAAGTCTCAGTGTTCCCATGAGTAAAATAGAGAAAAATAATTAGTATATACCATGTTGAATTGTTGTCATGATTAAATAAGGTAATGCACATAAAGCACTTGGGACAAAGTACACATGTAGGAGCTTGGTATCTGGCACTTATTACGTTAACTGTGAATTGTGAACACAGTACAGCAGAATGCTTTCTATCATCGAGGAACCTCTCATGCCTCCCAAATGCAGCTCTGTAGTATCTTAGAAATCATACCAGTAAATAGTCATCACTGTGGGGTTTAAAACTGATTATTATTTATATATGTCAGTGCTCGAATGAAGAAGTAACACCATTTCTGAACAATATTATTTGGTAGGACACACACTGGATTTGTGTAAGCGCTATAGTTCTCAGTTATCTGTAATTAGGGTTTTAAATAAATGGTGAGGTAAGGAAGGAAACAATATAAGGAATTTGTAGAGTCCATTTAAACATACTTTAACCAGCTGCCTGCCATTAAATGCCCTTAAAGTGTTAGTGTCTTCTATAAGCCAATTATGCAGTGCCTATTTCCAAAATGTCTTATGAAGCCTTAGGAAATAATTTAATTGGTACTTTATAGGATTGTTTTTATTAATTTCTTTATTCTGAAAGGAACCTACTCAATGAAAGAGGAAAGAGAAAGCAACAATTTAAAGATTTTTAAGAAGGAAGGCTAAATGGAAAATATAATGACTAAAGAATTATTGACCTAATTAAAGTTGAAAGTTGAAACTGATCAAAAAATTTGAAACAAGAATGGTATAAATATCCTGATCCTGAAGTTTCAGCTTGTGTTTTTATTTCTATGATAGCCTAGCAAAAATGGGGGTGTTATTTACAATTCTGAAGTCAACGTTGTTTAGTGCACCATTTTATAGACATAAAGGACAAGTCCAGGGAAAAAAGTTATTCACATGCTTAGGGAAAGAGCCTTACTTAACCAATTTCCCCCACCTCTTCCCATTTCTGTCGTATTTTGCCAAAAGGAGTTCATTTTACTATTTTTTAAAAAATTTTTTTTTTTTTTTACATTTATTCATTGTTGAGAGACAGAGAGAGACAGAGCACAAGCAGGGGAGGGGCAGAGAGAGAGACACACACACAGAATCCAAAGCAGGCTCCAGGCTCTGAGCTGTCAGCACAGAGCCCGATGCGGGATTCAAACTCACAAACCGCAAGATCATGACCTGAGCCGAAGTCTGATGCCCAACCGACTAAGCCACCCAGGTGCCCTGGAATTCATTTTACTATTAAGTTACAATAGAAGGTCTTGGTTTGTTGATTCCCCACAAGATTTTTACATATCTATCACCTTAAATTTCTAGAGCCATTAAATCACAAACTTCTCTTTACAAAGGAGCTTGTTAAGAGGTTGATAGGAGTTGGAACTCTATCAAACTGAGTGACCCAAAATACAAACTTGAGTTTACATTAGTCCGGACACATACACAGCCTCCTTAGAATCACAAAGTATTTTAGTACTTGTAGCTACTAATGGATTTGACTTTTTATCTTTCCTAAGACACAAAGAAAAACCTATTTAACTTTATCTTATCATTGCTTTTGGAATAATAAGGTCAGTATTTTGGAGTATCCATGGGAATTAACTACGGCATATAAGACGAAATTTTTTTTTTTCTTTTTCGTTGACTTGTCCAGATCACTTTACATCTATTTGTCTCAGTTTCCGCACACCCAGTGTCACTCCATCCGTGTGTTTTATCAGTGCGAGACCATCAATAATAATAACTACTGCTTATTATGCACAGACTATGCAAAAATAATTTATATATAGTCTCTTCTACCAGTCCTACAAGTAGATACAATTGGGAAACACTGTGATCCATATTAACATGGGAAATAACCTTCCCAAAGCCTCAGGACTGGTTAACTTTTTTATTATTTGTACATACATAAAGCATCGCTTATTTTTGGACTTATAAAGCACAAAAAGGCTATTGTTTAAATTTCTCCGTTGTTTATCTGGTTATAGTATGAATTTATAATTTAGTAACTTGGTCAAAAGTTTTTGAACATCCACCATAGATCAGTTATAGTGGCTTAGAGGCAGAAATACATATGAAAACATAAATTACCATCTAAACCTTGCTCTTTAGGAATTTACAGTCAAGTGAGAGAGACAGGCATTTAAGTTGATTATAAGATCAAATACCTATAATGAAAAGTTATGGACACAATCTGTGACAGGAACGAAAATCCTGTATCTTCTGTCTCCTTTCTAGGGTGAGTTATTATATGTTATTTCAAGTGATGCTTTCAAAAGGTCAGATTTTTCTCTGTGGATTTTATTTTGCCCATTCAACTATTCAAACACTACAAAATTCTATCAAGTTGTCTATTATACAAAAACACAAACACATATATTTAATACAGGAAGATTGGTCGAAAGACTGTTTAAGAAGTAAACGGCAGACTCCCTGCCCTTCTTTACAACTAGATGTCTGCCACTTTCTATATCATAAGAACAGTTAAAGTGTATTATTTGTAGAGGATAACACACAGGCTTTCTGACTGTGGCATATCAGGCACAGTTGAAAGGAAGGGTAACTTCTAAAAAATCTGGAGATGAACAGAAATATTACTAGAGCAGGTTGAAATTCCAGCTCACTTTCGCTCTGCACTCGCAGAGGCTGGCACTAGGCTAGACCTAACAAAAAGATTAGAAGTCCTGCAGTGAGTGAGAGCAGCCCAAAGGAAAGATGCTATACTTTCTTAGAAAGCTGCCAAACAAAACCACCCTGCAGGGCCATCGTTGAGAAGCCGCTCCCAGTTAGAGTTTCTAGTCAACTTTTAGTGTCCCAGTCTCACATATGAAAAGACAGTTGCAAGTCTCACCAAGTATTTGAGGAAAGACTTTAATAAAGAATTCACGGGTGCCCGGGTGGCTCAGCTGGTTAAGCATGCGACTCTTGAATTTGGCACAGGTCATGTTCTCACAGTTCATGGGTTCCAGCCCTTAGTCCAGCTCTGTGCTGACAGTGTGGAGCCTGCTTGGAATTCTCTCTCTCTCCCTCTCGTATTGGTCCCCTCACTCTTAGACAGGTGTGTGCACTCTCTCTCTCTCTCAAAATAAATAAACTTAAAAATTTCAAATTGAAGAATCTATATTTTCATATTAAAAGCAATTTAGAGAAAACAGAGGTGATATGGAAGCAAGGACACCAAACCAACAAATGGATGGATAAATAAATAAATATTTAGCACTGGGTGTTATATGTAAGTGATTAATCACTGAATTCTACACCTGAACCCAATTTTACCACATATGTTAACTAACTAGAATTTTAAAACTTGAAGATAAATAAATAAACAAACCAACAAACTCGCTGATATCCTCAGAGATAAGAGGATTCACGGCAGTCATGAAACAACTTTAAAAAAAAAAATCAGAGGAAAAAGAGTTGTCTATGTTAAACATGTGATGTAGAAAAAAAAATCACTAGATGAGTTGGACATAGGATGAAGTAAATTCCAGTGAAAGAACAAAAAGAAAAACAAATGGAGACAAAAAACAAAGAAGAGGAAAAAAATTAATAAAATAATTAAATAATATTTTCTAGAATTGAAAGACTAGGGAAAAGGATGAAAAGTTTCAAACTAAATTATTAAATTTTACAGTACTAGGACCAAGAGAAGATCCCAAACACTTTCAGAAAAAAAAGAATAGTTTCATACAAAGGACAAGTGTCAGAATGGCACAGAACTACGCAATAACAGTACTAAACTAGAAGGCAGTAACCCATTTCTTCCGAGCTCCGAGGCAAAATAATTTCCAACCCTGAAGTCTCTTCCCAGCCAAATTATCAAATAAGTAGAAGGGTAGAATGAAGTAAACTCTCAACAGTTTTGCTTCCCATGTACACTTGCTCAGGAAGGTCCTGAAGATGCATTCTTCCAGTGCAAGAGAGAAAGCCAAGGAAGTCAAAGTCAGGAGACCCAAGAAACCAGTTATCAACATAAGAGAGTGAAGGGAAATCCTAGGTGATTGTCAACAGAGTTTCCCAGATAGTATTTCAGATGGCTCCAGGAGAGATTTATTCAAGAAGACAAAATTGATTTTAATGTATTGACCTGAGATTAGTAACAACTTAGTAAGAATTCTGAGATGTGGTATTGAGAAGTACAGAGAAGAAAACAAGAAGCTAATGATTCTGGGGGATGGAGTCAGTTATGACATTATAATATATTAGATGAGTCAGCTGTCATAAATGTTTACATAGTTATAATCTAATAATGTAACAACAAAACATTGATTTAACAAGAGTACAGTTTGTATTCTCTTCAATTATGTGTGCAGGTTCTTGAAGGGGATTGCTGTGGTAGGACGAGAGACAGAAATCTTAATAGGCATTTCTCCGAGAAAGATAACACAAATGGCCAGTAAGAACTTGAATAGATGCTCAACATTATTAGTCATCAGGGAAATGCAAATTAAAACTACAATAAGATAATACTTCACTCCCACTCGGATGGCCAGAATCAAAAAGATGAGTGTTGGCCAAGATGTGGAGAAATCAGAACTCTCACCTACACTGGTGGGAATGCAAAATGGTGCAGGTTCTCTGGAAAACAGCTGACAGTTCCTCAAATGATTCAACATAGAATTACCATATGACCCAGTACTTCTAGGTATATAACCGAGAGAAATGGAGGCATATGTCCACACAGAAACTTGTACACAAATGTTTATAGCAGCATTGTCCATAATAGCCAAAAAATGAAAACATCCCAAATGTCCATCACTGGAAGAATTGGATAAACAAAATGTGGCGTATTTGTACAATGGAATGAAGTATTGAAACATGTTGCTGCCTAGATAAACCTTGAAAACATGCTAGGTCAAAAAAGCCAGTCACAGGAGTCCACATATTTCATGATTCCATTCGTGAGAACTGGGAAATTGAGCTTCCTCTGTTAAGCGTCTGACTTTGGCTCAGGTCGTGATCTTGGGGTTCATGAGTTTGAGCCCTGCGTTGGGCTCTGTGCTGACGGTGCAGAGCCTGCATAGGAATCTCTCTCTCTCTCTCTCTCTCTCTCTCTCTCTCCCTCCCTCTTAAAATAAATAAATAAACTTAAAAATAAGAATTGGGAAATTGATAGAACCAGATAGTAGATTTGTAGTTGCTTAGGGCTTGGACAGAGGGGCAACAAAGGAAGGGGCAGTGGTAGAGAGTGATAGCTAAAGTGTAAGGGGTTTCTTTCTGAGGTGATGAATATGTTCGAAAATTGACCATGGTGATAGTCGTACTTTTCTGTGAATATACTAAAAACCATTTAATTATACCCTTAGTATACATATGTATATACATATACAGTTGTGTATGTGAATTGTCCCTTAATGATTACGCTATTTTTAAAAGGAAAATTAGGAAACAGGAAAACAACCATCTTATTTACAGATTTGAAGACAAACATTAAAAAGTTATAGCTTAAAAGAGATTGCCTAGATTGGGACGCTTAGCAGGCTCAGTCAGCGAAGCATGAGACTCTTGATCTCGAGATTGAGTTTGAACCTTATGTTGTGTGTAGAGATTACTTAAAAATAAAATCTTAAAAAAAAAAGTGCCTATAAGTCAATGTTCCTCAACGTGGGCATTACTGACATTTGGGGTCAGATCACTGTTGTGCAGAGCACACTGCAGAAGTGTGCCATGGCCTTGGGGCATCTGGGTGATTCGGTTCAGCGTCCAACTTCGCTCAGGTTATGATCTCGGTCCGTGGGTTGGAGTCCCACATCAGGCTCTGTGCTGACAGCTCAGAGCCTGGAGCCTGTTTCAGCTTCTGTGTCTCCCTCTCTCTTTGCCCCTCCCCAATTTCACTCCGTATCTCTCTCTCTCAAAACTAAATAAACATTAAAAAATTTAAAAAAAAAAAGAGCATTATGGTTTCTACCCACCAGATGTCAATAGCAACTCTCTCTCCTTTCTTCCATTAGTGATAACCAAAATGTCTCAGAACATTGCCAAATGGCCCAGTGTGGGGGTTGACATTGGAGGGAAGGTTGGTTTTCCCTAGTCAAGAACCACTGCTCTGGTGATTGGGAATTGGAGCATGGGGAGAGTTGCAATGTGGAGGCATGGCTATTTTTCATAAGAAACATAGAAGTACTTGACTATTTAAAGTGTGAGTGTGTGGGGTGTCTGGGTGGCTCAGTCGGTTAAGCATCCAACTTTGTCTCAGGTCATGGTCTCATGGCTCCTGAGTTCAAGCCCCACATTGGACTCTGCTGTCAGCTCAGAGCCTCCAGCCTGCTTTCAGATTCTGTGTCTCCCTCTCTGCCACTCTCCTGCTCATGCTCTGTCTCTCTCTGTCCCAAGAATAAATAAAAAACATTTAAAAAACTAAAAAAAAAAAAAAAAAAAAAAAAAAAAAAAAAAAAAAAAAGAATAAAGTGTGAACTTGTGTGTTTACTCCTGGGCTGCTATAACAAGATACCACAGACAGAATTGATTAAGCAACAGAAATTTGTTTATTTTTCACAGTTCTGGAGGCTGGGGAGTCCAAGATCAAGATTTAGTTTCTAGCGAGCATTATCTTCCTGGCTTTTAGTTGGCTGCTTTCCTGCTGAGTCTTTAGATGGCAAGAGGATGGGAAGGAAGATCTTGCTCTCTTCCTCTTACAAGGCAACCAATCCTATTGGATTAGGTCCCACCCCTATGAGCTCATTTAACCTTAATAACCTCCCAAGAGCCCTATCTCCAAATACACATTGGGAGTTAGGGGTTCAACATATGAATTTGGGGGTACAAAATTTGGCCCATAGCAATGTCCATTGAATAAAATAGAAACTAAATACTGAATATTTTCACAGAAAATCTACAATAAAATTAGTCACAAAAGTTGTTCCTTTCCTAGATTATCAGTGAGGTCACTGTCACTGGGGATGTTATTAACAAGACAAGGAATAGTGTCTTACTGTTGTTATTTTGTTTTGGATAGTTATATTCACTTAGCAATAGTGTCAAATTGTTATTGTAAAGTTTGCAGTGTTTTTCAAAACTATCAAAATATATCAGTCTATTGAAAAAAAAAAAAAAAACAAGTGGGCTGTTTTATAGGCAAGATTCTTTTGCTTCTTTGCTTCCTTGTTTTATTTTAGGTAGACTTGGACATACATTTTTACCGCATTTTTCACGTGATTCAGGAAAAAAGAAAAGAAACAACTAATATTCCTCAAGCATGTACATATCACACCAGAAATATATAGGCAATTACTCCATTTTTATAAATTGTTATCAGTTATTCAAAACCCTAACTATGATATTAGTAACAGATATTTGTCTTAGTTGATCTACGATGTTCTCCAGGCCAACTGAAATCATTTGATGTGGTTGTTTCCCGGTATGTTCAATCCTTTAAACAGCAATTTAAAGGTTTTATTTGGTCTAGTCATTAAAAAAAAAATCAAATCTTTTTAGTCAGTGATCAAAGCTTTATTTAGATTTTTTTTTTTTTTAGCAAACAATTTATCTTAGTTGTACTATTACATTCATCAACATATTAAGAAACTACAGTGTAGGTACTTTTGAAAAACTTACCCCATTTATCAAGCTGACATTTTGGCTGCTTCACAAAAAAAGCAGATTCTATCGTTGGTGTATATAGAAGCAAATTCAAATCAAATCATTCGTTCCACTTGGGGATGTTTGATTAATGAGATCCTGCTTGGTTTTATTAATCTTTCTGCATTCTTCACATCTCTCTTTGACACATAACCATTCTCTTTGGAAACCACCGTCATTTTCTTTATGTATAATGCGGATTTAATCATAATTTGGGTTTGGAATTTTGTTTTCTTTTAGAAATCTTTTCATAAACCATTTATAGGACCTTTATTTATAAGTTAAATATATTTATCTACTCTATTGCATGTTGTGAAGATCTATTTTTCTAACCTTTGTTAATAAAACCCACCTGGCAAAGAAAACACACAGTAATTAATTGAAACCTTTTGCCTCCTGCATATTTTCTTACCATACCTTTTAGAATATGAAAAGATACATAAAGGCAGCTTTAGATTATAACACCCGAAAAATGTGGCTTTAGTAGTGATTCTCAAGTTCAATGACAGGTCTTTAATGCTATCTTTGAACCAAGTATGACTAGAATCTAAGTTGCTTTTAAGAGCTCTATGGTTGCTGTGATAACTGAAAGGCAAATATATTTCATAGATAGATGAATAGTGTAAATGTTTACCATGTCAGCTTAATGAATTAATTAAGCATTACCTGTTTGGAAAAAAAAAAAAAAAAGGAGCTTTTTTTTTTATTGTTCTTTTGACCACCTTTAATTTAATGGGCTTGCTGCTTATTTTATGTCCTATCAAAACCACAGTAGCTTCAGGCAGGATGCATAGTTGATCCCCAACAACACTGCTCCTTAGAGAATTAAGGGAAATCTACCTTTAATGCTCACTAAATATAGTCTAAAGTTATGAAACTCAGTTATGAGACCCAGATAGAAATCTTTATCTAAAAATAGGAAGGGAGTTATAAATTCAAGAGTTTCACATTCAAAGCAAGGCACATAGCTGTGCATAGGGGATTCATAGGCAACATTTTCTATGGCAGAAGATATACCCAAGGAACCAGATATAATTTCATCCCTACCTCTTGTGCTTTATATTCATGGCCTCAGAACCCAGCTGGAGACTGTTGATCAGAAAAGAGTTTCACTCCTGCCCGGGGATGGTTCATTATTGCCCCTGAGATAAAATCCAATCCCTAGCTTTGAGTACAAGACCTTTCAAATTTTGGATTCTAATTCATTTTCTAACCTCTTTGATTTTACCCTAATTCTATCCTCCTAAGACAAAATACTTACTTTAACAAGGGGGATAGGCCAACTTTCTCTAAGACCAGGTAAGAAACAGGTTAGACGCTGTGGGCCATATAATCTCTGTCACAGCTACTCAACTCTGCCACCCCAATGGGCAGGACTGGTAGGAAAGCAGTCATAGATGATGCACAAAAAAGCGGTGTGGTTGTGTGCCAGTACCATTTCATTTACAAAAACAGGTGGCAGACTGCATTTGGCTCATGGGCCATAGTTTGATGACTCCAGTTCTAAATCAATGGATTTACAAACTGGGAGTTATGACTGTTTAATAGAATATGTAATCAATTTATAGGCTACAGCTAATCTTTTATTTATTTGCATAACCTTAAATTCTGCAACCCCTGTTTATTATAAAGGTGAACTCCGATCCTCATGATGGGTTTATTTGTACGATTTCTGGTAGCAAGCAAGGGCACCAGGGCCTCCGAACTTTCTGGATTAGAGGCAACAGGCATCAGCTACCAGCAGGGTCTGGTCATGCTGGATGAGCACGTCTTTGATAATCTTTCTCAGAAGCCTCATCCACGTGTTTCTAATCATGGGCGACTAGGGCTTCTGAGACGCTCCGGCAATTGAGGAGATCCGGGTCACGTGACCTCCCCCTTCACGCAGATGTGGCGTTCCACGCATGTGCAGCTCCTCGCACAGAAGCAGTAGGTTCTACTGGAGCGAGTGCGGCTAGGTTAGGGGTCACGCGTTTGTTTTGATGAGGCCCTTGTGGCTTTTGCGTTGGGCGGCGGCGGCTGCGAGGTATCTGATGACCTGCGCAGAGGACACAAGGCCCTCAGGACGAGTGGCTGCCGGCACAGACAACAGCTCTTCTCCCTGCAGCTCCGCAGCTGGAAAAGGCCAGTTTTTGTTTGGTTTTCTTTTCTAATACATGCTTGCTTCGGTTACTAGTCCAGGACGTTTTAAAACTTTGGGGAAGTACCGTTAAAAAAAAAAAAAAAAAAAAAAAAAAAGAAATATAACTGTAAGTGAAAACATAAAAACTTATTTACAAGTGATAAGACGGTATTGCTCCAAAATCGAAAAGAACCATCTGAAAAGAGTCCCAAAGTTACACATGGGAATCACCTGGCGAACGCCATAAAAAAAAAAAACAACAACAAAACTTGACGCCTGCTCCTCACCCCAAAAAGATGGTGATTTAATTGGGCCAGCCAGTGTTTCATTTATTTATTTTTAGATCGGGGATTAAAAAAAAAAGTCAGGAAAATATCAGTGTGTATATATTACATGTATGCATGTAGTAAAAGTATGTACTGTTATTTTTTTTATTTTTATTTTGTTTATTTTTATTTATTTATTTTTACAAAAGTCGATTTATTATTTTTGTTAGAGAGTGAGCAAGTGGGGGGGGGGGGGGGCGGGGGGGCTGTGCAGAGGATCCCAAGCAAGTTCTGTGCTGACAACAGCGAGCCCGATGTGGAGTTCGAACTCATGAACGGTGAGATCATGACCTGAGCCAAAGTCCCACGTTCAGCCGACGGAGCCACCCAGGTGCCCCGAGTACGTACAGTTTTGTGACACTTTGTTTTCAGATGGCATATTTTACATCGATGCGTGTACTGGCTATGAAGTGAAAGCTATTCGCTACCTGCGGGCATGGTGTAAAAACTTTGAAAGCTGCGGTAAATGACCTAGAATCTGCATAGGCTTAACATGGGAGCTATGCTGACTTCCTTTGAAATAGGTTACATGGAATGATACTTGAATTGTTGAAAGCACTTTGGGTGAAGACGAGAACTCCAGCGGCAAGACGCCCTCGCAGAAATGCAGTGGTGGATATTAGCAAGGAGAGTGAGCTCTTCTTTGGGACAGTGACCTGCAACACAGCTGGGGAGGCAGGCAGCAGAGGACCTTCCCCATCCGCGGTGCCCAGGCCATCTTACTGACCACACTTCCAATAGCACACTACTCTTCCTCTTCCTTTCTAGTTATTCAAATCTCAGTTAAGCAGAATATGAAATGGGAAGGAAGTTTTGGATGAAGGTAGTTTCTTCTAGGGTGGAAAAATCCTGATTAGGCAAAAGAGGGACTTGAAACCCCTCACCACCCTGTTTTGTCTCAGATAAAGGATCTTGCTTGTTTTTTTCTTTCCACGTGTGACTCACACATAAAGGGAGGTGAAAAAGGAGAGGTTTTCTTTTAGATTGTAAACTCTAGGAGTCCATATGTTACCTAAGGAAATTCAGGTAATGTCCTGTCAAGGGGGAGGAGGAAAAAGAGGGAAAGGTACAGAAGGAAGTTACTCTAGAATAGTGTAGTTAAGATACTTCTTTTGGGGATTGGGAAATCCTAGAGGTTTGCAGGGAGTGAAGGAGAAAACCATGTGAAAATTAATTCATCTGTATTAAAAATACAGAACAGAAGCGCTGGTGAGCATTCCTTACCTTACAGGTCATGTGGTGCTTATTAATGAGTTAACACAAACAGGCAAAGCAAGACTGTATTTGCATTTCTTTTTTTTTTTTTTTTTTGAAATGGGTAATAATCTCACTTAGATTATATGTAAAAACTGTAAAGGAGTTCAAAATCATGCACAGTCATCCATCCCCTCTTTATTACTATTGAGAATAGTATTGAGAATAAGTCAGAGATTTTAAGTGTAGAGGCAACGTAGATCCCAGGTGTCTAGATTCCTGGTTAGATAGTTTCCATCATAGCAAACTTCTTTCTCTTCATAAAGAAAAGGTTACATCTTGCTATAGGTTATTATGCAGTCCATTCATGCATATCACATTTGGAGAAACTGTTTACTGAATTCTTGTTATGTGCCACTCTACTCAGTGCCTGTCTCTAAAAGTAGAATGAGGCCGACTTGGTGTCTCTGCCTTCTTAAAGCTCATGACTGATGACATTGAGCCATACGGTGTGTCAGACTCCTTGAAGATGAGAGAGATACTTTGAAAATACTCAGTTCTGGAGAGAAAAGATACTTGAATATGGGTTTCCTACATTTGCCCGTCTGTCACTCTTCTTTAAATCCTATTCTTTAGAATGTGAATACAGCTTCCTAGCTTCAGTTTATGTCTTTAAATTTTAAAAAAAGGCAAAGAATATAGTAAGAAAAATAGACGTGTGATGATATAAAGAAATCTCGAATTCTAAAACAAATCCCTGGTTTGTTTTTTTGAATGTCTTAAAATTTGCATTGAAATTGCGGAAATTGCATTGAAACTGTATATTTCCTTAATTTGTACATGTTTTTACCCAGGAGAAATAACAATCAGCAACACATGCTAATTTTTAAAAAGTCACACTTACCATGTGTTGGTTTCAGAGCCAAAAGCCAAATGTCCCATCTCCTGAGGGTGGCCACATGCAACAATGGAATGCAAATATTTATATTGAAATTATTTTCATAGGTGTCTGTCTTATGTCTTAAGATGGTTCGAATTGATCAAAGAGAAAATAAACAAGTATTTCCCCCATAATTTTTACAATAAAAGATGGAGTCAAATATTAAGTAAAATATCTTGGCACCTTAAAAGAATGCATTTTCATACTTAGTATCTGTTCTAAGTTGGAAAGTAAATTTTAGATGAGTAAATAAATGTCATACAAACATGAAAGTAAAAAGAGATATTTGAAGATATTTATTACACCAACCAGAGGTGAAATTTATCTTTGTCATAGTGCTGGTTGCTAATAATCCAAAGAGAGCCTAGATAATCTCAAACTGACTGTCCACTTTGCCCATCCTCTTTATCTAATTGCATAGTCTGAGCGTGCTGGCCTGTGGTAGTTGTTGTCTCATTTCCCTTTTTGGCTAAGAGTAATTCCTTTTCTTTAGGGATCTACTCCTGAATCCAGGTAGCTTTAGGGAGGCCGGCAATCAAAATATCAGAAATCACTCACCTATTCTTGGCATAGTGGTTGTTGACACTATTCTATATCCCTGAATACAAAATTAGGTTCAAAGGTTGGGCATGAGATGCATTTCAGGATAATCAAAATAACAACCCTTAATTCTCTGAAGTAGTGCGAGAAGGGTACTTTTCCCTGGGTTGCAAGAGGTCTGTCCAGATACACTGCAGCCCTGGAATTTACCTACTGAGTGAACCTGACTACAGACGGAGGGAGGAAAATATAATCCAAATAAATGAATGAATGAATGAATGAATGAATGGTGAAGGGAGGAGAGATTACTAGTATCAAGACCCTGATTTCAATTCCTGAAGCTCAAATTCTTTGACTCTGTGAAATATGTTCGTATACTTATCAGTCACATGAATCCTTTTTAAAAAATGCTTGGTATGATGAGAGTTGGGTCTCTGTCACTGAGAAAATATTAATATTTGATTTCTGCATAAGTATTTCTGCCTAGGTTTCTGTTCCATGGATTCCGCACACGTTGGTGGGGTTTCTATGTTGCTGCTTAGCCTTTTACCAACACCCTTTCAAGTAATAGGAAATCCTGGCTCTACTAGCTAGAGTCACTAGTGGATGGTCTGATCACCTGAACAACCACCTACCTAACCATAGCTATTCAAGGATTAAAAAACGTTTGTATGCAGAGACTGCCTGCATTTACAAAATGTTTGTGAATTTTTTTTTTTTTGAAGGCAAGGTCTAGTTTCTTCATAAGAAATTGAATCTCTTTACCATCTACTCATGTTTTTATAAGACATATTTGCTGGCTTTTGATGGAGATAGCTCAGTTTTCCACCAATTATCTGGAGTATACAAAGATAGCTATTAACTGTTCTGTACCTTGGTTAATGTCTTTCTGAATCCATCCCCCTTAGCAAGAAAGTAAAATCACAGGAAAACAAAGGCAAATACATGGATGCAATTACTGGGGTACCGTTTCAGGGCATGGTGCTGTCTGTAAAGAATATGCCAAGTTACAATGCCATGTGGAAGAAGAGAAATGGCCTTTTTCCTCTTTGAGCAAGAATATAATTTTTCTAGTTATTTCAAGAGCTGCTTCTGTAAGCAGTCATAAAATTCTCTAGCTACTATTTAAAACACTTATGTTACATTCCAAGGATCACTACATGAACGATTTAAAATACTCTACCTGAAAGATAATCCTTAGAGGGTAGAGCAGACAACTTGAATGGTCTTCTAATCTCAGACCTTGTCTGGAAGATTTTTCTAAAGATACAGCACTCTCATCATCTAAAAAGTATTTACTTGTCCACTTAAGCATATTTTTCACATATTTAAGCCTTTTACAGTATATTTCATTAAAAAAAAATTTCTCAAAGACTTTCTGAAGATAGAAAAGACAAACAAATCACTACAGTGTCATGTAAATTTTATTCTATCTTTTTATTCTTGTAATAGTTTCTGAAAATGTATTCTAAAGATTTTTTTGAAGAACTTGAGAATGTAACCATGTTAAGTTGATACTTCATTTTACAGGTCATACTTCGCAAATGGGTTAGTAAGTGAAAGTGTTAAAATGAATAAAGGTTAGATAGTAGCTTCTTGAATGAGATCATGGATTTTATTCATTCAGTCTTTTTTTGCCTCTATGGATAATGGAGTATTTAATATAAAAATGAATTGTGAGTTGAAGTGATGATGAAGGAAGTTTGACCGTATTGTTTTTATTTGTGCCACACTTTGTACTCTTAATGAGAATATCTTCTAAGTTTTTAGTTAGCACTTTATTACTTCAGCCATCCTCCTGGCAATCTGTCGTGCATTGCAACTAGTTTTAAACAAACCATATTGTCAGTTCCAACAAAGCTGCTATTCAGTTCTTGATCATATTTCATTGCTCTTCTAACTTCAAAAGAGAGAGATGACAATATTGGATGTTGTAATTGGGATTTTTAATATTTAGCTTTCTATTATTTCTTCAAGATTTTAATTTTTTAATTCCCCAAGTTAAAAATGCTTAATAGGTCCCTTGTTAAAGATTCATTTTTACCACTAATACTATTTGGAGACTATTTATACTTTGTTTATACCCCAAACCTTCCTTATGCTAACCGAGATGACAATTACTTATGTTTCACCAGAAAGGGCATTATGCAAAAATTATAACCAAAACTGCAAGCATGTAATTATATAAGTGCAGTAATAAATATAAATTAGAGATTCATTATCATAATATGCATAAGCAGGGGTTATGAATTGTGTCTGCCAACTTTCTTTCATTTATATTCTATTTTTAACCATTCATATCTTTTTTCACTCAATTTCTGTAGTAGAAACATTAGGTTCTAGATGTACTCACTGTGCAGATGTTTTTATAATAATTGCTGCAAATGATATGCTTTGCATCCTTCCCTAATGACCAAAAGTAAGAAAAAATAGGAACTCATTAAAAGGGCTCTGTAATTCATAATATATCTGATTTTCAGAGAAACTTACAATGAAAATACTGTCTTAGTTCAGGAAATCATTGAAATTATTGGTCTTGCTACCAACTAAAATTGAACTTTCTAAATTTGGGAAGTGAAATATTTAAACCAAAATGTTGCTATTCTGTCTCTGTCACTTGTTGCTTTTCAGTGTTGAAGTACAAATACATCTGAACCTATATATCTGAGGCCTTTGTACTATAATGCCATTACAACATTGCTGCGTGAATACCAAAGGGAGTTGGGAATATGTAGGCAGAGCAAGAACCTAAACATCATGTATTCCACGGGATCAGGGCTTAGTGATGAAAGAGTTACATGAATGCTGACTGCTTAGCCTTCCTTTTTCCCTCTTGGCCCACCCGACTCCAAAGAAAGCGCAAAACCCAGACCTTGGAAGTGAATTGTTGGGGGCTATATTAATTCTCTAGAGCTGCCTTAACAAAGTACCACACATGGAGTGGCTTTAAACAACAGAAATGTATCCCCTAGAAGGACACTAGTCATTGGGTGAGAGCCTACCAATACGACCTCACCTTACCTTGATTACATTTACAAAACCTCAGTTTCTCACAAGGTCACATTCACAGGTACTAATGGTTGAGACTTAGGCACATCTTTTTGGGAGTCACAATGTGGGTATGGAAGTGGCCAGAGCTGATCCCCTGGAAGCCATATCATGAGGTAACACAGGATTCTGCCATAATTAAAAAAAAAAAAAAAATTAATGCTTATTTATTTTTGAGAGAGCAAGACAGAGTGTGAGTGGGCAAGGGGCAGAGAGAGGGAGATACAGAATCTGAAGCAGGCTCCAGGCCCTGAGCTGTCGGCACAGAGCCTGATACAGGGCTCAAACTGATGAACCATGAGATCATGTTCTAAGCCAAAGTCGGACGCTTAACCGACTGAGCTATCCAGGCACCCCTACCATACTTTCAATATGAATAATTAATTAAAAAGTTGGATGAAGATAATGCTTCATATATGTACATTTATTTACATAATCATTTTCTCCCCAGTCCTTCTAAAAATGACGGTAAAGGGACTTTAAATGTACAAATCACTACACAAAAAGAAAGGGACCGAAAATAGCAACTTATTTTTGGGAAATGGATAGCACATGAGTGAGTGTAATTGACTTAGCAAAACCGAGAGAGCCAAATCCTAAGCCCAAAGGGTCACAAATCAAGAAACAACCTGACTGTTCCTTAGAATCCCCCCAAAGCCTCAGGAATTAGAAACATCGCATACCTATGGAAGTGAGGGTGAAGGTTGGATTCAGAACTTTGATTGAAAATCTGTTTAATAATAGACTGTTCATAACCCCTAGACCATCTACCTCATCCAGCAAGACTATGCTACTACTTCTCGCACATCTCTGCAAAGATGGGAGGTTTTTCCTTTGGACTGGTAAAACAGATCATCTCTGCACTGGAAGAACTAGACTGCAAATAGTGTAACCAGGTGAAAGACTAAATGACAAATATTGACTCTCATTCTGACAGAGGGTTAGTATCCAAAATTTATAAAGAACTTACCAAGTTCCACAGCCCAGAAACAATCCAGTTTAAAAAATGGGCAGAAGACATGAACAGACATTTCTCCAGAGAAGACATCTGGATGGCTAACAACACATGAAAAGATGGTCAGTGTCACTCATCGTCAGGGAAATCCAAATCAAAACTACAATGACGTACCACCTCACATCCATCAGAATGACTAAAATCAACAACACAAGAAACAACAGGTGTTGGTGAGGATGCAGAGAAAGGGGAACCCTCTAACACTTTTGGTGGGAATGCAAACTCCTGTAGCCATTCTGGAAAACAGTATGGAGGTGCTCCAAAAAGTTAAAAATAGAACTACCCTATGACCCACCAATTGCACTACTAGGTATTTACCCAAAGGATAAAAAACAACTGATTTGAAGGGCCACATGCACCCCAATGTTTATAGCAGCACTATCGACAACAGCCAAATTATGGGAAAGAGCCCAAATGTCTATCAATTGATGAATGGGTAAAAAAAGTTGTGATATATATGTGTGATAAAGAAGTTGGATAAAGAAGTTGTGAGGTGTGTGTGTGTGTGTGTGTGTGTGTGTGTGTGTGTGATACACATATATCTATATACACGTGTATACCCACAAAAGTCTAGAGCCTTTTATGCTAAGCGAAATAAGTCAGAGAAAGACAAATACCATAGGATTTCACTCTTGCAGAATTGAACAAACAAAACAAATGAACATAGAGGGGGAAAAAAGAGACAAACGATAAAACAGACTTTTAACCGTAGAAAGCAATCTGAGCATTGCTGTAAGTGAGGGGGCATGGAGATAGGTTGAATGGGTGATGGGTATTAAGGAGGGCACTTGTGATGAGCACTGGGTGTTGTATATAAGTGATGAATCACTAAAGTCTACGCCTGAAACGTAAAATACACTGAATGTTGAACCACTGGAATTTAAATAAAAACTTGAAACTGCAGAAGGATAAATACATACGTACATAACAAATATTGACACCAGCAGTGTGCACATGTATGTTTAACAGCTAGTTCTCTACCTTGTTTTGTAGCTGATTTCCCTGGTATAGATAGCACCGCTAACCCCATTTTCAAGCTTTTAACTTGATGTCCCTGAATTGAAAATTGGAAAAATATGTACACACTCATTTCTTATGATCGGGTTCATATCAGCTCCATCGCATTACTGATTGAAAACTGCCTGTCCTTTTCTCTTATGGCCTTAAAATGCTGGCTTCCCTCTGGGGACACAGTTAAAATATTCATAGAGGAATATGACCAATCTAAGAAACAACTGATGCCTGACTTCCTCAAAGAGTCTTCCAACCCTCTCTGGAGCAAAGGTCTCAAGCGGCAAAGCCTACTCATGTCTTAGAGCTTCCATTCTTAAACTCTGTCTTAAATGTGAGCATTCAATGTGACAGCACTGGGCAGCTGAGGAAAGCTTATAAAATAAAAAGTAGAGACCAGTAAAATAAAAGAACTTGAAGAGAGCAAAAACTATGGTTGAAGAAAGAAAAGATCTTCATAATAATTTTTACATCCATGAAACAAGATCGGGTGCATTTTTTTTTAAGTAAGCTCTGCACCCAATGTGGAACTTGAACCCATGACTCCAAGATCAAGAGTTTTATGCTCTACTGACTAAGCTAGCCAGGCACCTCCAACTAGGTGCTGTTTTTAAAAAAGCAGAAAATAAAACAACTCCATGAATTTAAGAGGAATAAAAATCACAAGAGAAGTTTTGGAAGTTAAATTTGTGCTAATATCCCAGAAGTAGAGAAAAAAAAAAGGATAATAAAAAAGAGAAAATAAGAAAACTTGGGACCAACTCAGAAGTTCAAAAAATAAAGTGTTGAATATAGAGAAAATAGGGAATGTGTGAGAGAAGTCATCAATAAAGTCATTGAAGAAAATTTCTTAGTACTTAAATTTATTTCCAGATTGAGAGAGTCCATTACAATGGATGAAAACAAATTCATACCAAAGCAGGTTATAACATTTTAGAACATGGAGGATAGTAGGAGGCTCTGTGAAGTTCCAGAGAAGATAAGTAAGTTATGCACTTTACAGGGATTAGAATGCTTTGTTCATAGATTGAGTTCTAAAAGCCAGGAGGCAACAGAAAAATGCTTTCATATTTCAAAGAGAAATGATTTCCAATGTAGAATTCTCTAGCCAAAATATCAATTAACCTAGGGGGCTGAATGAATACATTTCAGACATGCAAGTCCTCAGTTAACCTTGATGCAGTATTTCTTAGGAAACTGTCGGAGGGTGTGTCTGCCAAAACAAGAGAGCAAAACAAAAGAGAGATCCAGGACGAAGGGATTCAGGTGAGGAAAGAGCAAAATGAATCACTAGGATAAAAGTGATGGATCATTTTATAATGAGAGTGTGCCCCAACAGTGTAGCCAATCCACTCTGCTGCTGGGCCGAGGCTCCGAGAGAGTTCCCCAGGGCAGTGACGCTAATGGACTGCCAAATGCATCTGGAGTTTCGAGAAGGTATTTAGACAACTGCTGCAGAGCTTGGGGTTGAATTTGTGATACACATATAGAAAACTAAGGGGGAAAAAAACCCCCATAGAATATTAAATCTGATGATTAAGAAGACGACCAGGAAGAGAGAAAGCATATTCCTATTATGTATCACTTTGTGCAAATACAAGCTTTTAAAAAGTGACAGTATTAGCTCAAGAACCCACAGTTCTGTGCTATGTACAGTGACTGAATAAATTGATAAAACACACCACCTGCTTCTAGGAATGTGGCCTGGCCCCTGCCCAGATTGTGTTCTCTGCATTCCCGGAAGTGCTAACTTAGTGAGTAATGAAACAACTTGGAATTTCTTTTTCTTTTGATGAAGTACTCGCAGAGATATCAGAAGTGTCTTTGCTTGAGAACATTGGGTCCAGGTTTCCTAGAGATAGTTTGGCCCTTTTATTTTATTCTGATGCAGAAGATTTGAGAACCTCGTGTCCACTAAGGTACTTCAGGTAGATGCATAGAATACTAATGCATTCAGGATGTTGTAAATTTCTCTACCGATATGACTTCTCTGTTGAGGGGAAGGGAGAGCTATCCTTGCAAGTTTTATAACGCACACTTGACCAAGTACAAGTAAAAAATGTAATTTCTGCTTAGACAGTTATAGTTTATGAAGTCTTAGTTTTAGTTAATACAGATATAAATGGTTTCAGAGTTCACTCAAGATTAGGCAAATATAAGTTTCCTCTTTTATGGAATTTTTAAATGAGATTTTTTAAAGTGTTTTCCCAAAGAAGAGTGTAAAATTTTTTTATTGTCTGTTTTTTATTCATTTAAAAGTCAGTTACTAGTTATCATCTAGGTCTCAGGTAATGGAATTGCAAAGGCAAGGCATGATCTTGCCCTAATAATGGTGTATTTAGTCTTAAAAAAGAAAAACACATCAATATTCCTTATAATTTGGTAAAATTCATATGAAATAATAGATGTAATGTAGGAACACCAGAAGAAAATTTATACACTGGCAAATGTCTGAATAATATCCATGGTTAAGAAAAGCTGAGGAATCCTTCTTAAGATTAAGGAGACAGAGTGATGGTCCAGAGTGAGAAAAAAAACAAACAGGAAGTATCGGGAAAACCAGGGACAGATGGAGTTCAAGATGGCAGAATGGCTACGAGGGAAAATGCCACTGAGAGAGAAAAAAGATATTAACAGGGAAGTTAGTAAATTTGACGGGGCAGAGATGTTTGATTATTTTCTTAAATGAAACTTACATGGATTGGTGAGGTGGAAGCACTTGGAGTAAAATTTGTCTATTGATATGGATTAAACACTGCCCTCTGATTCCATCCCACCTCCACTTTCTAGCATCTTTCCTGAATAATCTCTCTCCTTCTTGACTTAACCAAAAGCTCTTTTTCTCTTGGACTCACTCTTCTCTGTGAAAATCACAAGCCGAAACTGTTGAATTTCTAACTCGTGAAAAGTTGAGGTTAATTAGATGGCAGTTAGCCTTCTTAGTACCTAATACCATGAATTATAAAGAAAAGACAGAACCACCACTAACTGAGTGCATAGTGTGTGCAGCACTGAACAGGTATCATTGAGGCTCATTTCCTCTGGCACATCCCACTAGCTCTTTTGCCACTGCCGTCTGCCAACCTCCTGTGTGTTTCCTTGGATTCACCTACTCTCTATGCTAGTGTTTTTTTGTTACCCTGTGCTGTTCAAGTCGCTTGAGTTGTTGACTAAACATGACTTTTTTTTTTTTTGCCTTCCTGACTGTATTTCCGTCAATCTTGAAACTTGTCTCTGTGGTTCATTAAGGATAACAGGAGTGTTAGGAAAAAGGTGAGAAATCAGGTGAATCTAAGTGTCTCAAGGAAGTTGAACACGGCATAAGGGGATAAAAGTTCTAGATGAGACAGTGAACCAACGAATGACAGATTAAATTTAAATTAGTAACAGAAAGACCACTAGAAGGATGTTATATTAAAAGACAGTAATGCTTAACATATCTCGTCTATGCCATCGTATCTCTTGTTAATGTCATAGATGTTATCTCAAGTGCTGTCTTACATTGCATTCCATGGAAGATCCTAAGATGTGTATTGGTGTGAGGGGCGCCTGGCTGGCTTATTCAGTGAAGTGTCTGACTTTGGCTCCGGTCATGATCTCACAGCTGGTGAGTTTGAGCCCTGCATCAGGCCCTCAGCTCTCAGTACAGAGCCTGCTTCAGATCCTCTGTCTCCCGCTCTCTCTGCCCCCCTCCGCAGCTCTCAAGTGGGTATGCTCGCGCTCTCTCTCTCTCTCTCTCTCTCTCTCAAAAAAAAAAAAAAAAAAAAGAGTATTGGTGTGCAAATGATTTATTTAAGTAGTGCTCCCAGGGGATGTTTGTAAGGGTCCTGGAGTGGGGCTCGAGACAAAGAATTAGGGGAAAGACAAGAATAGCTTGAACTTGATCTCATAGGGGGACTTTAGGTTGCAAATTAACCCCTTGAGGTGCCCTGACTGAAACAAAGGTTTTTATATTGTTGCAACTGTCACATAATTGGTCAATGGATGGCTGAATAAATAAATTGCCAGGCACTTCTTGGCAGGAGAGTTCCAGTAGCTGACGGCAGTGATCTAAAAGCAGCTGTGAATACAGGATGTTAGAAATAAAAACCCACCGACTTAAAGAAGCACACAAAAAGAAACAAAAAATGGAAAACAAAATTATTTGAGGGGTTCTAGACGAGGCACTAAAAATTATCTTTAGCTAAAGTTTTTGCTTAAGGTAGAATTTAAGAGAAAGCTGATTTCTAATTTCTCACAGATTAACTATAATGCTCCTGTCTGATACATTTGTATGACATTTCTGTGTAGTGCTCCTGTATAAACATCTTTAGAACACCTTCATAGAATGCATCTGGCAAATTCTTGTCTCTTCTCTGAGTGACTTTGTGGCATTAATTAGATAACAAATGATTAAGTTTTTGTTAAGATATCTGCCATAGACCAAATTCTGTCCCTCCAAAATTTGTATGTTGAAACCCTAACCCTTAATGTCATTGTATGTGGAGTAAGAAAGTAATTAAGGTTAAATGAGGTCATAAAGGTCATTGGTGTCCTTACAAGACATACCCAAGGGCTCCTTTATTCTGTTCTCTATCACTTGAATATGGATCAGGAAGGTAGCCGTCAGCAAGCCAGAAAGAGAGCTCTCATCATCAGGAACCGGATTCTCTTAACACTTTGATTTTGTACTCCCATCCTCCAGAACTGTGAGAAAGAAGTTTCTGTTGTGTAAGCCACCCAGTCTGTGGTATTTTGTTGTAACAGCTAGACTAATACAGTGCTGCATATCTGTACTCATTTTAGACATGTTTTATTTTCTTAAGGGAAAGATACAACTTAAAGCAAAATTCCAGAAAGAATCGTTTTACTTTTAGCACCATCTTTTTCCTAACTAATGAGAAATAATTCAGTTGCTTAGCGACTAATTTTCATATATTCATTGTTATAGATTGTACAAGATTGGAATATAGTGGTGCCTAAATTTGCTCTCAGACCTCTCCACCTAGACCTAAATGTTGCCTATTTGTCTTGGTAAAGGTTTTTTTTTTTTTTTTTTTTTTTCTGTTTAGAAAGTCAGAACCCACATCCTGGCAGAGGCTGGTCTCTAAGACACTACGGGGAGGGACTGTGATTTGAAAACAAAATGTGCCTTGGCATGAACATAAGTCCCTATAAAATTTCCACTGGCATTTTGTGCATCTCTATGCAGGATCTTAAAAAAATCTTAAAAAGTCCAGGTGCTTCCCAGAACAGGACCAAAGCATCTATTAACTGCAATGAAAATATTTTATTTACAGGCAGACTGCAGAAGTGGGAGTTAGCCATGTGGCTGACATCTTACTCACCCTACAACCTAATGTCCCGTACTCAAAGAGCCCCAAACAGAGCAAGGCAGGTTGCTCTTGGGAGTCAGCCAGCAAGACCTGGCAGCATTCCACCTTATTCTCTGGGGCGGGTGTTTATAACAGGCCAGTTACAAAGAATTTGAACTTGCCAATTTGCTGTGATCAGCAAGGCTGAGTTTGGCTAAAAATTCTCTCAGAGTGGCTATGTCTTTAAATGGTAACTTCCATCCTGTCTGTCCCCCAAACAGAAACAGTATTTGGATTGGAAATGCTGTATTTGCATGTTTTTCTTAAATGAAAGAGAGGTTAACATTCTGGTGCTGATGAGAGAGGTGGATTTCATTCCTTAGGAGGCTTTGGCCCCCTTACTGCGGCATGGCTGGTGTTGAGCATGTTCTCATTGCTCCTCACCAGCCTTCCTTCCACTGAGCCCACATTCCTTGTTAGCCCCATTCCCCACTGGTAGAGCTGTAGGGATGGTAGGGGTGGGAGGTGTTGATAAAAAAGAGGATATGGGAGAAAGCTAACATTGATTCTGTTGCCAAACCCTTCTCTCCAAGGTCCTTTTGTTGTCGAAGGGGCTGGGTAACTGAGACGGCAGCAGCTGTCTGGCTAGCCCGTTCCTGAGATTCCCCAGTCCCCTAATGAATGTAATTCACTAACTCTACCCTCCTAGGCAGAACTTGAAAGGAGAATTGTGAATGGCACTCAGTAAATATTTAAATGAATGCAGGCTGTCCAGATCAGAACAGTTTGGGTCTTATTCTACCATGAGAGATCAGAAAATTGCCTGAAGAAAGGTCACATCTTAGCAGTGCCAATGACAAATGAATACCAGGATTACTTTTATTATAAGCCTTCTTCAACTATACCTTATATGTTTGTTCATCCTTCACATGTTTATTGAGCACCTACTATGTGGCAAGTTTGGGGAGAGAGAGGCAAATGCGGTGCCTAGGAGGATTGGACCGACCAAGCAACCTACCTCATGTCTTAGTTCTGAACCTCAAGATTTGTGATCTTAAGCAAGTTATTTAACCTCTCTGTGCTTTGGTTTTTTCTTCGATAAAATGGCAATGAAGAAATATCTCTGTGAGGTGGATGTGCAGATTGTGTCTGGCACATGTGGGAGTGAGAATGATATACTTGAGAGAAGCTTAGGCTTAAACTCAGGGTGAAACCAGAGTTGATTTTTATACAGCTTTTCCAGTCTGTGAACCTCTTTCCTAGTTATATGTTCTCTTACCTTTTTCCAGACTCCAGTTTCACCCACTGACATTACCATCATTGTAGATTTTCTTGTACCTTTTCCTTTCTTTACCTATGGTTTATTAAGTGTTCACTCATCTGCTGTCTCTTATTTCTGGACAAATGAACATATTTGGCAAAACACAAACTTGTTAATGCACGTTCAACTTCAGCTGAATCCTTGTAGTGTTCTCTAGACAATTTTCCTCACGTATCTGGTCCATTCTGTGCGTGTTCCCGTGAATACCTTCAAATTGAGACTATAATTCTTATGTACCAATTACAACTCCATCTCCACCTCAAAAGATGTCCTATTTTTCTTTCCTTTCATGAGAAAAGCCAAGGCCATTTCGCACACTTGCTCACATTTCTATTCCTTCTGTAGATTCTTTCTGTCCACTTCTTACACCCCTCACACATTTATGTGCTTCTAAGGCAAACAGTGCCTTTGGAATTTTTAAGCTCCCAATGGAATTAACTCTACTAATTACTTTTCTCACTCAGGATCCCCAAACCACTCTTCTTCATCATGGTCCTCATTTACTATGCCTGTATACACATCCTTATTTACCTCAGATACTCCTAAAATTTTACCTTTGTCCCTTCTCTTTCAAATGGCTCTTGCTTCAGATCCCAATAGTGGTTGAAAGCTAAAAAATCTCATTTTCCATTACATGGTAAGTATATGGAGTATCTTGCTAGCACCTGAACAAAAGGTATTTTTGCTTACATGTTCTCTTTTCCTCATCCCCTACTTTCCTTTTTCCTCTCATGTGTTTAATGGTAATTTTGCTTCTTCGGGCTTCTGCTGTTTTTCTCCCTAATCCTCATGACATTCTTCATGATATGGTAATGGAATAGATATTCAGGAAAAATAATCTCTCTCCTTAGAAGAGAGTGGGTGATAATGAGGAAGCTAGTAGACAGTGCATTGCAAATTCTTAATGATTATTTAATATGTTTTTCCCTATGTGAGCTTGGAGTTTAGCAAAAGCAGCATTTCCAGTAATATAAATGGAATTAAATTCCAAAATAGGAATAGTTTTTCTTTCCCTAAACTTTTGGATAAATAAAACTTGCGAAGTTGTCCATGTATTTAGAATGAGCTCTGCAAGTGTCAGTGCTTCATCGCTTACTCTTCCTCTGCCTCTACAAAGCCAGCTTGTTATTTACAGAATAGAGTGTGGAAAGGCCATGGAGCAGTCTTTCATGCTCTGTCTAGCATAAGGCAGCTGCAAAAACACATGATTTGGAGCATCAAGGCCATGGCTGAAGTCTTTCCTTGTCAAGGCAGATGTGTAACTTCAATGCATGTGCTTGTAGACCCTGAAAGGAATAGGGTCGATGTGCCACAGGAACTCTAAAGATGTGTGGCGGTTCTTTCATTTTGATGGTCACAAGAGTACATTGAGTTTAAAATTGTATTTCAAGAAGCAAAACATTGTATTGAATGGATATAGGATTCTCATAGTAGCAACTTCTCTTTATATATACTGTATGCTATATATACTCCTGACAGGCATATATGATGTCTTTGATTGTTCATCCTTACTTTCACTAAAATTTATTACTGTAGTTTTACTGGAAGGCACTGTTAAGAACCAAAGTCTCTGAAGCATGCCTGGTACAGTTCAAAACAACGTAGCAGGTGAAGAAACTCTTAATTCCCTACTACTAAAACACACCATGTTGTGTCCACTCATGTTAAGTATTAAAATTAGGTGCTGTGAAATACATTGGCTTTAATGATGATTATAAATATATTCTGTTATAAGCATTTATATACATTTATTTGTAATTATTGAGTTGACATAATGCTGACTTATTCTATTTAGGTATCCAAGCAAATATTATCTCTTAGCAGTGTCAGAATCAAGTAATAGAAAATAATTTTCATGTTAAGATTTTATTTTTTATATATTAAAAAATTTTTTTTTTGATGATTTTATTTATTTTTGAGGGACAGAGAGAGACAGAGCACAAGTAGGGGAGGGACAGAAACAGAGGCAGACACAGAATCCAAAGCAGTCTCCAGGCTCTGAGCTGTCAGTAAAGAGTCCAGCGCAGGGCTCGAACACACAAACTGCAAGATCATGACCTGAGCTGAAGTCAGACACTTAGCTGACTGAGCCACCCAGGTGCCCTTTCATGTTAAGATTTTCTGAGTATTGTTTGCATTCTAAAAGATTTCAGAGTTGCATTATCTTTATAATGGAATTACGGTAAAACCTTGGATTGTGAATAACTTGTTCTGCGAGTGTTCCTCAAGATGAGCAGACATTTCTAATAAATTTTAACTTGATAAAGAAGCAATGTCTTGCAACATGAGTAATGTGTGATGCCGAAAGTCACAGATCACAACTGAGCTAATGGTTCTTGAAATTCGCTTTGTTATACAAGTGCTTTGGATTACAAGCATGTTTCCATAATGAATTATGCTTGCAAATCACGGTTTTACTGTATATTTTTTCCTTAAATAAGCCTTACCGTGAATTTTTTTCTAAGTAAAATCAGTGTTGAAAAAAGTAGACCAAAATAGCTTTACATGATTTTTGTATATCTGTCAAACAATGTTTAAAAATTAATGTAACTGTCTAAATGGCTATTTGGAAAGAAAACATTTCCTCTTTAAAATAGAAAATAGGGGTGTCTGGGAGGCTCAGTCAGTTCCAACTCTTGACTTAGGCTGAGGTCATGATCTTGTGGTTCATGGGATCAAGTCCCATGTAGGGCTCTGTGCTGACAGCACTGAGTCTGGTTGGGATTCTCTCTTTCCTGCTCTTTCTGCCTCTCTGTCTCTCTCTCGCCCTCTCAAATATTTAAATTAAAAAAAAGAATAGAAAAAACATTTCATTTAGAGGAGGGTACCTGTGAAGCCATGACTTCATGACTATTTTATACTTTACTATACATGGCAATTAGTATTGTGCCTAAGAATACTTAATTAGTGAGTAAAACTAACTTTTCAGGGAAGAAAATTAATTGATAGTTGATTGTGATATGTTATATAAAAACATCAACATAATGACAGCTCGTTGTTTCATGTAAAAACTCAGTATTTGTGGGGGCGTCTGGGTGGCTCAGTCGGTTAAGCGTCCGACTTCGGCTCAGGTCATGATCTCACGGTCCGTGGGTTCGAGCCCTGCGTCGGGCTCTGTGCTGACAGCTCAGAGCCTGGAGCCTGTTTCAGATTCTGTGTCTCCCTCTTTCTCTGACCCTCCCCTGTTCATGCTCTCTCTGTCTCAAAAATAAATAAATGTTAAAAAAACAAAAACAAAAACAAACCTCAGTATTTGTGAAAAAGATAAAATCCAATTTTTACTTACATTCTGTAAGTCCTGCCATTTCTAGGTGAGCAGTCTCTCATCAAAGATCCCTGGTAATAATTATTTCCATAGTACACTCTGAGGATTAAGGAGATGGACAAACAGTCATAGTACAGGTACATCTTGGACTTTTCCAGTATTTTGTGATGGGAAGGTGATGCACATGAGGAATATCTCACACTCTCCCCTCTTCCAAGCAGTGCTTTCTTGACAAGGAGACAGTATGTTAAAGAAATCAGTGTCATTTTCTGCTAGTTTTCTTGATAATTTGTGCTGAGAAATCAGATCACCTTTAATATAAAAGAACAATTCATGCTTAAGACCCCAAGTACTTTGTAACAACATTTAATAGGAATTGAAGACATTTCTACTTTTCATAAGAAAGTCCTTTCTTGAGTTTCAAAAGCTCTACACAAAGTAAAACACCTGCAGGGCAGGAGGTTGCCAGGAGGCCTCTGCCCCCTGCCTGGAGTGGCTAGAAGGAAAAGGAGATGAGGCCTTGGGTGGGGGACGCCCCCGGTGGGCTGATTGTTTCCCCATCTCCCATCTGACCAAGGCCCCTGCTTTGTTTAAATTTAATCTCTTATTTGCCCTGGCAAGGACAAAGCACACTTCAATTAGTCAAGCTTCTGCTGCTGAAGGTGGTTGCTGTTTCAAGGGGGAGGAGAGAATCATGCGTGGGAAAAATAATTTTTTCATTTTTTTACTTACCACGTATATACACCTATAGGAAAGAAGAGTGTGCCTGTAGGCAGGTGAAGCATCTAAGTAAATATGATACTAATAATTACCTAATTAAGATGCAGGTATTCCCCTATTCCCTGTCCCTCTTACTAAGTCTCCTGATTCTTTTAAAAACTATCTTGACAAATGCAGGTGAAAGCAGCCTATTTCTATTTATTCAGAATTTGTTACCAAATGTCTAGTTAATAATGACCGTGAAAATCTAACTTGACTTCATTAGTCTTTCTTCCTCCTTAGATTAAGAATAGGAATGTTACACTATGCTGCTGAGTAGTTTCCAATTAAAGAGAGAAATAGACCCTAGATTGCGCATTAACCATGGTATTCCATCAGCCAGTAAAGTTTATAAAATGTATATTTAATGTCAAGTTTAGCATGCAGTCATATTGGACAATAAATAAAGTTTTTATTTTCTGTCATTTTTAAGAAAACAAAAAAGTCTTCAGGAAAAACAAATTATAGAGATCTACTGGAAGCTTGTTAGATCTTGAATTTGTACCTTTGGTACATTTATACCAAAAACGTTAAAGAGATTTTGACAGCTTGATCAAATAGTGTGGCGTTTATTTGAAACATATATAATTGGTTAATGACACTTGAAAACCTAGTTTTCTGAGTTCTAAGAACACAGTGTTGTTACTGTTTTCCTAAATGTACGTGCTGAAGTCACCCAGGCAAATGGTTTCTCTTATAATATGAAGGTATATATATAGGTGCATTTTTTAAAGGAGACCCACAAGTACCTTTCTTTTAATGGTAAAAGATAAGCTAAATATGGTCTCATAGACTTTCCATTTTGTAGCAAGTTAACCTTAACTATCAATGGTGTAATTAGATTTATAAAATTTTAACATTTATGCGATCAACACTAGACAATCATTGTATTTGTTTTGAGAGAAATGTGTACTTTTTGCTTCTAATCTAAAAGGTTTTATGGCACCTCTGTGCTGATTCCCCTGGGAACTTTGAGCTGAGCATTTGGAAGTGTTATGGGAAGGGGTAATTATGCTGTCCAGGGAATTTGTCAGGGAACAGTACTGTTGGAGATTAAAGGAGATGTGATGGGTGCAGGGGTCACAGCCTTGATTTTGAGCCAAGACTCACTATCACTTTTTTAATTGAGTCTGAAAACTAGAAAGCTGTGATGTAGTAGCCACCTATTACTGGGGAGGACACACCAAGCTAATTGGAAATGAGTGAGCATGGGGCTTAACAACTCCAAAAACAAAGAACCAGAACAACCAAATATGAATGGCAGTTCATTAAAACAAATACGCAGAGACTTTTATAATTGATGTGTACCCTTCCTTTGATATTTTAAAAGTATAAATGCATTTTGAAGAATACGAGTAAGTTTAGCCTCTATTCTGGCTTTAGTGAGGCACTGAGAAAAATGCATTGCATTCGTGGCGAAGCTTTGATTTTCAGAGCATTTTTGGTTTTATAGATTATTAAATAAATTTTTAAAATTGTAGTATTAATATATCCTACTATTTTTATTTCTATGTTAAGCCAAAATTAAAAAGCAGGTACAATTTATGTTGTCATATTCAAAGTACAGAGGCAGCACATGCTAGGATATTTATAACACACTTATTTACCTAATTTCACATAATTGCTTTTGTTATGGCTCTGGTTCCTTTTCAGCACACTCCCTTGTAGTTTCAGACCTCAGATGATAAATTACTAATTTCAGATACTATTTCTTAAGACTAGTTTTTGTAATTGCAAAATAGTTTGCACTTATAAGGAAATCTGGCATATATTGTGTTTCCATTTGTTAAGCTCAAAATTAATATTAACTACAACTGTCTCTAAAATATAATTAATTAATTTCCCCCCGTTTCCTTCTTTTGGAAGTCACAGAACATCAGAATAACATATAATGCCCATCCCTCTACCTTGTTTTATCCAATGTCTATGGACACAATAAAATGAATACAGCTGATCCACAGCTTGTATTTCAAGAGTTCTGTGATTTGGGAGGCCCTAGAAATGAAAACAGAACAAAAGTTTCTGCCATAAGTAATTTAACAGTGTACACACGGTTTCTTTGGACTTGCTAGCCTATCTGCTAATTGTATCTCCCTCTGCAAAGACTCTTCTTCTTTTTCTTTTTCTTTCTTTTTTTTTTTTTTTTTCTTTTTTGTCTGGCAAGGGTGTTTGCTTTCCTCAAGCACACAATTTTAAAGGAACAGTACCAGGACAGACTTGGGAGAGCAGCCACTTGGATGACCGCTTCAGTTAAATTAACCATGGGCATCAAATGAATGAAAATGTCAGCCCTAGGATATTTCTGGAATTTACCTTTATGGGCATAAACAGTTTGTACTGTTCACCTTCTAATCAGTTTTTTTTTTTTCTTTCTATTTTTGAGGGGATAAACAAATAACATCAGCAAATTGTGATCTTTCTCTCCTATACAGAGGCAACAATGACATTGTATGCTCTTTTCTCAGAAAATACTTTTCATATACTGCAGCAACTAGAACATACAATGATCTCTTGCTATTTTAATTGTTGCTTTTAGAGAAGAGAGAGGGACGTTCCCCTTGACTCTAACCTCATTGGATGAATGGAGATCTCATTTGTCCAAATTCTTCCCCGCTTAGAAGCATTCCAGCTGCTGGTAGGTAAGGACTAGTTCTGCTCAGACCTTTACAGGATGCTCATTTATCGAGCAAAGGAGTGCAGTCATTTGGAATAATCATGAACGTTGTTTTCATATTCTTGACATTAGAACCCTTTGACAAGTCTCTTTTGTTGGTGTCCTAAAATGTCTGTTTTATTTCTCACTACTTAATAAACACATTTAAGCCTGACCCAAAGAAACGATTCACTTCCAATATCGGTTAGCACTGTGTACAGTGTTCCACCACAGTTTTGCAGTGTATGAGTTAGATGTGGCCTAACATTTTTTAGACTGACCAGCTTTTTTTTACCTCAATTCCTTAAAAACCTGCAGATGACAGGAAACAGTTAGAATTTATTAAGAAATCTGGAGTGTTGAAAGCTGCTCAAAATCAAACTCTCAGAACTCAACACAGACGTTTCGTTTTGAGTTTATTCTTTTGCCATTAATCAGAATGCTGAAGCGCCATCTTTTAAAAATAAACTTTATTAACAGTTCAAATATTCAAGAGTTAGCCATCATACAAGATGTGTGATATCTTAAATATAATTAGCTTCTTGAACATTGTACCAAACAGATTCATCACCTCAGAGGTGTCTTCTGGGGCAGATGAAGGACATTCCACTAAGTGTTGATTAATCACATCATGGAATACGTTCATAAACACCTTGGAGCAGCCACATCATGTCGATAGAATTGTCAACTAAGATTTTTTTGTGATCTTTTCTTGGTCTGTCTGTAATGTCAAGCAGTGATCAGTTGATTTTCCTGCTTTTGTTCACTCAGGATTGGATGATGACTGGAACATTTTGGTAAATTTGGTATTCTGGCAATTCTTTGTAACTGATAAATAAGTTGCACACCTGTGATCGTGTGCATATAGTTGTTGAATCTTGTCTAATAGCTGAGCTTCACCAGAATCATTCTACAGCAGAGGTTCTCTGTTTTTCTGTCATATTAAAATTACCTGGGGATATTTAAAAACAAATACTAGTTGCAGACCAAATACACCCACATGTCTTGGCGAGGGAAACAGGTTTCAGCCTTTTTTAGAGCTTCCAGGAGATTTCAACATGCAACCAAAGTTCTAGGAAAAAACAGATTCAAATCGGCATGAAGAAAATCTCCCTTACTGAGCCCTGAATTTACCATGAAAATAATGTTTTTTTTTCTGTCAGGTTGATGGGTGCCAAAGTAAATTCTTGGCCAGATTACATCAACTTTTGTGACATCGTTCAGACATACCCTCATGTGTCAGGGAGAGTGTCTGATTGCCTCCAGAAAACAAGGCCAAAAGTGAACAATTTAGTTGGCTCTAGACTCCCTATTTTGGTAACATAGCAAAGCTGTGTGCCAGGACCTGAAACCTGGCCTGTTCGGGCAACATCATGAACACTGAATTGGTGTCAACCTCCACGTGCCCCCAAAGCCCCCACACACTCCTAACCTAATATTATCCTTTTTTTCCTCTTGACAAACACCCCTCCTCTAGGCTCATCAAATGCTATATTTACAGTAGACCCAGTTCAAGTATTCAGACAAGGCCAAGTTATTAGTTGATAAAGGTTTAAGGTATAATCCCTCCCAGAGGTCCCAAAATTTTAATAGGGTCTTTTGAAAGCCAGAAATATCAAAGTTGTAAAATTTTAATAACTGAAGAAACCAGGAGGGGGATTAAATAATTGGACTCAGAGGCCTCTCTACATTACCTGTCTTTAAATTATACCACAGAGGCAGTCTTGCTCATTAGGTTAGTCCCTCTGGAAAACATTAAGCTTCTGTTCATAGTAAGTTCAGAGGACTCACCATTACCTAATCAAAAAAAAAATAATAATTTTTGTCTTTTTGGTTCCCAATATGGTGTCTTTTTTCCCCCTCAAATATGGTGTCTTATTGGTCACAGAAGTAGGGTAGTCAGTTACGTTAAAACTCAGTTATTTTGACCACAGTAATTTGCCACTGATACACTAAAAAAAACTTTATTTACCCAAATCACTTGCCTTCCAAAATTTTAATTTATTCTAGATAATTTATCATAAATACCTTACAAGATGTCATATATACTGTGCTTTATCAGTGACCATTAAAGACATGAATGAGGTGACTATAGAATTTTTAATAAAGTAATTGACTTTGTAGGAATTATAGCCTCTGTTAGTAATCTTGCCTTTGCCAAAGAAAATTATGTCACCAGTCATTTCATTCATTTTTCCATGTTCTTGAATGTTGTTCCTCTAAACATTTTAGCAAATTTGAAAGTGTATAATAAGTTAGGTACAGTAATATATGTTTTTATTCCTCATATAGGACATTAGGAGGCTGTAAGGGGTCTGGCATTGAGAAGTTCTACAAAAGCAGGCTGGGACTTGATAGCTTTAAACACCTCAGAATCATGTCTGTTAATTTGCATTATTTTTAGCAATATGAACTATAGCCAAAATGATTGTTTCTTGATATTATTATATCAGTTTTAGGTACCATTTTTCTTTTTTTTCACCTGCTGCAAAGTGAGTGGAAATGTTGAAGTGAAAACTTTTATGCTACCTGCTTGCCACCCCAGTACATTAACATTCTTTGTCTTCTCTCTCTCTTTGTCTCTCTTTCTTTTTGTCTCTCTCTCTCTCTCTCTCTCTCTCTCTCTCTCTCAAACACACACACAGCTCTGAAGGTGATAAATCCTAGCAGTTACCAACCACAAGCATTCTAAAAAATTGCGTTATCACTATGAAAGGTGTCTGCTAGTCATGAAGGTTAATGCATTTGCCCCTTTCCAGTGACAGAGGCTATCTCTTCTTGGTCATAGCAGGAAAAGAAAATTGACCTCCTGTTCCCAATTTTATATGGGATTTTTTTCTCCAATAGGGGCAGTGACCTTGCCAGAAGGATCCAAGTACATGTAAAATCATATTTGACTTGATGATGGATGGCCAGTTACCTGGGTACAGGCATCTGTTCTGATAAAGTCGGGGGCTGGGGACAGGGTAGCTACATGTTACTCTTTTTAGCTGCATTTTACTCTTGCCTCCAGCTGGCAGGAATGATATTTTCATAAATTCAGTTGAATCTCAAAGGAGATGATTGACAGTCCCATCATAAACTATGGAATAAGGACCTGATCTTGAATTTCATGGCAAAACTTAGGTTTCAATCTTTCAACTTGCTCTACTAATAAATTGCTTGTCTATAGCTAATTTTATACTTTGAAGTTTCTCTAGTAAGTTCTACAAAAGACATTTTAATTTGCCTGTAAAAATGTCTTCCAGGTTTTCCATGGTTTTTCTTACTTATCATCCATTCTCTTGTTCTTGGCATGTGGAAGGGTATTCACATTTGCCAAGTTGTTTCCTGAGTACTAAGGTTTTGGTTTAGGTGATTGTCTTATAATTTATAAAAGTATTGTCAGGTCTTTAGTTCTAATGTAGCATGACCTATACATATTTTCTTATTTTTTTTAATACATATGTTATACCATGGTGAGGTTAGAGAATATTTTATTTATATTCTCCCCTTAATATGTAAAGCCTATCAAAAATTACAGGAAGACTGGTCACTAGCAATAAAACTGTTGGTTTTTATACGGATAGTGGTATACTTTATGACACAATAACTCGGCTGATACAAAATGGCATCTTTGGCACTAATTCTTATCTTTATGTTAATACCAATTAACATAACTAGAATCAATTCTGCAGTTCTCATAGTTTGTAAAAACTAACAAATCTAAAAATTCTAGAGAGGATCTTTTGGACGCTTCTGGTCTATATTTTCCCTAACTGGAGATGATCTAGTTCATGATGTGATAGGATTTGTGAACAAACTTCAATGATGATTTCATCTATTCTTCTCATCCTGCAAATGGGGAATTTAAATCTCCTGTAAGTGGCAGAGTTGGGAACCAATCACAGATATTTTTTTAGATTTTTGCTTTTAAGAACACTTTCTCCTCTTGCTTATTTGAAGTCAGTAGGTTATAGGTTTTTATTTCATTTATTTCTGATCTCTGCATTGTCTGGTCCTCTGCATCCCATTTTCTTGTTTTGATTGGATCGTGCAGGGTAAACAGGACTGCCGTGCAGTAGCTTTTAGGATGCATGAGGCATTTTATGAGAAAAGGCTGAGGTACAGGTTGAAAAGAAATGCCGCTCCAGAGGTGTCCATGGCCATTCACTATGGGTAAATATTACTTGATACACACATGACATATGGAAAAAACCTGTAACATATTCCTGAGAGATTTACCATACTGAAAACCTGTGACTAATCTGTTTATGAAGAATCTATGTAATTACGCAAATTCTTCTGTTATGGTCAAATAACAAACTAAGCAATCCAGAGGTATTGACATTCAACTGGTGTATGACCGTAGGAGGTTTTAAGTTTTTCTGTGAGCTTCTGTTTCTTGATCTGTAAAAGGAGGAGCATTATGCATCCATTGTTGGAGTGCTATGAAGGGCAAATGAAGTTATATACATTGGATATTTCATGCAGGACCTGCCACACCAGAGCCTTTCTGTGAATGTGTGTTCTCTTCCCTTCATAGTTTTCAGAGAAAACACAGGTGGTCTTTTAAGGTGCTGTTTGCCTTGTGACAGGTTATAAACAACAGGGGTTTATGGGAACTGAATCAATGCTTGTTGAGGATTGCCAGAAAAGGAAAACAGAAGAAGAATTTGTTAGCAGCTTAGTCACTAAGGCAGGTTTTTGTGAAAGAAAGTCATCAGTGAATTGTACACATAGCAGTGGTTTGTCTCCTCTCTTCACGTTCCTCGGCCACATCTGAAGAGAACTCATCTACCCAGGGGGCCTATTACCTATTAAGAGGCATCCGGTTCACATGGCAGCAGCTACAGTAATTGAGGCATGTAATTTAGGAGCAAATGAGCTTTTAGTGGTTGTGTAGCTTTCCCAAACCTATCAAATGATGGCAGATAACACATAGCCTCATTTCTGTAATCCAGATGTATATCTACCAACGGTATTATTGGTGTTATTTTCTTTGTCTTATAATGTGAATGAGTAGATTCAATTTCCATTTAATTAATGGGATACCAAAAGATTATAAAATTGCTTTTTATTCTGCTTGGATTTGAAATTCAGTTATTATTCTGTAAGAATTGAAGCCATGAGGAAATGTGATGTTAATAGAGATACACAGTAGTCATTACTTTATGGTGATACGAGTCTGCAAACCACATATTTTTAAAGGTGCGAATGTTCAGTGTGTTAGATGGTCAGATGGTATGTCTGGAAGTCATTTTTTTAGAAAGAATGTTTTATAGTATTAAATTATATGGCTTTAGAGAAAGCTCTGTTATTTCTAAAGATGAGACTGAAGCTCTTTATTAGAGGTCAAGAAATGAGAATGCACAGGCTGTTTCGCTGTGATGTTTTAACACGAAGTCAAACATGCACCTGTCTAGAAATTGACAACTCTCTTCTTAATAAAAACAACTACCTAATTAAATGCTGGAAAACTCCTAGAAATTCAAGTTTTGATAGTAATAGCAAAAGTGATGAAAGAATATTTATTTACCTGCTCTTTTGGTACTTAAACTTTAAATTTCAAGGGTAGAGACAGTTTTGTATAATATAGATTGAGCATATAAATGATGAAGAAAGGAAGCAGATTTAAAAAAAAAAAACAACGTAAATTTGCTCTTGCCAGCTGAGGTAAATGTAGACTAAAAGGAGGAATAGAAAATTATTCCAAAGTACTATTGGGAGCAAAGCAAGGTTTTAACTTAAAATACAGACTAGCTGTTTACACTGATCATAGTAATCATGTACTTGCAAAATTCCCTATTTCACTCTAAGCCTATACAAGAAGCCTAGAGAGCAACTATGTCCACTTGACAGAATATAATTAAGAAAGGCCTATTTCTTCAGGGGAAATTTTCATTCAGTGCCCAATAATTTATCAACATCAAAGAAAGGAGAAAGAAATCCGTATATATTGACCATCCATTATGAATTATATGATTCTTACAGCAACCATACTAATTAGTTATCGTTATCACCATTTCGTGCATGAAAAGTTGAGATTCAGAGAGATTCTGTTTGTCTCACACATCTTTATCCAGTGCCTACTAAACAAGTGGCTAGCCTTGGACTAGGCTCTGGGGTCATCATAGTGACCATGATGGAAAAAGTCTCTCCTCTGGTGCAACTTGTTTCTTGTCAGAGAAGGAAAAAGATACACAAGTAAGGAAAAATACAAACAGAAAACAAAACCAAGTAACATTTATACAGTGTAGGATTATGTTGCAAGACAGTGATGCCACACCAAGTGCCTGGATGGGAACTTGAAACTCCTTAGATGGGGGAGACTTCACAGAGTGAGGAACCAACTAACTACACAGAGGACAGGAGGCACACATCAGGCAGAGGGGAGAGTCAGGGAAAAACTCTAAAGCCTGTGCCCTGGAGCTCCCTGAGCAAAGGAGAAGTGGGAGCCACATCTGGCCTGACTTGTATGCCTGACAGATAAGGTTGTGACAGACTTTGAACTAAGATTTTAATCTAAGGATATTGGGAAACAGTTGCAAGGTTTCATTCAGAGGAAGGAACTTCATGACTCAAGTTAATATTTTGGGAGAGTCACTGGCTACTTCAAGGTAAATAATAGGAGGGGACCTAAGGGAGGGTAGAAGCATAGGAGGGTAGAAAATAGGAGGTTCTTTCACTGGTCTAGCCATGGAGTGGAAGTAGAAATATTGAGGATACATGATGTGGTATTCATAGACACAAGAATCAGGACAAATCACAGGTACTTCACAAGACTCAAAGTGCCATTTACTGAGAGTAGAAGACTGGAAGAGGAGTTTGTTTATAGGTGGAAATCAAGAGTTTATTCTTCATTTGCTAAGTCAGAGAAGACTGTTAGACTCTAAGAGAAAATAGCAAGTGGACAGCTAAACAAGTATGGATTTGGGGGTCAATATAGGACCTAAAAACAGAGTCATGTTTCTCTCAAGAACTTCAGATATCAAATATTTGAACCAGTATATGATCAAGTAAAAACACGATTCAGATTTTAATTTGTTTTTTGTTATGTGATGGTTATTTATTAGATAAAATATTTTATGTGATAGGCCAAAGGTCAATAAAAATTGTTGTTAGAGGAAGATACATAATTTCAACAAAAATATAAAAATGTATGGTAATGGAAATGGATGAAGATGTTCAAAAGGCACAGTCTTCCAGTTATAAAATAAATCCTAAGGATGTAATGTACAGCATGGTGACTGTAGTTAACAGTCATTTAACACATTGTGTACACAATACACAACAGTATTGTGTATTTGAAAATTGCTAAAAGAGTAGATTATAAAAGTTCTTACCACAAAAAAATTGTACTTATGTGAAGTGATTGCTATTAATTTACTGTGGTAATCACTTCTTAATATACATGTACACCAAATAATTATGTTGTATACCTTAAAGTAATATAATGTTATATCCCAGTAAAACTGGAAAAAAAAAATACTATGTATTAACCAGTTATATTACTCAAACACTAAAATGATCAAATACAACATGAAAAAATAGACCTTTTTACCTTCTTAGCAGGACTTCAATTAAACATACAGATTATAGAAAACACATTAATTTTATAGCATAAAACATTTCTGAGTTAATATTGAAATATATTCATAGTTTAATAGCTGGTTAAGCTAATTACAACTATGTATGTATTAGCCAACTTCCAAAATTCAGAAAACATCTTACAAAATGCATTTTTTTGGTGCAGATATAGACTGAGCCTCAGAAGTCAAGATTGTTAAATATATGTTAGAGGGAATGAATTACACAGTACTATCGTTCATTTATTTTAAATCTAATTCTGACAGAATATGATGTAAATTTATAGAGCAATTGTATTTTATTATGCTGTAAGTTTTAAATACTGAACAAGAGCCGAGCCATAGTGAAATGGCGTAATCCAGAAAAACTGTCTTTTAAAATATTACTGTGAATGAATGCATTTATATATGTCTAACATTAAAAAATAGGTAACACATGAATGAATGAATGAAATCAAAGCTTTGTTGCTGGAGACAGTATCATAGACTGTATGAAAATATTTTCGAAGAAAATGTTCTCATGGTGATCAGACCTGTAGTACATTTAGAAAACCAAGAGCATTTTGTAGGACTTGTAGAAATGTATCCCACCCCAAACATAAATTTTCAGTGACTAACCATACAGAAAACATTACAGTATTTCACATATATTCTTGGCTTTCTTAGCTTCCGCTTTGAATATTTCACATATTTTCTAAAATATTTGTTACTTGGAATTCTGAATTTCTTATAAGCAAGTGTCCCAAAATCTCTATAGAGTTAAGAGTAGGGCTTAAAGGTCAGTTTTGGGTGAATCATTTTTTTCCTCCATATGAAAGAGCCTTTCTCATTGGTTACTGTTCAGTAAAAGCTTGGCCATAAATAAAAATTGACCTTCACAGCATTGGCCTTGGGAAAGTATATATTGAGCAGATTTCCTGTAGTTCATTAGAGTGATTAAGTTACTAAGAAAATATTAGATTGTTGCTCTTAATAGAACTCCTAGTTAATCTAAGGAAGGGTAGTAGATTTGGAAAATCATGGATGATTAAAAATAATTGTTAAAACCCAGAGAATCAAAATGGATTCAGTAGGGAGCTTCATAAATGGAGCTGTAGGAAAAGTCCAGAGAAGTCTAAGGGAATTGGAATCTGAAGAGGCCAGATGGAAAACATAGCCCTGAAGGCAGGGAGGATGAATGAGAGGACCCAAAAGTCTGGATCATTAGCAGTGTCCTAGGAAAGGAGGCATCTCACCAAGGCCTCTGGTTATAAAACCATTGTCACCATGGTGACTAAAGCACTTCCACTGTGGGCAAGGCCACTCATTGCCTGTTTGTACATAACTCCCCAGCTGAACATTTGTGTGTAGGAGTTTGTTCACATGCAAATTCAGCCTCTGGGAGACTGAGCATTTTCTCTGGCCACTTCTGATTCATAACATTGTATGTATGTGTACTGTTATTGGCAAACTGGTTAATTACCCCAGTCAAAAATTAACTCTATTTACTAAAGCAAAAACATAACACATTAAAAATATATTTCTAATGTGGCTGAAGCACACGTGTGTTTAAGGGTTTAACCTCCATCTCCTAACCATAACTTCATGTCACATAAAACTTTAAGTTTGAAAAGTTCTTAAATTCAGATGTTGACAAAGCACCTTTAATCTTGTGGAAGAATAGGCTACGGATGGACTTAAAGAGAAAAATGATAAAAATAAAGACACAGTATTCTATGTGAAAAGATGCCTTATTTTGCCCATAATAATTCCCCAATCAGATCAGCAAAAATCCTGAACTTTAATAATACAATATTGTCAAGGCTGCAAGGAAACAGTCACGTGTACATATAGCAGTAGAATCTTAAACTGATAAAATCGTTACTGAGACAAATTGGCAGTATCTGCAAAAAAAAAAAAATTACAAGTTCATGGAGTTTTTTTTCGACCTGGTAATTCCACTTGTAAAAATGTATCTTACAAATACATTTTAACATATGCTGGTTGACATATGCATATACATTATTGTGCTCTTCTTAATAGCAAAAATTTGAAAGAGTTCAAATGTATGCCAATAGGTGATTCCTAAAATAGAATACCATGCAACTATAACCTCTCTAAGTTTTGAACAGAAAAATTTCCAAGGTGTATTAAGTGAACAAAAAGTAAAGAACAGAGTTTATATTATGATTTTTTTGTGCACAAAGTTGGGAAGATATTAAAGACCTGTCTACCTTACTTGTTGTATATGTATTAGAAACTCTGGAAGAATATCCAAGAAACTAGACATGGTTAAGCCATTGAGGGCAAAGGACTGAGAACTGCAGAGGAAGAGGAAGTCCAGATACGAGGGAGTTTATCGTCATAACCTTCTGCATTCTTTCTGGTTTTGAACTATAAAGTGCATTTCCTTAAAAATAAAATAGGATAGAATAAAATAAAATAAAAGGGCCCAATTATATCAAGCATGTAACCTTGGAAAACCTCACATCTAAAATTATTTTAGAGAAATAGAATGAGGGATACCAAAATCTGACTTGTGTTATTTTTACAGAATTAGGTTGATCTTTAATATCTCTCTGAAATCCCCCAGATAGTGCCTAGAGGTCCATATGTAGTGAATTTTTCAACAAATTGAGTGATGGTGTTATCCCAGTCCTAAATAACTTAAATATTAAAAAAAATTCTTTTTGGGGTGCCTGGATGGCTCAGTTGGTTGACTGTGCAACTCTTGATTTCGGCTCAGGTCGTGATCTCACACTTTGTGAGACCAAGCCCCGTATTGGGCTCTGCGCTGACAGTGTGGAGTCTCCTTATGATTCTCTCTCCTTCTCTCTGCCCCTTCCCTGTTCACGCTTTCTCTCTCTCTCTCTCTCTCAAAATAAATACACATTTGAAAAATACTTTACCTTGTATAAAATTTGATGCCCAGCTTTCTTCCACATAGTTGTTCAGGTCTCTGCCTTTACAAGGTAATTTGCTTTCCTACTGCCATTTCCTCACTTGCTGATTAAAACAAACAAACAAACAAAAAACTCCTTTCATCTAACTTGTGCTCCCTTCTGCTCATTATGCACATTAAAAGCCATTTGTATTTTTTAAATAAATCTGGTCATATAATTGCCCTTCAAACCTTTGATGGCCCTCCTGTTACACTTAGAATAGCATGCCCTAGTTTACAACATCCTTAAAAGAATGTTGAATGAATGACCTACTAGGATCCTAGTCCAGAGTACCCCTGGCACACAGGTTCAGTTTAGGAAACTAATTCACCAAGAACTTGCTCTTTTGGCCTCCCATGAAATGTGATCATAATTAAACATTCAGGAGGCAATCAAAAATAAATTGTTTAGTTACTCACTTTTAGAGAGTAGCACTTTGTATTTTATGATTTTGTTCAATAACTTAAATACATGGAGAGGCGCCTGGTGGCTGACTGGGTTAAGTGTCTAACTCTTGGTTTCGGCTCAGGTCACAATCTCATGGTTAGTGGGTTCGAGCCCCACATGGGGCTCCGCATTATCAGTGCTAAGCCTACTTGAGATTCTGTCTCTCCTTCTCTCTGCCCCTGCCCTGCTTGCATTCTCTCTCTCTTTCTCTCTCCCTCTCTCAAAATAAATAAACTTCAATGAAAATAAGTAAATACATGCATACGAATACATGTATAGCTCATGGACAGTGATTCTTTGTAACCTTGCCCTTTTGTGACCTTGTGTTTGTAGAGTTCTGACACCAATAATCTAGAATAGCATGTTTAATACTAAATAATTTACAAAAGATAGGAAGACAAGGAATCTTATAATTCTGACACTATTCTGTTTTCCTTCACCAAGGAAATAAAAATCTCTTTAATGTCTGGCTATTTATATGTACATTTGAGCTCTTTTTGCTTTTGTTGGAAGTGGTTAATATTAAAAACGTGGGACACCACAGTGCCTGTAGTGAACCTTTGCCTTGTAAGATAGAATCTAAAATTTCAGAGAATGCATGAAGGCCAGCCACTCCATTGCTAGAAAGAGGAATTAGCAAACCACTGAGCTATCCCCTGTTTCCACTTAAAAAACAACAACAACAACAACAACAAAAACCAGGTAGGGGCACCTGGGTGGCTTAGTTGGTTAAGTGTCTGACTCTTGATATAGGCTCAGGTCATGATCTCATGGCTTGTGAGCTCAACTCCCCATTTGGGCTCTTCACTGACAGTGTGGAGTCGGCTTGGGTTTCTCTCTCTGCCTCTCTCTCTCAAAAATAAATAAACTTCAAAAAAGTTTTTAAAAAAGTTAATTGCTTATTTCTTTACCACTTTGTTCCAACATTCTTACCAGCCATTAGCCATCATTGATTGGAACTGTCAAAATCATCATTTTGTAAGAAACCTTTTCCTTTTGGGACCATTAAGAAGAAGAAAATTTCTAAAAGTTATTTCATTTCTATATTTCATTTTCGTTAGCAGTACTTACTATGTATGGAATTCAGTATTGTTAAATTAACTTTAAGACATGCAATGAATAAAATAATTGATTCAGAAAATAATGACAAGTTTAAATTTCTGGGTCTCAGGAAGTTGCTACTTTGCAGGTGACAGTAGAGGAAGAAAACACTCCTCCCTTGGGAATCTGTTTTTGTTTGAGAACTGAAAAATGTGTACTCCCTCCTCCCCCTTCTTACTACACATGGGTGTGTGGAATTTAAATATATTTTGACAGAGTGTAGAGAACCGTTTCTGTAACATACTGATGTCAATGATTTTTAAAACTATTTCCCTTACAGGTTAAAAAAGAAAGACCGTGAGAGGAAGTGACTAAATCCGTTGTGTATATCTTCATTGACAGCTGATAATTAGCATGCAGCTTAGCAGTAATAATTAGTTGCCTCTTGAGAAAATTTCCGGATGAACTCTGAGTTGGTGCATCTCAGTTTAGTCTTGTTTCTTTGTCCAGTCCCTCCCCCAAGTAATTCATGTTATTTTTAGAGTAGGAAGAACTCAAGATGAGCTCTCTCCTTTTAACCGAGTCAGCACTGTCCATTATTTGCACTGTGTTGTCTGGAGATTACCTGAGATTAGAGTTTCTTTTGTCCCCCCTCTTCCTGTATGTTTTCTAATTCTTTCATCTAGGCAGCTTGAAACAGTGCAGATGGATAAAGAAGTTAGCCATTGCTTGGTAAATATGACAAGTCCACAGACTATAATTTGGAGTTAAAATCATTAATATGACAAAGTGCTGGCTTGAAAACTAAAAAGAGGAAAAAGGTCTGAGTGAGGGATGCTTCTTGCTTGAATGTCTTTCGCTAATACATACCTTAAAACTTCAATACATTTTGAAACTCTGTGGTAAATTAAAAACATTATCCTTTTTTCAAAAAAGATGTCTGATGCCAAAAATGTCACAAATTTACAAGTCAAGGCAACATGGAAAAACTTGAGTTTATAAAACATATATTAAAGGAAATTAAAACTAAAATTGATATGAAAGTGAATTTTCACGTTGATGTTGCCACTGTTGAATTATTTTGTATCAATACCACTCTTCAGTGTTGGGAAAACCTTCCATTTTATCTATTTATATCAGGCTCTGTAAAAATGCTTTATATTTCAGACATATTATAATAACTTAATGACTAGATTTTTCTCAGTTGTTTCTTGAAGAGTTTTATATATCATGGGTTCTGGAATTGGTGTTAGTAAGGAACGAGCTTTTAATAAGTCAGTCTTTTTGACCTTTGTCTTCGGGGACCAGGACGGGAGATGACTAAGCTGTGTGAGTTCATAGTGGTGATAGACACACTAGTTCACATGTATTTTTCAAGGGAAAGGTCTTCATTCAACTTCTCTTGTACAAATTTTGGTACTAACAATGACCATAGAACCCTAGCTGTGCACCAGATCTCTTAAAACCTCTGTCAACATCTAGAAAATGGGAAGAGTTGTAGGTCCTCCTTTATGGAAGTGCCACATGATTAAATGAGACAATAAATGCCAAGCCCCTAGACAATATGTGACATATAACTACTCAATGAATATTAACTGTCATTACTACCTTGAGAGTCAGGGCTGAAAGGAACACTATCAGAACATAAGAGGAAATCCCTTTCCCTTTTGTTTCCCTTTTTTTAAGGATGTAATTGTGTTTTTAATAAAGTGATACATGTTCAGTGGGAAAAGTTTGGAAATCATAGAAATGTTACACTGGCCTCCAAAAGAGTCCTAATAGTAATACTGTGAGCCTCATTTTTACTGCTTATTGTAATTTTATAGAATACCATTTAAAATGATATTTTCACATTTATTTCTTTGCGTATTTAATGAAGGTAAATTCTTTTTTGTATGAATTTGTTTTTGTCTCTCATTATGACATGTCTGTTTATAAAAAGAGTTGACAATAGATGTTTTCCTTTATTTAAAATTTTTTCAACATGCTGAAAGATCAGTAATTTGTTTTTAAAATTTTTTAAAGTTTATTTATTTTGAGAGAGAGAGAGTGGCAGAGGGACACATAGAAAGAGAGAGAGAGAATTTCAAGCAGGCTCCTCACTGATAGTATGGAGCCTGATGCGGGGCTTGAACTCATGAACTGTGAGATAATGACCTGAGACAAAACCAAGAGTCGGACGCTTAACCAACTGAGCCACCCAGGCGCCCCAATAAGTTTTTTATATCTATGCTCTGATAAATATATTTCCCTAACTTTTTCCTTAATAAATATTTTTTCTGTTTTTTTTTAATTTTTGAATTGCATAATTTATCCAAGTGTACTGCTTTGCTTTTATTAATTTTTAAAAATTTTTACAGTGTTCTTTTTATAAATGATACTTTAATTCCTAAAAATTTCATTTGGATTAGATAGATGAATGTTTCCCTATCCCAAAAGAGAACAAAAATGGAGGTAGTGTTTTCTGTGCAGACCGTGAGGTTTATTCTCCAATTGAGTGAAGAATTTTAACAATTCAGTTATTATTAGGAAGGATGGATTCAGATTGGATAATGAAGACCCAGATGTTCATATTTGAAGATGTTCTTCAAAATTCAGTAAGATTATATCAAACATATATAAACTGCGGCTCAACTTATTCAGTCTACAGGAAATATAGCTTGTAATGAATTTGTTACTATACATTTATTCATGAATAAAGACAGACTAGATAGGCTTAGCTATGGTGATGGTTCTGACCCCCCATAATTATAGGGAACACACTATTTTGCACATGTCTTCTACATTTTTTTTTATTATTTTTTTTTATTTTTTAATATATGAAATTTACTGTCAAATTGGTTTCCATACAACACCCAGTGCTCATCCCAAAAGGTGCCCTCCTCAATACCCATCACCCACCCTGCCCTCCCTCCCACCCCCCATCAACCCTCAGTTTGTTCTCAGTTTTTAACAGTCTCTTATGCTTTGGCTCTCTCCCACTCTAACCTCTTTTTTTTTTTTTTCCTTCCCCTCCCCCATGGGTTTCTGTTACGTTTCTCAGGATCCACATAAGAGTGAAAACAGATGGTATCTGTCTTTCTCTGTATGGCTTATTTCACTTAGCATCACACTCTCCAGTTCCATCCACGTTGCTACGAAAGGCCATATTTCATTTTTTCTCATTGCCACGTAGTATTCCATTGTGTATATAAACCACAATTTCTTTATCCATTCATCAGTTGATGGACATTTAGGCTCTTTCCATAATTTGGCTATTGTTGAGAGTGCTGCTATAAACATTGGGGTACAAGTGCCCCTATGCATCAGTACTCCTGTATCCCTTGGATAAATTCCTAGCAGTGCTATTGCTGGGTCATAGGGTAGGTCTATTTTTAATTTTCTGAGGAACCTCCACACTGCTTTCCAGAGCGGCTGCACCAATTTGCATTCCCACCAGCAGTGCAAGAGGGTTCCTGTTTCTCCACATCCTCTCCAGCATCTATAGTCTCCTGATTTCTTCATTTAGGCCACTCTGACTGGCGTGAAGTGGTATCTGAGTGTGGTTTTGATTTGTATTTCCCTGATAAGGAGCGACGTTGAACATCTTTTCATGTGCCTGTTGGCCATCCGGATGTCTTCTTTAGAGAAGTGTCTATTCATGTTTTCTGCCCATTTCTTCACTGGGTTATTTGTGTTTCGGGTGTGGAGTTTGATGAGCTCTTTATAGATTTTGGATACTAGCCCTTTGTCCGATGTGTCATTTGCAAATATCTTTTCCCATTCCGTTGGTTGCCTTTTAGTTTTGTTGGTTGTTTCCTTTGCTGTGCAGAAGCTTTTTATCTTCATAAGGTCCCAGTAATTCACTTTTGCTTTTAATTCCCTTGCCTTTGGGGATGTGCCGAGTAAGAGATTGCTACGGCTGAGGTCAGAGAGGTCTTTTCCTGCTTTCTCCTCTAAGGTTTTGATGGTTTCCTGTCTCACATTCAGGTCCTTTATCCATTTTGAGTTTATTTTTGTGAATGGTGTGAGAAAGTGGTCTAGTTTCAACCTTCTGCATGTTGCCGTCCAGTTCTCCCAGCACCATTTGTTAAAGAGACTGTCTTTTTTCCATTGGATGTTCTTTCCTGCTTTGTCAAAGATGAGTTGGCCATACGTTTGTGGGTCTAGTTCTGGGGTTTCTATTCTATTCCATTGGTCTATGTGTCTGTTTTTATGCCAATACCATGCTGTCTTGATGATGACAGCTTTGTAGTAGAGGCTAAAGTCTGGGATTGTGATGCCTCCTGCTTTGGTCTTCTTCTTCAAAATTACTTTGGCTATTCGGGGCCTTTTGTGGTTCCATATGAATTTTAGGATTGCTTGTTCTAGTTTCGAGAAGAATGCTGGTGCAATTTTGATTGGGATTGCATTGAATGTGTAGATAGCTTTGGGTAGTATTGACATTTTGACAATATTTATTCTTCCAATCCATGAGCAGGGAATGTCTTTCCATTTCTTTATATCTTCTTCAATTACCTGCATAAGCTTTCTATAGTTTTCAGCATACAGATCTTTTACATCTTTGGTTAGATTTATTCCTAGGTATTTTATGCTTCTTGGTGCAATTGTGAATGGGATCAGTTTCTTCATTTGTCTTTCTGTTGCTTCATTGTTAGTGTATAAGAATGCAACTGATTTCTGCACATTGATTTTGTATCCTGCAACTTTGCTGAATTCATGTATCAGTTCTAGCAGACTTTTGGTGGAGTCTATCGGATTTTCCACGTATAATATCATGTCATCTGCAAAAAGCGAAAGCTTGACTTCATCTTTGCCAATTTTGATGCCTTTGATTTCCTTTTGTTGTCTGATTGCTGATGCTAGAACTTCCAACACTATATTAAACAACAGCGGTGAGAGTGGGCATCCCTGTCGTGTTCCTGATCTCAGGGAAAAAGCTCTCAGTTTTTCCCCGTTGAGGATGATGTTAGCTGTGGGTTTTTCATAAATGGCCTTATGATCTTTAAGTATGTTCCTTCTATCCCGACTTTCTCAAGGGTTTTTATTAAGAAAGGGTGCTGGATTTTGTCAAAGGCCTTTTCTGCATCGATTGACAGGATCATATGGTTCTTCTCTTTTTTTTTGTTAATGTGATGTATCACGTTGATCGATTTGCGAATGTTGAACCAGCCCTGCATCCCAGGAATGAATCCCACTTGATCATGGTGAATAATTCTTTTTATATGCTGTTGAATTCGATTTGCTAGTATCTTATTAAGAATTTTTGCATCCATATTCATCAGGGATATTGGCCTGTAGTTCTCTTTTTTTACTGGGTCTCTGTCTGGTTTAGGAATCAAAGTAATACTGGCTTCATAGAATGAGTCTGGAAGTTTTCCTTCCCTTTCTATTTCTTGGAATAGCTTGAGAAGGATAGGTATTATCTCTGCTTTAAACGTCTGGTAGAACTCCCCTGGGAAGCCATCTGGTCCTGGACTCTTATTTGTTGGGAGATTTTTGATAACCGATTCAATTTCTTCGCTGGTTATGGGTCTGTTCAAGCTTTCTATTTCCTCCTGATTGAGTTTTGGAAGCGTGTGGGTGTTTAGGAATTTGCCCATTTCTTCCAGGTTGTCCAATTTGTTGGCATATAATTTTTCATAGTATTCCCTGATAATTGTTTGTATCTCTGAGGGATTGGTTGTAATAATTCCATTTTCATTCATGATTTTATCTATTTGGGTCCTCTCCCTTTTCTTTTTGAGAAGCCTGGCTAGAGGTTTACCAATTTTGTTAATTTTTTCAAAAAACCAACTCTTGGTTTCGTTGATCTGCTCTACAGTTTTTTTAGATTCTATATTGTTTATTTCTGCTCTGATCTTTATTATTTCTCTTCTTCTGCTGGGTTTAGGCTGCCTTTGCTGTTCTGCTTCTATTTCCTTTAGGTGTGCTGTTAGATTTTGTATTTGGGATTTTTCTTGTTTCTTGAGATAGGCCTGGATTGCAATGTATTTTCCTCTCAGGACTGCCTTCGCTGCATCCCAAAGCGTTTGGATTGTTGTATTTTCATTTTCGTTTGTTTCCATATATTTTTTAATTTCTTCTCTAATTGCCTGGTTTACCCACTCATTCTTTAGTAGGGTGTTCTTTAACCTCCATGCTTTTGGAGGTTTTCCAGACTTTTTCCTGTGGTTGATTTCAAGCTTCATAGCATTGTGGTCTGAAAGTATGCATGGTATAATTTCAATTCTTGTAAACTTATGAAGGGCTGTTTTGTGACCCAGTATATGATCTATCTTGGAGAATGTTCCATGTGCACTCGAGAAGAAAGTATATTCTGTTGCTTTGGGATGCAGAGTTCTAAATATATCTGTCAAGTCCACCTGATCCAATGTATCATTCAGGGCCCTTGTTTCTTTATTGACCGTGTGTCTAGATGATCTATCCATTTCTGTAAGTGGGGTGTTAAAGTCCCCTGCAATGACCACATTCTTGTCAATAAGGTTGCTTATGTTTATGAGTAATTGTTTTATATATCTGGGGGCTCCGGTATTTGGCGCATAGACATTTATAATAGTTAGCTCTTCCTGATGGATAGACCCTGTGATTATTATATAATGCCCTTCTTCATCTCTTGTTACAGCCTTTAATTTAAAGTCTAGTTTGTCTAATATAAGTATGGCTACTCCAGCTTTCTTTTGGCTTCCAGTAGCATGATAAATAGTTCTCCATCCCCTCACTCTCAATCTAAAGGTGTCCTCAGATCTAAAATGAGTCTCTTGTAGACAGCAAATAGATGGGTCTTGTTTTTTTATCCATTCTGATACCCTATGTCTTTTAGTTGGCGCATTTAATCCATTTACATTCAGTGTTATTATAGAAAGATACGGGTTTAGAGTCATTGTGATGTCTGTATGTTTTATGCTTGTAGTGATGTCTCTGGTACTTTGTCTCACAGGATCCCCCTTAGGATCTCTTGTAGGGCTGGTTTAGTGGTGACAAATTCCTTCAGTTTTTGTTTGTTTGGGAAGACCTTTATCTCTCCTTCTATTCTAAATGACAGACTTGCTGGATAAAAGATTCTCGGCTGCATATTTTTTCTGTTTAGCACACTGTAGATATCGTGCCAAGCCTTTCTGGCCTGCCAAGTTTCAAAGGAGAGATCAGTCACGAGTCTTATAGGTCTCCCTTTATATGTGAGGGCACGTTTATCCCTTGCTGCTTTCAGAATTTTCTCTTTATCCTTGTATTTTGCCAGTTTCACTATGATATGTCGTGCAGAAGATCGATTCAAGTTACGTCTGGAGGGAGTTCTCTGTGCCTCTTGGATTTCAATGCCTTTTTCCTTCCCCAGTTCAGGGAAGTTCTCAGCTATAATTTCTTCCAAGTACCCCTTCAGCACCTTTCCCTCTCTCTTCCTCCTCTGGGATACCAATTATGCGTATGTTATTTCTTTTTAGTGTATCACTTAGTTCTCTAATTTTCCCCTCATACTCCTGGATTTTTTTATCTCTCTTTCTTTCAGCTTCCTCTTTCTCCATAACTTTATCTTCTAGTTCACCTATTCTCTCCTCTGCCTCTTCAAGCCGAGCTGTCGTCGTTTCCATTTTGTTTTGCATTTCGTTTAAAGCGTTTTTCAGTTCCTCGTGACTGGTCCTTAGTCCCTCGATCTCTGTGGCAAGAGATTCTCTGCTGTCCTGTATACTGTTTTCAAGCCCAGCAATTAATTTTATGACTATTATTCTAAATTCACTTTCTGTTATATTATTTAAATCCTTTTTGATCAGTTCATTAGCTGTTGTTATTTCCTGGAGATTCTTCTGAGGGGAATTCTTCCGTTTGGTCATTTTGGATAGTCCCTGGAGTGGTGAGGACATGCAGGGCACTTCCCCTGTGCTGTGGTGTATAACTGGAGTTGGTGGGCGGGGCCGCAGTCCCACCTGATGTCTGCCCCCAGCCCACCGCTGGGGCCACAGTCAGACTGGTGTGTGCCTTCTCTTCCCCTCTCCTAGGGGCGGGATTCACTGTGGGATGGCGTGGCCCGTCTGGGCTACTTGCACACTGCCAGGCTTGTGTTGCTGGGGATCTGGCGTATTAGCTGGGGTGGGTAGGCAAGGTGCACGGGGGCTGGAGGGGCAGGCTTAGCTTGCTTCTCCTTAGGTGATCCACTTCAGGAGGGGCCCTGTGGCAGCGGGAGGGAGTCAGATCCGCTGCCGGAGGTTTGGCTCCGCAGAAGCACAGAGTTGGGTGTTTGCGCTGCGAGAGCAAGTTCCCTGGCAGGAACTGGTTCCCTTTGAGATTTTGGCTGGGGGATGGGCGGGGGAGATGGTGCTGGCGTGCGCCTTTGTTCCCCGCCAAGCTGAGCTCTGCCCTCCGGGGGCTCAGCAGCTCTCCCTCCCTTTGTCCTCCAGCCTTCCCGCTTTCTGAGCAGAGCTTTTAACTTATGACCTCCCAGACGCTAAGTCGCGCTTGCTGTCGGAACACAGTCCGTCCGGCCCCTCCGCTTTTGCCAGCCAGACTCGGGGGCTCTGCTTGGCCGGCGAGCCGCCCCTCCGCCCCGGCTCCCTCCCGCCAGTCCGTGGAGCGCGCACCGCCTCGCCGCCCTTCCTACCCTCTTCCGTGGGCCTCTCGTCTGCGCTTGGCTCCGGAGACTCCGTTCTGCTAATCCTCTGGCGGTTTTCTGGGTTCTTTAGGCAGGTGTAGGTGGAATCTAAGTGATCAGCAGGACGCGCGGTGAGCCCAGCGTCCTCCTACGCCGCCATCTTCCGGACCTCCATTGAGCCTTTTTTTTTAGATTTTTTTTTTAAAGTTTATTTTTGAGAGAGCGGGAGAGACCATCCATCCCAAACAGGCTCTGTGCTGTCAGTGCCACATGTCTTCTACATTTAACCATGGATGGTTAATTGATCATCCCAAAGCAGCCAATCTATAGGAAGCCAAAAATTTATGAATTGTGAACACTGGCTAAGCCAATTATATTCTTTTCCTTGGGAACTTGAATTGAAAGATGCAAAAATTATTGTCATCCTGGGGTGGGGTGAGTGCTGGATGGTTATACATTTGGGGGCTAATGCATACCTATTTAACATGAACAAACTAATGAATAAACCCTTTAGAATCAGTTCAGTGAAGAAGTGTCATTAAGAAAAGCAAGAAGCAAAGATATACCATTTCTTAAGAAGCAAATTCCTTGTGCTACTGTTGGTTTTCCAGTACTATGAGGCTTACCTTTCTGTCCTTGAATCTGTGTTGGCCTGATTTAATTAATCTCTGTTAATTGAAATCATTGACATCCTTACTAACATGGCTATCATGGCCATGAAGTCACTTTTGGTAGATTGCACTTTGATATGAATTCAGTTGACTTGCATTGAAGCATGTAATTATAAACACAGGTATGGCTCTTGATGCCTTATTTTCTTCAGTGATGTTGGGTGTTCATCATAGTGTTTTCCACCACATTCATTTAGAGGACCTCAGGAGAAGTTTCTCTTAGTCCTTAGTACCAGATATATTAGCCAGGGTTCCCCCAAAGAAACAGAACCAATGAGAGAGAGAGAGAGAGAGAGAGATGTAATGAGAAACTGGCTTATGCAATTACAGAAGCTAAGAAGTCACACAGGCTTCTGTCAACAAGGTAGAGAGACAGGAAAGATGATGGTTTAGTTGGAGTCTGAAGACCTAAGCACCAGGGGAGTTGATGATGTAAGTCTCAGTCTGAGGCAGGAGAGAACTGATATTCTGGCTCAATCAGACAGGTAGAAAAACAAAACAAACAAAAAAAGAGTGGGTTCTTTCTTCTTCTACCTTTTGTTCTTCTGCTACCCTCAACACATTGGGTGATGTCCTCCCATATTGCTTTAGTTAGTCCATCAATTAAATGCTAATCTCATCCAGAAACACCTTAACAGATACACCCAGAAGTAACTTTTAGCCAAGTATTGGGGCAGTCCTGATCCACTCAAGTTGATACATAAGATTAACTATCACACCAAGCAACATTCCTAAGCACCTGATAAAGTTTTTCTATTGTTTTATGGTGGTTTTTACTTTGAAGTTTAGGAAGTCTAGGTTCCATTTTGTTATTTTCTTTAACAATGTATAGGGATATTAAATAAAAAAATTCAGTTAATAAAATTAATTCCAGTCTTATTTTCTTTATTTTCCCCCTTCATCTTGATACCTCTAGCATTAAATTTGTTGGTTCAGTTGAATGTATAAGTCATCTCAGATCCTTTTGGGAAGAGGCATGTTAATCAACCGAGTAGAAAAGTAGAGTTAATCTTAGAGCATAAAATATGTACAGCCTTTAAAAAAAAAAGTTTCTATTGTAGAATGCCTGTGTCCATTATTCCTGATATATGTAGATATACGTTTAAAACACAAATATTTACTCATAATGGATACTTGTGACCTTTTCTGACTTAAAGTCAAGATTGTCAGAGAATCACAGACAGCTAAGAAGGGCAGTTTGTGTCTTAGCAAAAATTGAGGATCACAGTAAGGATTTATGCCTGTGGAAATTGATAAGAAAAATATAAATTGTCGTATTGATACGTTTGGTCACTATCATGATTCTGAAATAATGTATCTACTGACATGCTTGAACATCTTAGGAATCAGTCCTTGGCACTATTCTGTTGTGATGGTCAAAGTGGAGAATTGAAGAAGCAACTCAGGACGCTTCTCTAATTTTGTGAAAATGTTTAAAGAAAATGATAGTCTATTCTTCGGGTCTTCTAAATTCAAAAACTTAATGTGACTTGAGGAATTATTCTAGAAGTGTCTTCATAAGTGATGAAATTTCTTGACTTTTTGCCTAAATCATGTGTGTGATACTCAATTTAATGTATCCAAATGTATCTTGGCAGCAATTTCTCTGAGGCAATATAAATAAATCAAAATAAGATCCAAAATTCCTTACAACTTAAAAAAAAAGGTATTCTTAGACCCTATAATAATTAAAATATATGAAAAGTCATAAATGAATATTTTAACTACTTCCCTTTAAGTAAGCTTAAATATGGCACATGTGATATTTACACTTATTAATTATACTCCTTCAATTTGTTAAACTTCCAAAAATACAGGTTTTATACTGCAGTTTGAAAGACTCTCTAAAATATCTGGGTGTTGGGTTTATTTATTTATTTTTTTTTACAGTATTTTTATGACCTCCACTCTAGAAATGCAATTTAGTCAAACAATTAATAATTTTGAATATAGAAGGGTGATTAACATGTGAAGAAGCCAGGCTCACCATCAGTCAATAAAGAGGCTAAGTGATTGTTCAAGGTGACTGAGGCAGTTAATGGCAAAGCAAAGACTTGAATGTGGCTCTTCAGATTCTCAGTGTACAGGACTTTCTGTGATGACATACACATCGGTTGTACTTTAATCCTCATGGTATGTGTATATATATAATTTGAGTGATCTTTTGTTGTAATAATGTATGTATAAGGATATAGGGTAGTCATTTAATTTCTGGGCACCTGAGTTTCTCTATCAGTAAAATAAAGGTCAGTAGTCATTAATTGATTATGGATGTGACTTTCAAAACTAGTTTCAAGTAGATACATTTTTTGTGAGTTGGTGTTCATCTGGAATTAAATGGACACACTTTTACAAGATTTTTTTTGTGAAAAAAAATAGAATATTTTTGTATATTTAGAATTTTTGTTACACATAGAAAAGTAAGTATAAAAGTCACAATAGAATGATTCTTCCACAAAGCACTTTACATAAAGATTGTGAAAGATAATTCTTTTTTTATGTAAAAACATAAACTATTTACCTTATTTTAGAGTCACAAAATTATAAAAGATTTTACTTTGTGCACATTAAAATTTATTCCCAGTTATACTTTTTTTTACTGGTTGAACAATTTTTTTTTGTTTTTCTAGTTTTATCAAGAAAATATTAATATGTAGCATTGTATAAATTTGAAGTGCACAACGTGATTTGATATACATACATATTATGGATACCCTACTGTAGCAAGTTTAGTTAACATCCGTAACATCACGTCAAATTTTTTTCTTGTGATAAGAACTTTCAAGATCTATTCTCTTAGCAACTTTCAAGTGTTTAATATGGTATTGTAAAGCACTGTGTATTTTTAATCCTTTGATTAATAAATTCTAAAGGCTTTACATTTGTCATAAAATGAATGTTAACTCTATAGTTCCAATAGGCATGACAATAGAGCCGTGATAAAAGTGTTACAAAGGTATCGGTATTGTGACTTGTTGAGTGAACATTTTCTTTTGCCTTTCAGAACTCTTGGATCTAAATCGAACATCAATCTTTCATAGTCCTTTTGGGTTTCTTGATCTCCACTCAATGCTTCTGGATGAATATCAAGAGAGACTCTTTGTGGGAGGCAAGGATCTTGTATATTCTCTCAGTTTGGAACAAATCAGCAATGGCTATCGAGAGGTATGGAAACATCAGACTGTATCAGGAGGGAGAGAAAGGGGTGAGGGAGATAACTTATTGCATGGTGTTACTTGAATTAGTTTTTTGATTGTCAGCCATTTTAATATTCTGAGTGATTACTTTTTGAAAGAAATAAAGTATTCATTGAAAATGAAATAATTTGGAGAGAAATTTATAAATTATCAAGAATGAACTTTTCTAGCACATCACTGATCTCTGTATTCCCAGAAGACTTTGGATTAGTGTGTTTGACATTAGTCTTTGCATAATGGCCCTTGTCACCACACCCACTGTCCTGAGATCTGAATTTGGTTCGAACATGCTTTTACCAGCAATCCATCTAGGATTTATACTACAAAAACCCTAGCCTAACGAATGGCTGTGTGAACTTGGTATAGCTAACCCTTGATGTTCTGTTGGTAATATCATTGATTCAGGTAGATGCTCCTTAAACTCGGTGGATTGAAGGATATTAAAATAGGCAAGTGCCCAGCATTTTCGAGCAAAGGTTAACTGTGATGAGAAAGACAGCACTTTGAGTCTGTGTTTATACAGAGTTGAGTTGAACTGAATTTTTTTCTGACCCAAATCAATCTTAAAACATGCAGAAATATTTAGACAATAGTATTTTTTGGCATAAAAATATTACATAATACATTTTCTTTATAATACACATTTACTTTTATGTTTGTCAAAATGATCAATGTCCGTAGTTTTTAAAGTCACTTAAAATAATTTATGATGAAAAACAGCATCCCTTCATCTCTGCCAGTTCCTAAACCCTAGAGAAAATTATTTCAAACTCTTTTGTTGTTTCTTCTCATTCTTAACCTCCATTTTCTAAATAACATTTCTAATACTGTTCTTACTTGACACCATTGATTTTAGACAGTATCTGTTCACTTTCTATTAAGAAAGATGAAGACTTTAGCTTTCTTTTCTTCCAGTACTGTAGCTAAAATGTCTCTGCACTATACCAACATCCCCCAGTTATCTGTCCCCTCATTTAGCTATAGCACAATTTTGAGTAAGTAATAACCATTTAGATTAGTATAATTAGGAAAATCGATCCCACTTCTTTTTTATCCCGAGATTAAATATTATCCCCACCCTTTCTTTTCTATTCGCTTAGATTTTTATATTACTTTCACTAATTTTTCACCAAACACCAAACTCTCTACCAGACTTGTTCTCTGTCTCTCAGTTTTCATTAATTTCAAGATTTTTTTTAAATTTCAGGAGTAGAATTTAGTGATTCATCGCTTATATATAACACCCAGTGCTCATCGCAGCAAGTGCCCTCCTTAATGCCCATCACCTGTTTAGCCCATCCCCCCACCAGTTTTTTTTATTTCAATGTTTATTTAGTTTTGAGACAGGGAGATAGAGCATGAGCAGGGGAGGGGCAGAGTGAAAGGGAGACACAGAATCTGAAACAGGCTCCAGGCTCTGAGCTGTCAGCACAGAGCCCAATGCGGGGCTCCAACCCACGAACTGTGAGATCATGACCTGAGCCCAAAGTTGGGCGCTTAACCGAATGAGCCACCGAGGCGCCCCACCCCCCACCAGTTTTTAAATTAGACACATCCTTTCTGGTTCTTTTAGCATCCCAGGGTTTAACTTCACCATTATCCTGGAGCATCCACTCTCCCTCTCATTTGTAGAGTCTTCTTTCTGAGTTTATTATGACCTTTTGGGGAAGTGTGCCTTCTGGTAACTTCTTGAATAAGGAGTCAAAGTAAAATGTTGAGTTTTTTATGTTTCAAAATAATATTATTCAAACTTCACATACAGTTGATAGGTGAGTATAAAATTCTCCAATGAAAATCATTGGCTTTAGAAGTTTGAGGATATTGTTCCATTGTTTTCAGATGTTCAGTATAGCTTCTGAGAAGTTGATGGCTTTTTAATTTCTAAGTTTTGTATGTAACCTGTTGCCTGCAACCTAACCCTGAATTTTGACCCCAAGCACCTCTGTGTTTCAAATTTTTCTCAAATTTCTCTTAGAGTTGATCTTTTTCATCCACATTGGGCCTTCTACAGGAGGCCTCATGGCCTTCAGCTCTGGAAAATGTTCATTATTTGTTAAATGTTTTTCCTTCTTTTTATTTTCCTCTTGATTCGCTTTCCCTCAGTTTTCTGGCCTATTTATTGTACAAACTTTCGACCATTTCTCCTGATTTCACCCACACCCACCATTCCTATTCTCAGAGAGACCGTAGACTTTGAATTCCTGAGCATTTCTAAAGTTCTTTTTCATGAATCAGCTTGCTTATTGGCTCCCTTCACCTTGCAAGCATTTAGATTTCAGCTTTTCTAGTGTGCAAAGCCAGTCAACACTTTTCCATATGTCGTAGAACTTCCAAAATGTTGCTGACATTTCTTTGGCTTCTCTACTCAAGTTCTGTTTGTCCTTTTTGGACTGTGTCCTTTACTGTCATTTTAGTAGTTGTAAGAGGGAGTGGAAGCACATACTCTTTGCTTTTTACTATCATCTTTAATTTTATTTTCTCAGTAGTTCTTAAAAGAAATGCTATCTCTTTATATATGTAACATATGTATAGTATTTATATTACACACACACACACACACACACACTCGCGTGCACACACACATATGCAAATGTTTCTAAGACTATCTATGACCTCCTCTTTCCAGTCAAATTCAGTGGTTTTTCTCTCTCTCTCTCTGCTTGGATGTCTTTCCCCCACTAACTGTGGTGTTCACCATATGGCCCTCTTCTTTTTCTCTCAGATCATCTACGTGCTCTGATTTCCTGTGAAGGAATATCTAAGCTGGGGATCCTAAGTATGGGATCCATAGAACAATCTCTGTTGTGGATTGAATGTCCCCTAAAATTCATATATTTAAGCCCTAACCCCCAGTACCTCAATTATGACTGTATTTGGAAATAAGGTCTTAAAGATGTGGTTAAATTAACATGAGGCCGTTAGGATGGACCCTGATGCAATATGATTTTTATCCTTATAAAATGAGGAAATTTGGTCACACAAAGAAACATTAGGGGTGCATGCCTAGAAAGGAAATACCATGTGAGTCATAGCATGAAGGCAGGCGTCTATAGGCCAAGAAGAGTGGCCTCTGAAGGAACCAGTCTTGCCAACATCTTGATCTTGGATTTCCAGCCTCTAGAACTAAGATAAAACAAATATCTGTTGTTTCAGCCACCCAATCCATGGTATTTTGTTATACCACAGCCATCATAAACTAATACAACCCCTGTATTAACATTTTAAGTATGTAAATATGGAAAGATCCTTCAAGGGATCTTAACCCCAGAAGATTAAGAATCTTTGCATTACGGGGGCGCCTGGGTGGCTCAGTCGGTTGAGCGTCCGACTTCGGCTCAGGTCATGATCTCGCGGTCCGTGAGTTCGAGCCCCGCGTCGGGCTCTGTGCTGATAGCTCAGAGCCTGGAGCCTGTTTCAGATTCTGTGTCTCCCTCTCTCTCTGACCCTCCCCCGTTCATGCTCTGTCTCTCTCTGTCTCAAAAATAAATAAACGTTAAAAAAATTTTCTAAAAAAAAAAAAAAAAAAAAGAATCTTAAGAACTGGTTCTTAAATTGTTATCCTTGGGTCAGGATCATGTAACCCTCATGGAGATGGTCCCTGGAATCCATATTTAAGTAGGCTTTCTAAATGATTGCTATGTACATAGAATCTCCTAATGATTTTCCTCAGCTGTTGTTTCCTACTTAGAAATAACACCAAGAGGTATCAGCTTGCCACATTAATGTGATCCCCCTTTTAGAGCAGAGGAAATTGAATCATGTACTTATTCTCCTTTATTGTTTTGGCCTAACTGTACCCTTAGGCAGGAGTGTGGTAGGATTTTATAAACTGTGTCTTAGGGAACTAAACAGACTAGTATGTGGCTATTGAAGCTTCAGGGTGCCATCTCACAAGGATGTCAAGGAAAGTAGCTACACAAATTATTAAATTCAATAACTTTCTTACATTCAAGGGTAAAGCCTCATTTTGTGGGGCCTGAAGTGTATATGGTTTAGCAGACCTCTTCAGGAAATAGACTTATTCAAACATAAATTTCAAAGTTGCTAAGGTCCTTCCCTGGGTCCCACAAGGGCCAAGTACCAGCAAGGAGTCCTGAGGCTTAAGCTTCATTAGCTCTGAGGTAACTTCACCCCTGCTGCATTTGTTATATTGTACCTTCCCCGCCTGTTTCCACAGAATGATTAGCGGTGAAACTTCAGTTAGGACTTGGGTGTTTGTTTTCAGTAACAGCAGAATTACAGCTAGGTCTATGTCATGCACCCTCTGTTGAATGAAGTGGACTTGAGAATGAAGGTGCTTCAGTACTTTCCAGGCTCTGAAGGTGTAGTGTGTCAGTCTCTGGGCCAAGCTTTCCTCTCATCTTTTCTGGACCTTGCTCCCTCAATTATTTACCTGGTACTATATTTTTAATCTTTTCTGTTTTGCTTTATATATCTGTTGGTTTCTCAACCACAGTACTATTGATACTATAAACAAGTTTAAGTTAGGGAAGAGGGCATCCTGTGGGTTTTAGACTATTTAGCTCTCCCTGGCCTCCCTCCAAGATGCCAATAAAACTCTCCCCATAGTCATGACAATCTAAAAGTCTCCATACATTACCAGATACCCCTTCAGAGGCAAAGTTGCTGAGGGTCAAACCACTAAGTCTAGCCCATCATTCTATAAGCAGGATCCAGACTCCACCATGAAAAAAAAACAAAAACAAAAACAAAACTACCCTTAAATATGTATCCATGTAGTATGAAATCCCTCTTTCTTCCCATGAGATCAAGCACCTTGAGGATATCCAAAGCCCATTTTCTCTATTTTGTCACTTTGTATTTATTTCTTAACTTTTAATGTCTTTTGAAATGCAATATTTTATACTTAAAACATATGAATAATATAAACATGTTATAAAGCATAATATTGAAGTTAACACCTGTAAACCCACCACCCAAGTCAAGAATGAGAGTTATCTCCAGTCCCATTGTAGAGGCTACTTTACCTTCCTCCATCTTTCCCTCCGCATGCCTCTGCTACATAGAGGCAATTACTACTCTGTATTTTATGGCTGTTTTTGTTTTTATTTTTATTTTAAAACATTTTATCATAATAATTTTTTCCTGTATAGTATACTGTTTAGACTTGTTTTGAGCTATGTAAAAATGATACACAATAGTATATTACAGTCTTGTGGGATTATTTTGTTTTTGTTTTATTCAATATTTCTTAAATTCAGTTATCTTATTTGTTGATGTAGTCCATTTGTTGTAGAAATAGAATAGTGAATTAGGAACACAAATTAGATTTCTAGGTTCATATCCTGGCTCTGCATTTATAACATTTGGTAAATTCCTTTACCCCTTTATGCCTCTGTTTCCTCATTTGGAAAAGGAAAACTGTTAGTCTTCTCTGAGGATGAAAATGAGTTAACGGAAGTAAAGGACCAAGAGCTATGTTTGGCACACATTAGATACTATGTTACAAGCTCTTGTTATTCACTTGGACTTGTATGTAATGTATTACATCATATGAATATAGCACAATTTACTCATTACCTGTCAAAGGATAGTTGGGTGGTACCCAGTATTTTGTTTTACTGATGTTTCTGTGATCACTGTTGTAAACATCTCCTAATATACATTCCTGCAGGAATAACCCCAGGGCGTATATTCTGGAGTGAAATGGCTGGTTATAGGTTAATTACTGTTGATGTTCACCTGCACAAGATAATGCCTAATATTTTTCCAAAGTAGAAAGTGGTTTTACAAAGTCCTCGTCCCTCTAGCAGTGTCTGAGTTCCTAGTGATCCACAAACTCTCCAGACTTGCCACTGGTCTGTTTCATCCATGTATTTTTCATTAGTCTTCCCTTGATTCATTTGTTTACCCCCAGCTTATACCTCACTGTCTTTGCAACTACAGTAGCATTTTTGTTTATTTTTGATTTTATTTTTTCATGATAATTTTCATAACCCAATTTTTATTTCAGAAGCAGGATGTATATATTATAAAAGATTATATTAAAGAAAATAAAGAATGGGATGCCTGGGTGGCTCAGTTGGTTGGGCATCCGACTTTGGCTCAGGTCATTATCTCGCAGTTCATGAGTTGGAGCCTCACATGCGACTGTGTGCTGACAGCTCAGAGCCTGGAGCCTGTTTGGGATTCTGTATCTCCCTGTCTGTCTTCCCCTTGCTGCTTCTCTCTCTCTCTCTCTCTCTCTCTCTCTCTCTCTCTCTCTGTCTCTCTCTCTCTCTCTCAAAAATAAATAAACATTAAAAAAAAGGAAAAAGAAAATACAGACCAAAAAATACCATACTGTAGTATCAGATAGTGATAAGTGCTGTGAAGAAAAATAAAGCCAGTTAGGGAGACAAGAGTTACAAGGTTGCTACATTAGATAGGGTGGTCAGGGAATGCTTTTCCAGGGAAGTGATACTTGATAAGCCACCTGGCTTGTAGCCATATTCCAAGGCTCAATAGCCAGTGTGACTAATGGCTCCCATATTGGGCTATGGAGGACTAGAGAAGTAACATCAGAGTGTATGGCTGAGGTTGATTTCAAGGGCCAGAACATTGAATGATCAGAGGATAGGGCACCAGTTGGCATGGGTAATAGCTAATGATTTATCCTTATGAAGAGAAAAACAGTAATCTAGGTGAAAAAAAATCTTTCAACTAATGAGCATGTGACAAAAAATGATGGTGGATGACTACAAGGAAAGATAACAAGTATTGTGATCACATGAGCTTCAAAATAGCAAGGATTTTACATTTATTATTTTGTTTTATTTTCTTAATTAATTTATTTATTTTGAGGAGAGAGAGAGAGAGAGAGAGAGAGAGCGAGCAGGGGAGGAGCAGAGAGAGAGGGAATCCCAAGCAGGCTCCACATTGTCAGTACAGAGCCCATTGCGGGGCTCGAACTCACGATCTATGAAATATGACCCGAGCCAGAGTCAGATGCTTAACTGACTGAGCCACTCAAGTGCCCCTAGTCTTTAGTTTTAAATTTCTGTTGGGTAGATGAATTTAGAAAGAGTGAAGATTAATTAGTTAACAGACAAGAAAGGTCAATTAAATCATCTTCCTTAACATGTGGGTTTACAGTAAAAAAGCCATTACCAATAGAAAGGGCTGGTTGAGAAACAGTAGTTTCAAGGGACATGCTGGGTGTAATTAAAGCAAGGAGGTAAAAGAACACTGGAAAAAGAGGTGGAAGTTACAGTGGATTTTCCCAGACACACCAGGCATTTGAGATGATTTAATTGAAGTGTTTGAAAGGTTTGGAAGGGTGGAGTCAGATTGGGAGCTGCACAGAGCATTTTATGGGGATATGAGTCCAGCTCTTGATTGTTGATCACTTGGGGTGGGGTTGGGGTTGGGGGGTGTCAGTACTTCCCACGGGCCTGCAGTGGCCTGCAGCCACTATCTAGGGTTATGTTCCAATGGATTAGCCCTGATGATCTCTTCAGGAAGATTACTAACCTTGATTTTTACTAACCATCAAACAGGTGGATCCTCTCTGTCCCATCACCAACTCTGCTACTTCTGTGTGACTTTTATACCTCCCTCCTTGTTACAGGGGGGGTAGGTGCTCTTTTTCCTTTCATGAAGTGCCATTCTTTCTTCCCGCGCTCTGTAGTGCACCCTGTTGACTTTTCTTAAGGATTGGTTATTTTCTGTCTTTTCTACAATATCATTTCCTCCCTTTCTATAACATCAGCAACAAATAATAGTTTTGTATAGGGGTTCTCAACCTTTTTTGTGTGTCATTGATCCGTTTGGCAGTCTGGGGAAGTCTGTGGACCCTTAAATGCGTTAAATCATTATGTAGGATTACAAAATAAAATATTGAAAAGAGTTATCAAATCATGAATATATTGAAATACAGCTACCACACTACAAGAATAACATTTTGGGGCGCCTGGGTGGCTCATTCTGTTAAGCATCCGACTTCTGCCCAGGTCACGATCTTATGGTCTGTGAGTTCGAGCCCCACGTCAGGCTCTGTGCTGATGGCTCGGAGCCTGGAGCCCGCTTTGAATTCTGTGTCTCCCTCTCTTTCTGCCCTTCCCTAGCTCACACTTTCTCTCTCTGTCAAAAATAAATAAACTTTAAAAAAGAAAATTAAAAAAAAAAAGAATAACATTTTATAGTACGAAAACATGTAGTTTCGTAATTGTATATTAAATAAAAAGACCTAGGGGCACGTGGGTGGCTCAGTCGGTTAAGTGTCCGACTTCAGCTCAGGTCATGATCTCACGGTCTGTGAGTTCGAGCCCTGTGTTGGGCTCTGTGCTGACAGCTCAGAGCCTGGAGCCCGTTTCAGATTCTCTGTCTCCCTCTCTCTCTGCCCTCCCCCCGTTCATGCTCTGTCTCTCTCTGTCTCAAAAATAAATAAACGTTAAAAAAAAAAAAAAAAAACCTAGAGGGGCTCCTGGGTGGCTCATTTGGTTGAGCATCCACCTCTCGATTTTGGCTCAGGGCATGATCCCAGGGTGGTGAGTTCAAGCCCCACATTGGGTTCTGCACTGAACTTAGAGACAGCTTAGGATTCTCCTCCTTCTCCCTCTGCCACCCTCCCCTCTCCTGCTCTCACTCTGTCTCTCTCTAAAAAATAAAAATAAATAAAAGTAAATATTAACTTTAAAACATAATAACAAAAACAATAATAATACCTAGCAGCTGGTCTTTTCAGTACTGTAATTCCAAATTACTGATGAGTATTAATAATATGAGCTACCTGTAACAGTTCTAAAGTAATATTAAATATCTGTTATTTCTCTTGGTTATTAAGCCCCATATTAATACTCCTTTGATTTATTTCCTGCATTTATTTATATGATAGAAATGTCAAATTTCCACTGGTGATTATGCAAATACATAATGATGTGTTTTTTTCTCATTGAAGGCTATGCATTTCCTGATTTCTCAGGCCATAGTTAACAGCTCTTGCTCCGTAACTTTTATCTTATAAAACATTAAAAATTTTAAGTAAAAATAAACATCAAGTTCTCAGTTTAGCAGTTATAGGTTCTTATGATCTACTCTTACCTACCTTTTTAGTGTAATCTCCACTTGTCCACACCAACACATTGCTAACTCATCACTTCCGTTTTCACTTTTTCCAATTTTATTGAGTTATAATGGCATATAACATTATGTAAGTTTAAATAACATGTTGATGTGATAAATTTATATGTTGCAAAATGATTTACCACCACAGCGTTAGGTAACACCTCCATCATGTCACATGGTTACCATTTCTGTTTTGTAGTGAGAACATTTATGATTTACTCTGTTAGCAACTTTTAAGTGTATAATACAGTATTCATCACTATCAACATCATGTACATTAGGTCCTCAAACTTACTCATCTTATATTCATCTTATAACTGGAAATTGGATTAACATCTTCCCATGTCCATCCCTGCCCACCACCACCCCCCCACTCCCCGTTTCTGGCAACCACTGGTCTACTCTCTGTTACTGTGAGTCTGACTGTTGGAGACGCTACATTTAAGTGATACCACATAGTATTTTGTCTTTGACGTATCTCACTTAGCATAACGCTCTTAGGGTCTATCCATGTTGTAAATGACAGGATTTCCTTTTATCTCATGACTGAATAATATTCCATTGTGTATATGGACACCACATCTTCTTAATCCATTCGTCCTTTGACAGACACTTAACTTGGTTTCATTTCTTGGCTACTGTGAATAAGGCCACATGGGAATGCAGATATCTCTTTGAGATTCTCTTTTTATTTCCTTTGGATATATACCTAAAAGTGGAATTGCTGGATCGTTTGGTCGTTCTAGTTTTAATTTTTGAGGAATTTCCCTGCTGTTTTCCACAGTAGCTATACCAATTGATATTTCGACCAACATTGCATAAGAGTTTCCTTTACTCCATATCTTCACCAACACATTATTTTTTATTTTTTAATAGCCATTTTAATGGTTGCGAAGTGATACCTTACTGCGGTTTGATGATGGCTATTGATGTTGAGCACCTCTATTTGTCCTTTAATAACTCCTTGTCCTTACACACTCTCCTTCCCCAGACTAACCTTCAACACACCCACTTTTTAAAAAACTATTTCCTTTCATTTCTAAACTAGATTTGAAGATTCTCCCAACCCTTTCTTAAACCTTGGTCTGATTTGGTTCTTACATTTGATTAAAATTGACTGTTTAGTTGCCAGTGTACTTTATAAGATAGCTTCTTTAGAGTGAGTATCATGTTATATTCTGGTTTGAAGTTACGGGAACTCAAAGAATGTAGACAGTAAAAGAATGAAAAATGTATCTCTTGTTAATCATGACATCACCCAGTAAATACGTTTTCTTCATTGTCTGCCTTCTTGCAAATCCCACTGTACTTGTTGCCAGAACCACATAAAAAAACTAATTATTCTCTACTTTCTTTAAGGTTAATTTTGTCTGCCTTCTGCCTCCACCCCCAACCCCACCAACCACCTACCCACTTTCCCACTGGCAAACAAAGTTGCATCCTGTTTTACAGTGTGACAGTAGTTTTTACTTCAGCTGCACATTAATAATGCCTGAGGACTTTGTAAATAATATGTATGCTGTGATGCATCTCCCCCTTGGCTGAAGTGAGGATTTTAAAAATTCTCTCAGGTGATTGTATGTGCATCCAGGATTGTGAAATGCTGAAGGATTATGTGCTCCTGTAAGCACTAGGAAATAGTGGTCCTATATGTGATGCAAATAAATAATTGTTTTATATATAATAATCAGAATTTATATGGTTATATATGCACGTAAGACTGATTTTTTCTATGCAGTTTTGAAATAGATAAGAACTTACTATTTAATAGACTTACTGTTTTTAATAGTCTTTTTAGATACTGGTTTTGCTTTATGATTTCTTTCATTCATAGCATTTCCCAGACTTTGTAATAATAGTCTTTTGCAATGAAATTCTGCTCTGTTGTATTTGTATTACGTTCATAAAAGCCCTATGACTCACACTGAGAAAAGCCACTCCTCGTGTTAAATCATACTCTTCCCTGTGAAAATTTCAATTTTATAATTCCATTTGTTTTATCTCATGTTGTGTTTTATTTAATGAGAACCTCACACCTGCCATAAAAGGGTGGCTTCTGCCAATTGCTCTCTTCAAAGGTCTATAAAATCTACAGATAATGTGAGACTTCTTAGGTGAAACTGATTTCATCAGGAACTTCCCATGAAATTAATTTTTTTCCTTTTATCTTTCTCTGAAATCCTTTGGTATAAAAAGTTTTCAATGAATTAGATGAAACCATTATATGAGTGAAACATTGAAGCATCTTGAGATGTTCTGATTACATTGTGACAATGTGTATGATTCTTCTCACATGTTCCACCTTCAATTTGTTTGTACCTCTTGAGAAGTCGAGATGTGGCCACCAGGGAGAATTATAGTTTATTGTGTTACTATTAAATTCTTTGGTGAGCAACTTGACAGAAGAATTAAATTTTATTTTTCCATAACGCATAGTTTTTGAACTTTAATCAGTGATATAATTGGACTTAAATCTAAGCAGATTTATATAGATACATGCAAAATTAATGAGTTAAGGTTTTTTAGAGTTAAACAATTTGAAAAAAAACCTCTCAATATGTTAGATATATCAAAAATATGCTCAAGAAAGGAAAAAAAAGAAATAGCTACAATTATGCTGGTATCTTCTTAGCATTTAAGAATCAACCCTGTATTTACACAATTATGTAGTAATTCAATCCTTTAAAATAGGTTTAAAAAAAAACTTTTCACGTGACTTTAAAACATTTTAATGTATATCATTTCAAAATGATGAGTGATGATAAAATTCATTAGTAACCTAAAACTAGTAATAATCAAAATAAAAATCCATCTTGATATTACACAAGGTAAATTTTTTCATATAGCATCTAAGAATTATTGAAAATATTTTAGCGGTGCCTGGGTGACTCAGTCAGTTAAGCATCCGATTCTGCTCAGGTCATGATCACGCAGTTTGTGGGTTCAAGCCCCGCATCGGGTTCTGTGCTGACAGCTCAGAGCCTGGAGCCTACTTTGGATTCTGTGTTTCCCTCTTTGTCTGCCCCTACCCGCTTGCACTCTGTGTGTGTCTCTCTCTCAAAAATAAATATACATTTAAAAAAATAATAAAAATAAAATATTGTTATACTATTTTCTATGTTCCTTGAGAAAAAATTATTTCCTTATTTGTGTTTATCACATTTATTTAAATTTACCATTAAAGAAGTGTTAGGTCTGGTATATTTTCTTGTGTTTCTTTACTGTTTGAAAGTTTGTCCTTATTTTTTCTGATCAGTATTTTATTTCTAGAATGAGGTTTAGCTAACCAACACTTAATAGTTTTTTTGAAACTTAGCAAAAATAGCCAACATATTAATTTTCCTTTTTATTTCATTTTAACTGTTTTAATTCACAGATTTTTTAAAAGATTTTTTTAACGTTTATTTTTGAGAGACAGAGTGTGAGCGGGGGAGGGGCAGAGTGCGAGGGGAGAATGCAAATCCCAACCAGGCTCCAAGCTCCAGACTCTGAGCTGTCAGCATGGAGCCTAGCGTGGGGCTCAAACCCACAAACTGTGAGATCATGACTTGAGCTGAAGTCGGATGCCAGCCAGGGGCCCATCACAGATATTACTACACTTTTTGAAAAGTACTAGAATGTGGTAGCAAGAACACAGAGTGCATATTCACACTGCTGTGGGCTCCCATATCCAGTCTGCCACTTATAAGATGAGTGAGCTAGGGCAACTTATTCCACATCCGTGACAGAGAGGTAATCGTAATACTTATCTCACAGCTTTTCTGAGACAATTCATTGAGTTAATTAAATGCCTAAGCAGTGCCTAGAACATACTAAGTGCCATCTAAATATTTGCTACTGTGTTTCCCTCTTTCTCTGCCCCTACCCCCTTGCACTCTGTGTCTCTCTCTCAAAAATAAATATACATTTAAAAAAATAATAAAAATAAAATACTTTTATACTGTTTTCTATGTTCCATGAGAAAATTTATTTTGTAAACTAGACATAGAATCAGAACATGATTCTAATGTGCTACCATTTCTAAGTAAGGTGAAAGAGTCCTACATAATTTTAGGGCCATTCAACTATATTCTATTTTTTTTTATGTTTATGTATTTATGTTGAAAGAGAGTGAGAGAGCACAAGTGGGGGAGGGGCAGAGAGAGAGGGAGAGAGAATCCCAAGCAGGCTCTGTGCTGTCAGTGTAGAGACTAATGCAGGGCTTGATCCCATGAACCACGAGATTATGACCTGCACCAAAATCAAGAGTTGAACACCCAAGCAACTGAGCCACCCAGGCACCCCTCAACTACATTTTAGAAAGACACATAGGGATATGAAAAATGAAGAAATGAATAGAAAAATCCCTACCATAAGATATTTGTAATATAATGGAGAAGATACATACACACACATTTGTCATACATAGCACAGTTTCAGTGAAACTATAATAAGTGTCTAGATAAAATGCTAAGAAAGTATATGAAATCTGTGAGGTAGGGGTTCCTGGAGTGGATATAATTTAAATTGGACTTTTAATGATACTTGGAATTTTAATTTGTACAGATTGGTAGTGGGAACAGAGTGAGGAAAGAACAGAAATTTTAGAGTAGTTTAAAATAATAACTAATAACCATGGCTAACACATACAGGTGAAGTGGGGGGATGTGGGTGGGAACAGGGTACAGAGCGAGAGTTAAAAATGGAAATGTGGTTGAGATGAGATCATGGAGAATATTGACCACTGTGCTGTTGAAACCTAATCTACTCACCGTATGAGCCAGTGAGAGATGCTCTAAAGATGTGCATAACATAACTGCTATTATAGTATGTGTGATCACTTGAGCATTAGTATGTTGGATGAATGGAAGGAAGAGGAAAATAAAGCCATGAAGCCAGTAAGTCGTAGTTAGAATTTAAAACCAAGTGTGTCTGTCCAGAAGCCTATGCTCTTCCCACTGTTACACACCACTGAGAAGCAAATTACTGCTTTGGTGTGAACTTCATGTCCCCCAGACCGGTCTTCAGTATACCATGAGCCCTGCCTTTTGTTACGTGGTGTTTGTTTTCCCTTGGTTCTTACTTCCTTAGTTAGCATGACTGTATTTTACCTTTGAAATGGTGAAGAACTAGTGGAATAGTTAGTTGTTGGTGACAGGAGTGGAGTGGAGAAAAAACACTGACAAGTGTAAGAAAGAACTCTACTCCACCTGTTTACTTATGGCAGAGATTGAGAGCCAAGCCAACTCCAGTATTCAGCCATGGTAAGTGATTAGCTTGACTGTATTTAGTCTTTATAGAGCCGTGCAATCTGTGCTCATTTGAGGATTACTGAAATTTCCTGAAAAACAAAGAAAAACTTTTCTCTGGAAGATTGCAATACTGGTTTGAGGTACACCACTTTCTTTTCTTCTTTTCCATTTCCCAAAGAAATCAAAAGTAGATATATTTATGTAAGCTATATTTTATGGGACTTCATAGACTATCCCATATTAGTATTTAAATTTAACAAACATTCATCGGCAGTTTTTCTCTAAGTTTCTAAATTTAAGGGTTTTTTTTCTAAAATTATTCTCACCACTGTTATCCTTAGCTAACATTACACTAGTTAATTGGAATATCTGTACAGAGAACTCTTTTAGACACTTGGTTTTTCTAAGTATTTATACTTTTCCCATTTATTTGACTTTACCGCATCAAAAGTAAAGGAAGTTCTTGTATTTTAGAATTTAATTTTTTTACTGGAACAGGCATTAAAAATAATTTGCATATAAATGGCACATGGTATTTCACATTAATGACAGCATTTGAGTAAATTTCATCCATTAAAAAAGGGCATGAAGCAGGCCAATAATGTTCCTGTAGTAATAATATTGTTCTAGTTCAAATGCTTTGGAGTATAAACATTTCAAATACAAATCTTGTTTATAGTTCAAAAGATTATAATTCTGGCATATAAACTACTTGAATAATGACAGTCGTTATAATTAAGTATAGAAGCATAAACACTGAGAACGGTAATATGTCAGGTTAAAGAGTATCATTTATAAACCATTAGGACTTTTTTAATGTGTTATATCTATTTTCTTTTCATGCTATTTATAGGACAAATAGTTAAAATATACATCAATGGACACTGGTACTGTGCATAGATGTAAAATGTAGAAAGACAAAATATAAATAAAAATTTGTTTAGAATAATAAAATTTAGAAAAATAATATTAGATGAAATTATAATAGTGACTTAGCCGTTTAAATATATCCCATGAAAAGAGATTTACTGGATCACTTTATTTCTTATTTATTTATTTATTTATTTATTTATTTAAATAAAAATGGAAGTCTTTTTTTAGACAGTTAAATTATTCCCTCTTTGTGCATTTGTTTTTGCTTTTCTAAATCTCTGAGTGTCATAACGTCTTGTAACAGTAAGCTGTTAAATCCTTAATCGTAGCATAATTACGAGACTCAATAGGGAGTCCAGAAAAAATAGCCTTGTAATTTAATTTTTACTTTATTTTTTTCTCCTTTGAGATATGCAAGAATAGTAAATAGTCCTTTAATGTGTATTGGAACAATTAAATTGTATTATAGGAGTATTGTGATGAAATTATGTATATTTAACCTTTTGCTTTTTATGCCTCTTTTTGGAACAGAAAAGTTGGAAATAGCATTACACCCTGTAGTTTAACTGCCTTTAAAAAATGTTTTGTGCAGGAAAACAGATTAATTGTATGGGTTTTTGTTGATGCTAAACTCTGGAGCAGAACCAAAGGCCATCCAGACTTCTACAGTAAATGAAGACAGTCATTTCCCTTACTATCCTGATAGGATATTTGTACATGATGGCTTTAAAATAACTCCATTTTCAGTGAGGTCTTGATCTGTCATCTTTTGTCACATGAATGAACATTCGAGTGCCGTCCTAAGCTTATTAAATTAAAAAAAAAAAAAAAAAAAAAAAAAAAAACCAAAAGAACAACAAACTTGAGTAAATCTATAATTACATTGTTCCTTTGCAGAGTTCTCCGTATTTCACTTTATTTTAGGAAGTGTTCATAATTCAGTCTTCTGCATCTCTCCCTTCCATCCTCTCAGAGTGATTTCCTTCAGAAATCCTACAAGTCTTTCAAAGCCTAGATTTTTGTTAACATCCTACAGAATTTCTTCCTGATTAAAGTGAAAATTGTCTCATTCCTTTGCCACTGGTTACAGCAGTTTTATGTTATTCAAGCTTATCTCTCAAATTTTACTGTAAACTAACTCTTTGAGTGAATGGATTTTACATAGAATGTGATAAAGGTATACTGATTGATACAAGTCCATCAGTAGACCTTGAATAAGCAGTGACTGCATTGAAGGCATTGTGCCTAGTTGGGATTGTGCATTGGTAAGAATACTGAAATAAGATAATGCCTTGTTCTCTATAACTTACAGTTTAATATAGGAGCTGAAGTTACGTACATAAATCAGTTATAATCTTAGGTAGGGAAAGTAAGAAGAACACTATAGAGGATCAAAGGAGGGAGAGATACCATATAAGAAGATATCAGGAAAGGTTTCATTCTTAGAGCAATTGACATTATTACATTTGTTGCTAAAAACAGTACATATTCTGACCATCCTTAGACAAGCCATTTATTGTATTCACTATCACAAAATACAGTATCTTTTGTTGGTGTCAAAACTGTAAAGGGTCTGAGATTTTACCTTGTGAGACAAGTTAACCTGTCACTGTTTGCTAGATGCTGCCAGAAGTTATGAGATGCATGGGTCAGAGACAAAGAACTCTGTTAGCCACAGCATAGCATACAGCATGGCCGTCATGTTTCCAGTAATTTTCTTTGTCCCCATTAAGTCCCACAGCGGGTAATGCATAGCATCCCGGGTAGATGCTACACACGGGGAGTATGTGTTATGCCCGATGAACCTCAAGCTTAGGAAATATGAACTCTCTTAAGGTGTCTGTTAGCAAGTGTATTCAGCCTTTGTCCAGAGGGAGACATTATCTTTATTATCTTGGTCAGGAAGACTAGAAAACTAGTCTTTCATTTGCCGTGGAGGGAGGTTGTATCCCAATCTTTAAGCCTGTTTGAGCAGATAATGTAGAACAAAAGGTGTCAAAAGATGAGTAGAAATTTTGTAGGAAATTGCTTCCTAAACAGTGTATTTAAGTAGTCCTAGAAATAAATAATCATTATGAAGCAGTCATTTAGGGGAATATAGGATATAATACATTGAGGTTGTTTTACTGTTCTGGATACTATTTCAACACTGAAAAGCTGAATTTGGTATATTTTTCTAAAGAATTGGTTACCTCATACTTTGAAATTGTGTAAATACAGTGCAAATAAGTCATCATTTTACATAATGAAAAAGCGATAAGGGATGCTAATATTTTAAGAATCGCCCTGCTTCTCCTAAGTGTGTTAAGAATATAAAGCATTATAAATGTATTTTCTGATTTATTGAAGCTGATAACTGAATTAGTCATGAAAATATTTCCAATGATAGATGATCCTAAAATAAATTTGTATTTATACTTGTGTATATATAATATACAGTATATATAATATATGCTATGTATACATTCCACATATTTGTGTGTGTATATATATATATATATATATATATATATATATATATGCACATGTTCTAGCATATCCTTTTGAATAGTTTACACATCTACAGTGAAGTCTTAATTCCAATACTAAATTGAATCTCAAGTGAAAATGGGTCTTAGAAATCATCTGAAAAAAATCTCACCCCAGGTGCAAAAATGTTTTCCAAAATAATGGATCACTAAAATTTTTATTCAACTTCACTTCTAGGAGGTTTACCCTGTAATGGTATTAGTGACTCTGTTGAAGCTGATGCAAGCGTGCATCTGAACCTGACACTGATGTGTTTATGTGATGTCTTCCTGATTCATGTGTGGTTCACTGCGGGATCCACCGCTTCCATCATACACATCGATTCTAGGATTTTATGTGTTGTGCCTTTGGCTTTTTAGTTGGTTTTCTTTCACACTCCTACTTTTTTCCTTTGTCATTTTGCTGTGTTGCAAAACAAATATTCATACATGATTTTTTTTAAAGTTTATATACTGCATTAGGAAAGCAAAAGAACACCTGATGTTGAGTACTGTCAGTAAGAAACCGGGTCGGACCTGTTACACTAATAAGAATATCAAAGTAAGATGTTACACCTGTAATTCAAGCCATAGAATGCTTGTTTCTCATAAGAGACTGTTAAAAACTGAGAACAAACTGAGGGTTGATGGGGGGTGGGAGGGAGGGCAGGGTGGGAGGGAGGGCAGGGTGGGTGATGGGTATTGAGGAGGGCACCTTTTGGGATGAGCACTGGGTGTTGTATGGAAACCAATTTGACAGTAAATTTCATATATTAAAAAATAAAAAATAAAATAAAATAAAATAAAAAAAAAGAATGCTTGTTTCTATGATAATACATGTAGCTATGTAAAAAGCATCAGAATAAAATGCCATTGACCCTACTTTTATAAATTCCCTATATTATTCATGTATCAGATTGGATTTGGCTACATAGTATGTGATAAGCCTCTTCTACATGCCTAACCTATTACTTTTATGGGACACAGCTTTAAAAAAAATTAAATCTTCACCATATTTGGGATCCAAATACCAAATATATATATATATATATATATATATATATATATATATATATATATATATATATATATAAAATAAGTTTTATAATCAGTTACATGTAATCAGTTGTATACACACACGCACATATATGTATATAGAAAATCAGTTTTCAAAAACTCAAATGACTGCAGGGGTCAATTAGGTAAAAGAAAAATCTGAAGCAAATCAGAAAGTTTTGATTTTTATGCAAAAGTTCTCATTTGTAAACGCTGGCAACTAATTAAAAAATAATTAAACAGTGTGCTCACTAAATAAAAAAATACCTCCAATCAGCAACATCGAATATTGAGTTTGATAACCAGAGTTTTTTCTTAGGCTAGCAGAGCACAGAATGGAATGGTGGTAGGTGGAGGGAGGGGAGAACTCAGGGAGAGATAATAGGGACCTTACAGGGACAAATTGCCATAGATAGGAAAAGAGTCTGGCTGACTGGCCCAGGCCTAAACTATACTCTAATGACAGGAAACATTGACCCTGAGTTGTAGAAAGATATCCCTGAACCCTTCCTCTGGGGACTCATGAGCACCCTGAGGAGGAAAAAGTTATGTGTAGAAATATTAATACCTTAAGAGCCCCAGGCTACTCTACTGGAAAGTTTCCATTCCTTCACCAGAATGTTAACTTGGGAACAGAAAGTGATTGCCTAAAACAGAAGAGAACCAAAGAAATACTGATGTAGCCTAGCTCAAAGTGCCATGGAAGTAGAAAAAGTAGAACTTGTTAGCAGTCCTGTACCCCAGTACTTGTGGATCTAAGGAGAAAACCTTTGAAGGCAATCAAGAAAAAATTAGAGTATTCTCATGAGAGCCAGCATCTCCCAAAACAGAATTTACTATCACTTGGTCAGCAGAAACCATGAAGATGACACATTAGCATGAGATGATGCTCCCCAGAATTCTGAGAGACACAAGAAAAGGGCTCAGTTGAGCTTTTTCAGTCTGGGAGGGGGTGGGTGATTGATCAAGCAGATGTGGGGATAAACTTACCACTTGTTACACTTATATGGATCACATTTGAGTTCCAAACTATAGATCTAATGTGTTGTGGAGCTAGACAGAGAAACACACATTTTTTTGTTTTTAAAAGGAGGTCCCTCGGGCACCTGGGTGGTTCAGTCAGTTGAGCCTCTGACTTTGGCTCAGGTCATGATCTCGCATTCTGTATGTTTGAGCCCATCATCAGGCCTCAGTGCTGACAGCTCAGAGCCTGGAGCCTGCTTTGGATTCTGTGTCTCCTTCCTCTTTGTCTCTCCTTGACTTGCGCCCAGTGTGTGTCTCTCTCTCTCTCTCTCTCTCTCTCTCTCTCTCTCTCTCAAAAGGTAAATAAACATAAAAAAAAAAATTTGTTTTAAAAAAGGGTGTCCTGAAGTAATACCATATCTTTGATAAAGTTGTAGTAAGGATTAAATTAAATACTGAATTTGAGGTGTTTAGTACAAAAATTAGAAAGCTGGTAATGCAGGTGTCAGTGAGGATACGGGGATATTGCTGGTGGAGTATGAACATGTTGCCATTCTAGAGAACAGTGTGGCACTACATTAGCAGATTAAATTTGTGTTTGCCTAAGACCCAGTATTTCTACTTCTGAGTCATGTATACCAGTCCTGCTCCATTGGTACCATATGATAGCAATGATGCACTTTTATAGATCTCAGAGGGACATGTACAAAGATGTGCCATGTTTGTTGTGCTAGAGGTTTGGAGGCAGTCTGGGTGTCCATCCAGGATGTAGGAGTCATGCATCCTTTCATCCCATCACTTAGCAAACACTACCAAGTCCCCATACGCCAAGCTCTGGGCTTAGTGGTAAAAATGCAAAGGGAACTCACGGTGGTGCCTGACCAGGAGGAGCAGACAGTCAGGTTCAGGGGAGAGACTGGACTGCAGAATTCAGGGCAGGTTAAGTACAGAGCAGGGCTGCTTGAATTGTGAGTGGCTTCTGAAAGGCTGAGACTTGAAGGAGCCTTAAGAAAGACTTTTTTTTTTTTAACTAAGTTTTAGCCTGTAATAAAAGCTCAAATGAAAGTGCCTTCATTATACGAATAATGATGTAAAGAAGATAAAGTCTTAATTTATCTTCTGAGGAAATAGAAAAAAATGAACACATATTGGAATTCCAGAAAAAATGAAATGGTTTTTCAGTGTGGTTTATTTTTGTATGCATTTGCATAATAGTGCATTGTCTTTTATTTCAGATACACTGGCCTAGCACAGCACTAAAAATAGAAGAATGCATAATGAAAGGAAAAGACGCAGTAAGTATTACTCATTATAAATTAAACACATCATCAATTATATCCCTGGTCAGTCACAAGGGACTGACTCCCTAACCTTTTATTTGCTCCCAAAAGGCATATATGCAGTTGATTCAGGAAGAAAAAAATATATGTACATGTACCCATATATACATCTACATTTAGACATAGTTATTTACAAGTTAATTTCAATGAAGGGTTAAAGTAAAGCGAGTAAAGCGGGTCTTGGTTTTTGTTTTATTATATTTTTATCCACTCAGATTTATGAATTTCTTATACTAATGCTTATTTCCTACATATTTGTGGAAAAAATAATTTCGGGTCAATTTTTAATTCAAGGGAAAGCGAAGCACATTCTTTGTGAGATTTCATTTTGCTTTGATGAGTCCATTAGAACCTACTAAAGAAACAAAAGGAGAGAAAATGAAAAGAAAGGAGAAGGCAAAGGCAGTATGCATGCTTTACCTCTTCCACCATGTGCTTAGGGTCTCTCTTACTGGAAGAATTAACATTCCATCTCTCCATAACTTCCCTGCAGCGTGTGAGCTTGTGCAGGAGCAGTGGCCCCGACCCAGTTCTGAGCACACTAAAACATGTACGAAGGGACTTCCCTGTGCCTGGAGTAGCTGCTGATGACACAGTACACGTGTTTGGAAGAAGGCATGCACATCTCCTTTTGAAAGTTAACTTATCCTTTTTTTTTTTTTTTTTCCTCTTTTTATAGTGAGAGAAAAAAAAACAAAAACATGTAAAAGGCTAACACACGTTATACCAACTCCTGAGTCTCTGTAGCAACTGGGTCACAGCCAAGGAGTGAGTCAAGACATTCTTGCTGCCTTAGTTCGTAGCATGATGCAGACTAATTGAACACACTCTTAGGCTATGTCATTGTCAGCCCAGCAGAGCCAAATGTTGTTTGTTTCATTTAAGGTGTGACAGCGTTTGATGACATGAAAAGCAGGTGCTTCTAGTGATAGAATAGAATATTTTCTCCATGTTTGAATGATTAGATTTTTCCAGTGATATGGGTCACTCTCATAATAAAATGCTATGAGTTGGAAATTGAAGAAAATATATCTACATGCTGTGGATAATCAGGGTAGTAGTACATTTCTCATTCTTACCAAGGGAATGCCATAATATGAATCATTTATGGTAAGATGGTTCTGGTGACTTTTTCATTCGATACTGTTATATGAGAGACTTTATAAGGACAAACTGTCCTTATAAAACGTTACATTTCCTGACTATTGCATGTATTGATATTAGAGTAATATTTAGCATTAAAATAGTATTTTGTAACTTATTTTAAATGAAATAACAGTATCCAGGGTGCCTGGGTGGCTCAGTTGGTTGAGTGTCCAACTTCGGCTCAGGTCATGATCTCATGGTTCTTGGGTTCGAGCCCTGCGTAGGGCTCTGTGCTGCCAGCTCAGAGCCTGGAGACTGCTTCCGATTCTGTGGCGTGCGCGCTCTCTCTCTCTCTCTCTCTCTCTGTCTCTCTCTCTCTCTCTCTGTCCCTCCCCTGCTCGCGTGCTCTCTCTCTCTCAAACACAAATAAACATTAAAAACATTTTTGAATTAAATAGCAGTACCTAATTTACCAAGAAGGTGTTTGCTGTAATTAACTTAGACAAGTTGGTTTGAGTAGTTTTAGACTTCTTTTCATTCAGCCTATTGGTCATAAAACTCACCTAGTGATTTATGTAGTAAAATTTCATAAGTATATACAATATATTTGGTACTGTGTTTGATTAAGCAGGGAATAAAAGATGTGTAAAATAAATACTCTGTCCTCAAAAAACTTAGATTTGGATCCAAGTATAGGCAAACTAGAGCTTCTTGGCCAAATATATTTGTAAATAAAGTTTTAAAGTTTTTTATTTTTGTAAGTTTTTTTGCAAATAAAAGTTTCTATTTTTGTAAATAACGTTTCATTGGAAGCCAGTTGCACACAATCATTTTTGTATTATCTGTGGATGCTTTCATGCCTTATCTACAGAGGTAAGTAGTTGGAACAGAGACCAGTAGTTGGAACAGAAACCATTCAACTAAATATATTTATTCCCTGGTCCATTATAAAAAATTTTTTGCTGATTCCTGGACAGCAGTCTTAAAGTAATAGGTATAAAATAAGTATTTCTCTTGGTTAGCTTTCTATATATTTCTTTGAAAGTTCTCTATGAAAGTGCTGTATGTGAATGTATGAATATGAATGTATGACTTATTTTCCCTAACCATTAAAAAACTCAGTAATGCCTTAAAGTCTGTATATGTTTCCTTGAGAGTAATGAAGCTTTCTCTAATTGTTGGTTTTCTGACTTTGTACTTACTCACTGTTTACATGTACTTTAAAAAAATAACAGCATTGGGAATAACTTAATTACCTAGTGGAACATAGTGCCATGCAAATCTTTATATTGAATACATTTCTAGAATACCTGAAAAGTGACAGAATCCCATTATAAGTGTAATTCACACAGCGTGGCTAACTACAGTGTGCTTTGGTCACCTCAGTCTGTTCTTCCACTGTTCCTTGCCCTCTGTCATCTGTCCCACATGCCCCCACTAGCCATGGGAGACTTAAACATGAGATTTGTACTTTAGGAAATACAAAAATTAAAAAGGGCTAAACTTTTTTTTTTTATATTAACCAGTATCTTCCTTTTTTTTTTTTTCCTCTGCTATAGAGTGAATGTGCAAATTACGTTCGAGTTTTGCATCACTATAATAGGACACATCTTCTGACCTGTGGTACTGGAGCTTTTGACCCACTTTGTGCCTTCATCAGGGTTGGATACCATTTGGAGGTAAGATAAGTTCACTCATATCAATAAAAGTCATGCTTAAAAGAACTTTATTTTAAAAGAAAAGTAGTGGGTGGGGTGCCTGGGTGGCTTAGTCAGCAGAGCACCCGAGTGGGTTTGGCTCAGGTCATGATCTAATGGTTCCTGAGAAAGCCCTGAGTCAGGCTCCACGCTGAGAGCATAGAACCCTGCTTGGGATTGTCTCTCTCTCTCTCTCTCTCTCTCTCTCTCTCTCTCTCTCTGCCTCTTCCCTGCTCATGTTCTCAAAAATAAATGATTGAATGAATGAATGAAAAATAAAAGAAAAAAAAATTTTGTGGTATTTTCTTTGGTGAAAGAGAAAAGCATTTGTGATGTACTGGTAAAATTTTCTTAAGTCAGAGAAAGGATCTCTCTGGACCTTTAAAATCCTCATCAACTATAAAATCAGTGAATCAATAAATTCTTTATGTATTCATTCCCTGAACAAATTCATTTACTTAATTATGCACTTAAAAATATTATTTCATATGAAACTGTGTTCTCTGTTGTGTTCTTATGTAAATTTTATTAACGTAAACTGCCAAACTAGAATGCAACCATGAATATATGTAAAAATAAATTTATATAAACAAAGTTACTACATATAGTATTTTATAAAGGGCATGCAAAGACGTTGATTTTGTAATTACTCTCATTTTTAGGCAGGTGAAGTGAGGGAGGTAGAGTTGGGAGCGGTAAGGGAGATTACAAACTGAAGCTAAGTATTAAAGAGTGAAAGCTGTATGCCCCAGACCCACTACTAGGTGAAAGAAAACAAATCTTAGATGAGTTCTGTCACGCATATAATACTGGCCAACAAGTTGGCTTGAAGATCAGTCATATAACCTGTTTTGACAAGTCAGATGAACTCTCAACTCTCACTTATTTTATAAGGCACATTTTCAAGCACCTTACGTCACACTTTCACTCTGAAATATATTAAACGCTATTCTGACGTCAGAATCTGCTCCCTTTTTTTAGGTCAGAAGGCAGATCCTACATGAAGACAGGATGCAGATAAAACGTACATGTAGATAGTCTATAGTCTCTTGATTCTCATACTGTATTTATGAAAGGGCTGCAGTGACCCTAAAATATTTTCAGTCACCACATATAAAGAATAACATTCATTTCACTAGTGAAAAATTATTTCTGATATTCCTTATACTAGTGAACACTCAGGTGCATGTATAATTAGCAATATCTGAAGTGCTTACTTTAGCTGCCTTTTGAGAGAGCCTCTGATTTGAGATACTTCAGCTGGTAAGTGTCCTTATAGGCGGGATTTTTGATTAGTCTATTTTAAATGGTAACCACCTCTCCTTGTAGATTAAAGCTAAGTAGCATACACAAACACATCAAGTGTATTCACTGAATTATTTTAAAGAGAAAAGACAGCTGATCTATTGGAAGAACTTTAAACGGAGATGTATAAGGCAAATCTGCCCTGTGCAGAGTCAGAATATTTACATGTATACAAAGTATACAGACAGAGGCACCTGGGTGGCTCAATGGTAAGCGCTGACTTTCAGAGTAGAGCTTGCTTTGGATCTTGTATCTCCGCCTCTCTCTCTGCCCCTCCCCTGCTCATTCTCATTCTCTCTCTCTCTCTCTCTCTCTCTCTCCCTCTCTCCCGCTCTCCCTCTCTCCCTCTCTCCCTCTCTCTTTTATCTCCCTCTCTCTCTGCCCCTCCCCTGCTCATTCTCTCTCGCTGTCTCGCTGTCTGTCTCTGTCTCTCTCTCCCTCCCTCAAAAATAAATAAACATTAAAAAAAGTATACTGACAGTCATGTATGCATATATATAAAGCCAGAATATATACATTTTGTGGTGCAGATCTATTGGCAACAGATCCTCTCAGTTTTCATTAACTGAAAATGCCTTGATTTCATTTTTATTTATGAAGGAAATTTTCCCTGGTTATAGAATTTTGGGTTCACAGGGTTGGTTTGTTTTGTTTTGTTTTGTTTTGTTTGTTTTTTTAGCATTTCAAAATGCTTCAAATGTCTTCTGATCTTTTTCTGATGTAAATTCCGGTTTCATTCATACTGATACTACCCTGTTTGCAGTTGCTTTGTATTTGAGGATTTTCTCTTCCTGTTTGGTTTTCACCAGTTTCTCCATAGTGTGCCTATTTGTGTGTGGTGGTGGTGGTAGATTGGTATTTACGTTTCTTGAAATACTGACATTTTTTAACACAAAAGCTTATGTTTTGCATCTAATTTCACACATTTTTGGCCCTTATAATTCGAAATAATATTACTGCTTTATGCCCTCCTCTTCTTCAGGGTTTCGTGGGGGGCGGGGGAGCATTGTGCCACAAATGACTGGGATTCTACTCATTTTTATTGTTTTTGTTTTCTCTGCTTTGCAAATTGGATACATTCTCTTGATTTATTTTCAAGTTTACTAATCCTTTCTCCTGACATCTCCAGTGGGCTGTTAAGCTAACCCCGTTAATGGTCAATACAGATAGTGTACTTTGCAGTTCTAAAACTTTCATTTTGTTTATATTTCATTTCTTTAATGAGCATTTCCCCATATTTTTATTCATCATGACTATCTTTTTCTTTAAGCTCTTGAACATATTTTTAACAGCTGTTTTAAAATCCCTCTGTGCTAATTTTAACATCTGGGTCAACTTAAGGTAAGTTTGCATTGATTGATTTTTTTCTCTTACCTGTAGATCATATTTTCTTGTTTCTCTGCATGTCTAGTAATTTTTATTGTGTACCAGACATTATACATCATATGTTTTCAAGATTGTGGGTTTGATTATCTTTTAAAGAGAGTTGATTTTTATTCTAGTAGGCAGCCTACTTGTCTGGACTCAAACTCACAAATCTCTTGTGATGGATGGCAGCCAAAACTCTCTTTCAACTTTCCGGATGGTGCTTTTTATGCTCTGCTTGCACGTGCAGTCAGGTGTCCGCCAAGAATTTGGGAAAGAATGTAGACATGGATTTCAGGGCGCCTCCTCCCTCAGTTTTTGGATATCTCCTCTTGCATTTCAGCTGACCTGGTACTTTCAATTTCTTTTTTTTTTTTTTTTACTCTCCAGGCTATTAAGTCTGGAGCTTTCTGCTTGAGTTCTAGCCATTCCTCACCACATAGATTAGGGGATTTCCTTGAGTGAAAAACTTTCTTGTCTTTGCTCTTAACTATCTCCGTTTTCTTAAGATCATTAAAAAAAAAAAAATGACTAGTTTGTCATTATTATCTGTGTGAGAGTCCAGACTAGCGGATTGTCATTAGCAGAGATGGATCTCTATTATAAGTCACCTACATAGACATGGTATTGAACATTTTTTCTTGTGTAATTTTCTAAGTAACAATATGATTGAAAACACATTTTGAAAAATTCTGTACATTGCATAAAAGGAGCTTGTGGGATATGATAATAAGAATAGTGAGAGATTGATTCCCCAAACTCCATTTGGAGGCTTGATAACATTTTATATGAGAGAATGAGAAATTACAAATTATTATAGGCAAGGAAGATACTTTATTTTTTTTTTAATGTTTATTTATTTTTGAGAGAGAGAGAGACAGAGTGCGAGTGGAGGAGGTGCAGAGAGAGAGGGAGACACAGAATTCAAGGCAGGCTCCCGGCTCTGAGCTGTCAGCACAGAGCCCGAAGCAGGGCTCGAACTCACAGAGTAATGGACCGTGAGATCATGGCCTGAGCCAAAGTCGGCTGCCCAACTGACTGAGCCACCCAGGCACTCCGGAAAATACTTTGTTTAAAAAACACAGAGGCCCACACATAGGAGATAGGTTTGCAGACATTAGTAGAATAGGTTGTGGAATGTCAGGAGATAACACTGGGAGCAAATTGGCACAGGATTTTAATGCCAGGCAGTGGCATTTTGTTGTTACTTCTAAAGACAGCATAGAGAACATAAAGGAATTGAGCACATTGAATGACATGACATTAGTAATATTTAGAATTGATTCAAGCAGAGAGAGATGAAAGACAGAAATTAAAGAAGGCTATTACAAGAGTCTGTAAGATCATGAAGATATTTAACAGTATGGTCACAATAGCAAAGGAAAGGAAGTGTGGAACCAATGTGAGAAGCTGTTTAGTGGTCGAGAGGTTATATAACAACATTTTATTGGATGTTGCTGATTAAAGGGAATTAAAAAACCATTCCAAATTTATTTCTTGATGATTCAGAAGAAAAACAAGAGGGAGCTAAGAAAGCAGAGTAGGTTTTGTGAAAACATTTAAAAATGCTCAGTATTTCTCAGTTGTAACTTTTTCATTTCTGTGTATAGATATTTGAAACATTGATCTGTGTACTAGGAGAGGGTGTTACCAGAATAAGTTGAATTATTGAAGCCTAGGTAGTTAATTGTTCCATAATGTGTCTCCTCTCTCTTTCTCCTTCTCTTCCTCCCTCCCTCCATCCACCCCTCCATCTTACGCCTTCTCTCCCTCTCACTTTATCCAAGTACTTGGAAAATTCTATGATATAGGTGACAGTGAATGTCTAGGGAGTATCAGTGTAAACAGAGACTGAGCAGACAGAGTAGTATAAGGCAAATCAGGTAGTAAAGAATTTATAATCACACTTGAAAGGGAAAATTATTGTAAATAATTTATTTATAATATAATAAAATTATATTGTACATAATATAATAAAATTATATTGTACATAATATAATAAAATTATATTATACATAATATAAAATTATATTATACATAATATAATTCATTTTATTATAAGTAAAATAATATATATTTATGTATATTATAAATATAATAAAAATTATTATAAAATGATAGCATCATCAATTCTACAGAGAGGGCAGTTTGCTAAAGGGATGAATAATTAGAATGTAGGAGATTAAGAAGTGACTGAATAGTGACAAAGTAAAGATAGTAATATTGCCTATTTAATCCAGAAGTAGATTCCTTATATTTCCTTAATGAAAAAAAAATAAATAAATAAGGGAAAGCTACAAGAAGTATAGGAGTGTTGAAAGAAGTTTTTTCTTAGGATAGCAGATAGAGAAGAAGCAGTTATCCAGTAAGAGGAAATGGCCACTTCTTGCAGATAAGGTGAGCCAGGTGGGAAGTAAGTTTTCTGAGGGGAACAGTGAGCTATTTAATAGATCTCCTCAGCAGTTTGATTTAAACGGATATCAGGAGAGAGAGACCTAAGGTAGAAATACGGATTTGAGAATCAGTAGCATGTGTGTGGATGTGTGCGTGTGTGTATGTGTGTGTGTGTGAAAGCTGAGATCTTTAGGCATGATATCATTGCCTAGGAAGAGAATTTGAGTAAAAGGGGAAAATAGCCAAATATGGAGCCTGGAAATACCAATTCTTGAAAGGCTTGTGGAGGAAGAAAAACCCACAAAGAGATTAAAAATGAGTGACCAAGAAGTTTAGAAGGGAAATCAGAGAATGAGACAGCGCAGAAATAAAGGAGTGATCGTCGAGGTTAAAAGTTTTGAAGAGTCAAACTGTCATTGGACCTAGAAAGTCTTTGGAGGCTTTTATGAGAGGAGTTCCATTAAAATGTGGATGCAGAGAATAGTCTTCTGGCATTAAAGATTAAGGCCAACTTTCTCTTGAAGCACTTTTATCTTTTTCACAGTGCTCTATTTTCTTTTTCTTTTTTTTTTTTTTTTTTTTTTTTACTGAAGTGTAATAAAAATACAAGGAGTATACAGGATATAAATGAATGGCTAGATCATTTTCCTAGATTCAGTGATTTATTTTTTTGTTTTTATTTTCACCTTTTTCCCCCCCTCATATATCATAAACTTTGGGAATATTTTTTGCTCGTTTGCTCCTCCTAGTTTAGTATTCATTCTTAAAATTGTTTTTTTTTTTATTTCAAAACCCTTAATACTGTCACCTCATTTTTTAGTTTTTCTAATTTTTATTGATGATTTATGTTTATTTCTTCTTCTTAATTCTAAATTCCATTGAAATACTAAGTTATGGTTGGGTTCTTACCTGTTTTGTGCATTTTTTTTTGACAGACCTTAATGGTTTGTGGTAAATATTATTCTGTTCCTTATTCTTGTTTCTTATAAGAACATTGTACTAGATTTAGCTGGATCTTTCTCTGTTGCTCATTTTTATATAGAATTAGTCTTCCTAAGCTTTTAAAAGGGAAGTGTGGGTCAGAATAGATGTCTAGTACCTTCACGTTCTAGAGCTCACCATTCTGTTTTGTTCATTGAAGTGTTAAAGAAAAAAGTATGGAGAGGTATGTATACATATCTTCTCCTGGCTATCATCTTTTCATCTTTTATCAGGATATTGCTTTTTCTTTGCCCTTCTTTATCTTTTTCTTGGGCAAATGATATTCTACTTTCAGCAGTTTCTTCTTGGAAGGGGTGGGGGGTGCGCTGGTGAATTCTGAGGGTTCACAGAGCTTCATCTTTCCCACAGACTTCTTGCAGTCACTCAGAGATCAAATCCACAAAAATTCCCACCAGGTTCAACTGATGTTCTAAAGCAATGCTACACCCCCTGTGAGCCCTTGGAAATTGGAGAGTTCTTTTTTTCTGTGGTGTATCAAAACCTGGTTGCTTCTGTCTGCTTCTTCCTGAAATATATGAATACCCTGTGAGGTTTATAGCTCATGGTGTTTCATCCACACCAGCTTGTACTTGGTTACTCATGGAGATGTCTCAACAGCCAGTTTTGCTCTAAGTGTTGTCAATGAGCTTTTGGTTTTGCATCCCTAGTTGATCCATCTGTTTTTTCTGGGAGAATTTATAGAGGATAGAATATATGCCTCTGCTGGTATCCTTGCAGAAACTCACAGGACCTTTTAAATAGCACACTGCTCTACAAATATAGAGTACTACATGAAATACTATGCATTTGTGTTTACTTCTAATTTTACACACCTCCCAAAGAAAATGGAAGTTAGGTGTTGAAATGTAGAGGTTCAGATAAAAAGAAACCCAGCAGTTCAGGTATAAAACATGTATTTCTAGAGAACTGGAAAAGGCCTTGAACTGCCGCAAAATTAAAAGTGCTTTTGTTACTGCACAACCTAAGTTTCTCTTAGAACACAAAGACTTTAGCAAATCACATTAGCATGTTACTATTTGTATTAGTTTTCTATGATGCAAAAAAAAAAAAAAAATCAAAAATTGGGCAGCTTAAAATAACATACATTTATTATCTCACATTTTCTGTGGGATAGGAGTTCAGGGTGCTACTCAGCTGGCCTCACTGCTGGAGGTGTCTTCAAGACTTCATGTATCTTTCTGGAGTGCAAGGTCATATTCTAGGTTCTTGTGATTGTTGACAGAATTTAGTTCTTGCTGAGCTGTGGGACTCAAGTGTCCATTTTCTTGGCGTCTGTCCCCCAGGGGCAGCTCTCAACTCACAGTATTCTACCTGCAGTTCCTTGCCACGCGGCCCTATCACAACATGGCAGCATACTTCTTCAAGGCCAGCAGGAGAATATTCCTGTTTAGTTTACCAAGAGGGAGTGATACAAGATAATCTAGTCATGAGAATTGCTGTACCATCCATAACCATAGAAAGTGCTATAGAGTAGAGAGTGGTTGCCACTATATTTGTGCTTTCTGGCCACACTGAAGGGGCGGGATTACCCTGGACATCTTTGTGCGCGGCTCAGAATCTTGGGTGCCCGTGACACTCTGCCTACCATGTCTTACATATTAAAGAAAGGTTGTATTAGCACAGATGTTTTCACAGGCTCTTTCTGGGGGGAAACAAAGCAAAGGCATAGGATAAAGGGTGAGAAATGAAGTAATTTGTTTCTAAACTTTGTGGCTCTCCTCTTAAAAGAAGTCTGCATTCCTTTTTGCAAGAACCATAGGATTAAGGGATGAATATGTGGGCCATCTCCAAAATTTGTCTTCCCAAACATGAGAAAATAGGTTTATTCTTGCGGGCATGAACATTTGAATATACATTGCTGTCATATTTCATTAATGTAGGGTATATTTTCTCAGTGTATTTTTATTTTAAGCCTATTTATATCACTTTTTAAGTATGCAGACTAAATTAGTCATGCAACTATGCTTGGCTCCAAATACAATCAATAATGCACTTTTTGATTTTCAGTGTATGGTTTTGACACATTTCCTCTAATGCAGCTCAGCTATTTAAGTTGGGATATTATCAGCTTCAAAATCGTAAAAGTTACACATATCCTTCGATCTAGTATAAATCTCTTTGAAAGTGTGTTAGAAACTGTATTCAAGTAATGATCCTAACAATTAGCCCATGTTTATATTTCATAGACTGGAAATTTTTAATTCTGTAGTTAAACATTTTATAATATGCCAGTAAGAGGTTACAATTTAGACACAACAGGACTCTTGCCTTTTGGAGCCATATGTTTTACATATTGGCCCTTTAGAGTTTGAACTCTTTATTTTCAGTAAATACTAAAAATACCATTTCAAGCAATAATTTTTAAATATTCAAAAGAGATCAAAATACATGTTATGAATATGTGGATTTTTTAATGAAGTATGGTTTTTAACAGGTACTTAATTAATATTGGTTTCTTGGTCAGTTCAATTTTCCTGTTTAAAGTACAGAGTAAAATTCCATTGGATAGCCAACAAAACCAGTAACAGCTTCTTGTGGCTTAAAAATGTTACCCATTAGAGTTGTGTAACTGATATTAGTGTTTTGTTTTACACAGCTGTGATCAGTATATCCATGCATTTAATGTTCCTTGTGCTTTTCACAAAAAGATCTGTATATTTTTATTTCACAAATTATTTTGTTTAATACCCATTCTTGCCACACCCAGCTTTTAACCCACAATATTACAAAGATTTTTAAATTTGTTCTTTCACTGGGCTTCTGTTAGGCCTCTGTTTATTTCCACTTGTTTAACTGCAATGATCATAACAGTAGGTGAAAAAATGTAAGGGTAATAATTTTAAAATAATTTTGTAACAGTCAAGGGTGTGCATTACCCATTTGAATTGAATAGATATATGAAGAGTTGCATCAAGTATTTGGGAACATGCATACTTTCAGATAATTTTAATAAATTAAACTAGCCTTTAGTTAACACAAATGTCCATCTTATTGGTCACATGTTTTATAGGGCAACCTTGGTTGTAATTTCCTGATCCATTTATGTGAAAGGGTATAGAAATGTCTTACTGATTTAAAAATCATGGCAATTTTTTATATCCTCCTTTAAAATAAGTGATTAAAAGGTAATACGTATCACCCTATGAAATCAGGTTTAGGTTTCGTTTTGGCCTCACTCTATATATTTTTCATTCTGTAGACCAGGTGTTGTTTATGTATTTTTGACTGAAAATGTCATTGAAATTATGGGCAATGAAAATAGACATTACCTTACAATAATACTTTTTTTTTTTATTTTTAAGCAAGGAGAATGGAAATATGTATTAAAATGGATATTGAAAATTAAATGTGGAAGGAGAAGTTATTTATACTAACACAGTAGCAACCAAAGAGAATATGTTGATAGTTCTTTTAAAAAAGAAGACAAAAATGTTGTGAATAGGTAAACAAGGCTCTTGTACATTTTATATTACATTGTATCAAGACTTATGATTTAGAAATTAGCATTAGAAGATTTAAATAGAACCAATATTTTAAAAGAAATTATATGGTTTGTCAGCTGGGTCCTTAGTCATTGTCTGCATTGTTTCTTCTGCCTTCTTTGCTGGAAATCAAAAGGGAGTATGGTGCTTTCAATCAGGAGCTCACAGTCTATTATTTTTGTGATTTTTAAAACCCCTAAGGTTATTTTAAAATGTCTCCACAGAGGAATTGTTCCTTCAGGTCCTCTCTTCTGTCACTTTTAACAGTGAAAGCTGGTTACGTGATCTGGTGAGCAGGAAGACAGGATTCTTTGTCTGAGAATGACTATATGAAACCTCTTGGTTTCGTATAGAAACCGTTTGACACACTTGACTTAACGACTCCCTTTTGCGTGCTGAGTGTGAAGCAGTTAACAAGAAGTCCCTCTCTCCAGCTCTGTGTATTGTGAGCAGGAGGAAGGTACCGAGAAAAGCTGGGTGATGCCGTGTTGCAGAGCAACTTCCCCTGGAGGCCGGATCAGGCGGGGCTGATACTGGTTCTGAACTGGAACTAATGAAAGAAGTAGCAGGCCATATCCACGGGGAACTGGGAGTTCTGCTCTAGGGCTTTTGTCCACCTAAAACATATGAATACATGGAAGAAGTCAAAAGATAATATGAAATAATAAAAAGTGAAATGAAAATAAAATAAAAAGTGAAATTGTTGCCACCCAAACTTCTGCCCACCTCTTCCGTGGCACTCCTCTGATTAGAGTTTGATGTTTAGTTTTCTAAACATGGGTGCGTGTCTGTATAAAAATAAAAAATGTGAAACTCCACTTGAAGTCCTGATTTCATTGGTTTTAACTCAAAAATATTTCATGGAAATGCATTATATGTTAGGACACAGTAATTCTGTCTCATTCATTTAAATGGCTGCATAGTATTTCATTGTGAGAACGAATCATAATGTATGTAATGAAGCATTTTATTTTTAAACTGTCAATCCTAAGCCTGCAGTGAAGCAGAGAATGAGCATGATGCTTGAGGGGTTGGACACCTAACGTGTAAATGAGCCCCTCATGGCTGTCGACCAGTTAAGCATTCATGTCTCTGGAGTTTAATCAGATGTTACAAACTGGCAGCCATATGCTGGATTGGGCTCACAGATGTGCTTTGTTTGTCACAGTGTTTCTTGTTTGTTCTCTTTTCAAGAGCCTACATTTGAAAACTGGTTGGTTTCACATTGTACATTGTGATTTCCATTGAAGTGACATGAAAAGAATCTGTTGGTGCTGAGTAGTTGCTGCTGGACTCTTTACATAGGGGCATGTTATTAACAGTGTTGCACGGTCCCCATCCCTTTCACTTACACCCAGGCTCTTTTCTGGTTTGTCATCTCCACCTGGTGCTGACAGGCATTTGCCTTTGTTCCCCAAGCACCAGAATAATTATGAATTTCCCCCAGATCCTCAAGTGCTCGAATCTAGTAGTCACTGAAATAACTTTGGAGTGAATGAATGAGTGTGAATTAATGAATGAGTGGGTTTTGTTACATTTCTACTTTGATGTAAAACTTTAAGGTACTATGAAGTCCAATTTGAGAAATGAGTGAAGTTTTTATAAGTTAGAATTTTTGAGTACCCTCCCCAACACATTGTTTTTCTTTTAATTATGTAGATTTTGTCCACTCTTGAAAAGGTTTGATGATGAAATGATAATAACAGGTATATGTTTTTACTTTTCTGGTCCCAAGAATATAAATTAGCCAGCGTGATATACACAGCAGAGACATTCTTTAGGTATACTTTTTTTTTGTTAACTTATAAAATGCATACAGAAAAGTGTATAGATCGAAAAACAAAATGTACCCATGATTTGTTTTTACAAATTGAACCCATCTGCCTAACCAGTATCCAGGTCAAGAAATAAAACATCACCAGCTCCCCAAAATCTCTGCTGTGTACTTTTCCAGTGAATATATATTCCCTGCAAATAACCACTGTTCTGACTTCTGTCACCAGAGATTAGTGTTGGCGATTTTAGAATTTTATGTAGATAGAATCACATAGCATGTATTTGTTGTGTCCAGATTTTTTTTTTTTTTTTTCGCTTAAAAAGCTGTAAGATAATCTGTGTCACGTGTAGTTGTAGTTCATGTGTTCTCATGGCTGGGTAGTATTTCTTTGTATAGATATACCTCCATTTACCTCCATTTATTTACCCATTCTCCTTTTATTTTTTATTTTTTTATTTTATTTTTTTAATGTTTATTTATTTTTGAGACAGAGAGACAGAGCATGAATGGGGGAGGGGCAGAGAGAGAGGGAGACACAGGATCGGAGGCAGGCTCCGGGCTCTGAGCCATCAGCCCAGAGCCCGACGCGGGGCTCGAACTCACGAACCGTGAGATGGTGACCTGAGCTGAAGTCTGACGCTCAACCGACTGAGCCACCCAGGCGCCCCTACCCATTCTCCTTTTAATGACTGTTTGAGTTGTTTATAGCTTTGTGCTGTTATTGTGCTGCTCTGAACAGTCTTGTGCATGCCTTTTGGTAAACATATGCATATGTTTTTGCTTAGTATTTTCTGAGAGTGGAATTCATGTATTGTGGAGGATGCATTTGCCTCACTTGAGGAAATACTACCAAACTGGTTTCCAGTCATTGTAGTGGAATGCCCTCCAGCGATGAGAGTGTTTCAATTACTCCACACTCCACGGACAGTACTGAGCTTTGTATGTCTCTTTTGTAGCCATTTTGGTGGGTATGTAGTGGTATCACATAGTGGTTTCAGTTTTTGTTTTCCTGATGACTAATAAAGTTGAGCATTTTTCTTTTTATTGAGGCTTAGAATTTTTGAGTCACTCTTGAAGTTTCTGGTTGTCCATTGAAGATGTGTTTGACATTTGCCACGTAGGTTTGTTGGGGGATTTTATGAGGGAGCAAATATCAAGCATCCCGGTCAGTTTTGGGGAAAATAATTATCTACTGTTGATAGATGATTTCTAGTATAACTCCTTTGCTTTTCAAAACTGATAGAAAGTTTAAAATAAGGGTTAGAAACAAAATTGGGGGGAATTGGTGAAAGATAACAGATTATATATAAAGAGATGAGAAAGAAGGAACAGAGAGGGAGGTAAAACTTTTGTTTCCTTATTATGATATTGACTTTTTTTTCAATCAAGACAAGTCTTTGAAAAAGAGTTACATAGTTCTCATGACAAGGAACAGTCTAGAGATTAATGGCATGAGCTTTGGATTCGAGAATACCTGAGTTCTCATTTTTTCCCTGTAACTTAACTAGATATTTTACAGGCTTATTAATTATACTGTCTTCAGCATCAGTAGTGAGAATTAAATAAATACATTAAAAATTAAACATAAAAACATTTTAAGTATAAAATTATAATAAAAGTCACATATAAATAAAAAATACAGCCAATAGTGAAGTAAGTACTCAACAAAAAGTAGCTACTTTGTATCGCATTTTCCATATTTGAGCTTTGAGATATAATTATGACGTAATTATTTATATAGGGGACATTAACAACATAATGAACCATGTCCACAATCTAAGTCTTTTACACAGAAAAAGAGACTTTCTAGATGTGGACTTTTGTACCTCATGCCAAAAACTCAATGTTATCATAGTTTATCACTTTTCACATTTCTCATACCGTGACAGATGATCTCTTTCCATGCTTCTGTGTGGACTACTGAATAATGGTAGATGTTTTGTAGTAGCTCTAGGTTGGCAGTGATGTGAAATGGATTCAGTTTTTAAATATTCTCCTAAAAGTATCTGAAGAAATTTTGAAAATGTATACCTTAGGATATTAATAAAATAATCTCGCTCTAAAGATACATTTGATATTCGTCAAAATTTAGTAACTGTAAGGAGGAAAACATGCTAACGTGGTGGGTTTTTCTTGTTTTCAAGAATTTTTCACTAAGACGTTTGAGTAACATTAGGTGATTAAGTGATATGTTGGCTCCTTACAACCAACTTGAATTTTATTAGTGTAGTCAAGTTAAATTAGTTAAAAATTCAGTCACTTGCTATATTGCTAATTCATGAACATGATATAGAACAGATGTACATAGAGTTAAATTTGGTAGTCTCATTAAAATATTGGCTTAATTAAAATGACTTGCTTATTCCAGTCTGGCAAACTGAATTTTGTCAGGATTTACTTCTCAAAGGGAGATACATTTAAAGTAAGTAAACTCTAATTTTACTCATTTATTGTGTTAACTTTTTTCATCTTTATTTTTGAGAGAGAGGGAGAGAGAGAGAGAGAGAGAGAGAGAGAAAGAGAGGGAGTGAAAATGCACATGCATGAGCAGAGGAGGGGCAGAGAAAGAGGGAGAGAGAGAATCCTGAGCAGGTTCTGCACTGTCAGCACAGAGTCCGATGCAGGGCTCAAGCCCACAAACTGTGAGATCATGACCTGAGACGAAATCAAGAGTCAGACATTTAACCGAGAGCTACCCAGGCACCTCTTATTGTGTTAACTTTCAAAATTCTTTAATGTTGTGGATATATTTTCTTGAAGACTTGTTGGTATAGATGAAACAGCTAGGCAGAGAAAGGTAAGAAAAAGTGGAGTTCAGTAGGAATACAGGATTCTTGACGTGTTGCTTACCACCATCGTTTTCCAACAAGAGAATGAAGAAAAAAGTAACAGACTCAACCAATATTAAAATGTTAAATATGCTTTTATGTGTCCATCAATATTCACATGCCTGAAACATTTGTCAGATTATGGTCATCTCTGTAGATTGATTGATCAACACGTAGATTCACTTTTATTTCCTGAATTAAATTCTGGAGCAACACTAACAAGGTACAGTTTCAGCCTAATACCACATCCTCAAGAAAGTTTGCTTTCTTCTCTAATTCCTCGTTTTCTCATTTGTAAGATGAGATAAGATGAGATAAGAGATGTATCTTGTTATCTAAAATTTGCATATCAGTGAAATAACACTGTGCAGCTCACAGTCTTATTGTGAGAATCAAATTATCCCACTAAGAATCTTAATAAATGTAATCATCATGTATTGATTACATGCTTGTGACAGATGTTTTAGTTCATTTGCTTTGATACTCATAACTTCTCACAAGGGTGGAGTTATTGCTCTCCAATAACAAATGAGGAAAGTAAAAAGAGGGTAAAGTTGCTTCTTAACACGGCACAGTTAAGTGGCCAAACGTGGGTTTCATGGTCTAAGATCAAGTTTTTGCCATTATGCTGTGCTGCTTCCCTTCATGACATACTGCATGAAGGTATTTTGTGAACTATGAAGTGTCATATAAAGAGTTCAGTGATGGTAGTAATGATTGTATGTGAGCAGGCATCGTCTGTGTGAATTTGCTCCTCACTGCTCTCCCACACTCTTGACTTGTATCATCTGCTTTCTGTAGACATTTTCCATTTTCTCTCATCCTTTATCTCCAGGTTTTACTACCTTCTTGATAACACTGTAGACCTCACTGAAGTGACATTGACAAAACACGACCACAAATGACTTTGTTCTTTGTTTCTTTGTTCTTTATTAATCCTGGTTCTTTTGAACCTTTTGTTTTCTCCCGTGGGACTCCGAAACTTCTGAATATCATTAGAGACAATTGAAGGATGTTGGTTATCACCATTGTTATTTAGATGAGCCCATGTACATCTAGTCAGTCATTGTTAGTCCTTAATTAACTGTCTTGGCATTGTCCAGTCTCTACAGTTCTGGAGGTGAGATGGAGGTAAAATGATAGCACGAGAAGAATATTGACTTTGGACTAGACAGATGAAATTTCAAATCTAGGTTCTGCACCTCACTACCTGTATGACTTTGGGTCACTACTTAACATGTTTGAACTTTGGTTTCTTTACCTGTAAATATAAGTCTCTCTTGTAATACCTTGCTTGACAGATTGTATGGATTTTCTGAGATCACATGTGGGGAAAAAAAACTGCCTATAGTCTGGATTTACCTTCTCTACTTTCTCAAATTCCATTGGTTCTTCAATCCAGGCTACATTTATCACTTTAAAAACTGATTCTGTTACTGTTACTTATGACCTTCTGGATGTCAAATAAGTATCTCTTTAATACCTTGTTTTATGCTTCTTCTCTATTGCATTCTAGAACATTTGTAATTTTTGTATAAAAGCTTTCCTCTTGTAGTTTTGAGGACCATAATTTTTTTTCATAGTTGTGAAATTCTGAATATTCTAGCTTCCTAGTCCTTTAAATGCGGGTGACTGTAGGAGCTCTGTCCTTGGTATGTGTTTTTCTATATTTCAGGCTTTCCTTGACATCCTGATGAATTCACATGGCTATATTATCTATTGTTGGCTCTCATTATTACTTCCCAAGCTTGACCTCTGTCCAGAACTCTAAATCTGCATTTCCTATGCCTGCTAGATGCCCATGAAATAATGTCCTAGAGACATTGCGAGGAAAGAGTTGTTTTAATACTAAAACTCTGAAAATTCAGTTTGAAAAGGATGGAGAATCTCCCTGATGAGGGAGGAGGTGGATCCTACACCACCTTTAAGACTCACCTTATCCTAAAAGACCAAGGAGGCAATCACAACATCATGTGCATTCAGTCCCTTGGCTCCTGGCTTTGTTCATGCTGATCTCTTTACTTGAACAACTTTTATCTTTTTTCTCTCCTTTGAAAATCCTAAATCCTCTTTCAAGTCTAAGTTTATACATCACCTTCTCCGTGATATTTATCTCGACCTCCACCTGGTGAAGTTAATTACTTTTGCTTTGGATTTCCATTGTACTTAAGACAAACCTAATTATAAATTATGATTTCTCTATGAATGCCAGAGTGTGTCTAGGGAAGAGACTGTCATTTCTATTTCTATTCCTTTAGGGTCCAACGTAATCCTGGCAGTAGTCATTGAAACCGTTCACTAAAAACATGGAACAGGAACTCTTCTTTCTGGTGCAAACAACAAAATATACGTGCTTTTTTTGTTTGTTTCTTTTAAAGTATTATTAAGAGTCAATTTTATATCCAGTATAATCACACTTTTGTTTGACAAATCTATTCTAAATTTGTCTTACGAATTTTGAACACATGCATAGATTCTAGAAATCACCCCCACTGACAGGATTGGAGGTGAACTCTTTGTCCCCTCTTGAGCCCTTGGCAGCCACTGACCTGTAATCTGTCCCAATAGTTTGGTAATTTTGAGAATGTGATTTAAGTGGAATCATACAGTAGTCAGACTTAGGGATTGGCTTCTGTCACTTAGCATAAAGCATATGAGATTGTATCCAGTAGTGTGTATATCAGTAATTTGTTCCTTTACATTACTGAGGCATATTCCATAGCATGGATGTATCATGGTTTGTTTATCCATTTACATAGTGAGCGGCAATGAGGTCATTTCCAGTTTTGGGTGACTATGAATAATGCAGCTTATGGTAGGTCAAATTCTAAGATAAGCCTAGGGAGTCATGCCTTGTCTAATCCCCTCCTCTTGAGTGAGGGGAACTTGTAACTTGCTTCTACCCAATCGAATATAGCAAAGGTGATGTGATATCACACCCATGATCAGGGTGTATTGTATTAAAAAGGAGAAGGGAGTATGCTGGTGTAATTAGTCCCTAATTAGTTTTCTTTAAGCTGGCAGTTACTAAACATTGTCAGTAGATGGCACTGAGAGACATTCCAGAAGGCGGAGGCTGTCCTCTTTCTTCTGGTATGGCTCCTTCACCAGGTTTCTAGAGAGTGCTCTTTTTATTCCCCTCCCCAGACCAGGTGATTTTCTAAGTGTGAACTGTCCACTGGATACACATCTCTTACAGTACCTGGCTTCAGTTCTCAATTCCAGCAGAGGCAGCATGGGAGCCCAAGAGCACATACAGATTGCTGCTTCTCCTGCTCCCTTTCCCCACCATTTACACACTGTGGGCCCATGGGGATGGCCATCTGGGGAGCCACCGAGTTCACACCACACCAGCATGCTAGGTTCTGCAGAGGGAGGCCTCTCCAACTCCAGGTTCCCCTAATGGCCTTTGCATGCAGGACTTCCTCTGTGTGCCTGGGAGTTGTTGCTCTTGCCTGGGGACAATGACAGTCAGCCCTGGCAATAGTGCAAGCTACTCCACCCTCCTGTGGCATGAAACCACACCTTCTCTAGTGAGGTGTGAGAGCCTCCTCCCAGGTTTTTCCTTCCTTAGCCTTCCTTTCATCATACTTGCTCTCTTGTCATCACTTAATCATTGTTTACATTAAACATCTCCTGTTTAACTCACTGTATCTTTTTTTTTTTTTTTTTTGTCCTTGATTGGATCCAGACTGACACAAAAAATGGCCTACTTTTTCTACCACTTAGGAACCACATATTTGCTGATTTTCTATTGAAATTACTGAAAGGATTTTACCAAAGGAGAAAACGTGCATCAGCATATGCTCCTAAGGAGGAGTGAGTGCTACCATATGCTAGAAAGTCCAAGGACATTTTATTAGCTATGATGCAGAACCAGATCGGAGGAAGGCACTAAGGGTCAAGTAGTACTACTTGACAGAGCAGTGCTTCCTTATGGGAAGCAGAGAGATTTTCGGGCAAACTCTCCAGACCTTGCTAGGAACATCTGGAGAGGGGCTAGGTGAAACACATTGCTTACATGAAGTAGAGACTGGCCTAAACATAAAGCTGTATACAGAAAGCCTATAACACAGAACAAAAACACAAACACACACAACTGGCCTGCAGGCTAACAGCCATAGGAAATGCAGGAAGGGAGAAACACAAGTCCTTGAACCTTGCCCCCGGGTTGTCTCCCTTTCCGGACTTCCCGCAGGACTCACATTCCTTTCCTCTCAGGTGGCTGAATCACTGATCAGATAATACAACATTTATACCCCAGTTAAATATGTTAGAGGACAGAAGTAACAGGAGTCAAGAGGACACTGAGATAGTTAAATGGAGAAATCGCTCACCTCGTTTCAAGCCCTACCAAGCTGGTAGACACCTTTTCACTCCAGTGATGTGTACATAAGAATCCATGAACCGCGGGGCTTAAAGAAAAGTTATGAACCTAAAATATTGTAGAACTGGAGATTGAAAAGTATTTATTAAAGGAATGGAGACAGAATGTAGTTTTTGTCTGACCTCCAGGTAAACTCAGCCAAACGTGAGCTCTAGGAAATAAGATATCAAAGATGCTATAAAGACTGGACACAAGTAGAACACAGCTTCAGCATTGGTTCTCTAGTTAGGATTATGAAGAATCATTATTTTCAGCCTTTGTTTATTAATATTCTATATTTTCCTCCATAATTATAAATTGATTTAATATTAATGATACTGTTTCAGTCCTTTATAGTCCTACAAGTCACTGCCCACTCCTTTTCAGGAAATTAAAGAACTGAGTCAAATTGAGAGCAGTTTTTCAATATCTCTTCAGTCTCATTCGCTTCTCCAGACGAAACCACCACCCCTGATTTGGGTTGTGGCTCTCTCACCTCTTATGTTCTCTCTGGAAGTGCTCAACCCAAACTGATAATACTGGTTCAATGTGTGTGTATGTGTTTATATTCTAGACCTGTAGGCTTAAAATCCCAGTCTCCTTTTGGCTAACTCGAGGCAATGTCAGTGTTCTTCAGTGTCCTTCTCCATAAAATGAGCTTATAATAGTATTCCATGTATAGAGTCATCGTGAGGATTGGAGTAATGTAAGTAAAGCACCTAGAATAGTGCTGGACAAATAGTGAATGCCAGGGATCACCAACTCTCATGGTCACCACCAGCCAGAGCATCGCATTCCTTTACGCTCTTCAATGGTTGGTGTCAGTCATTGCCATCACATGTTCCTTCACAAATTTGAATTCCCAGCTCTCACATAGCTTTTGATATCTTATATCTGATATCTTATAAATGACTTCCTGTCATTTAAAGTTTCCAAATCTGGGGCACCTGTGTGGCTCAGTCAGTTGGGCGTCCGACTCTTGATTTCAGCTAGGTCATGATCCCAGGGTCATGAAATAGAGCCCCGTGCCAGGGTCTGCACTAAGCGTGGAACCTGCTTAAGTTTCTCTCTCCCTCTCCCTTTCTCTCTCTGCTCCTCCCTTGCTCATGTTCTCTCTCTCTCAAAATCTCAAAATAAATAAACATTTTTTTAAAGTATCAAAATCAGTAAATCAAACACATTCCTAGTATGAAATTTACCATGTTTCCTTAAAAATCAATTCTTTCATTCTCTTCTACTGTGAAAAGAGTAAGATATTACTCTTTTCTTTTTCATTCAAGCTTAAAACCTCAGTGTTTTGTTGTCAGCCTAGCTTTCCCCCAAGTTGAATTAGGAGCAATGCTTTTTTATAGCTGTATCTTTAAAGTACCTTTCCAATTCATTCCTCTTTCTGTTCCTTCTGCCAGAACTATTATTATCCCTAACCGCTCCCACGAGTTTCCTTACAGTCTCGCTGGCTCTTCACTCTGGCTTTATCTCTGCTGTCAAATTAACTTCACTAAACAATAAGTCTTTTCAGAACATTCATGATTTACCATTGCACATCGAATGAAGGAGGTCTGAGTGCCTTATCTCAGACAGCCCGTGTTCTTCATTGTGTCTCTCACCTACACTCTATCTTCTCTCCTTTGCTCATTAAACTTTCCCTGTACAAGTTTGGTTACCATCAATCAGGACTCCTTACTCCTTTCTTACCCATCCCTTCATCATGAAGTGTTTTTTGTTTTGTTTTGTTTTTTTTCTCTTTCCAGAATATCTTTCTTTAGAAGAATGATTAGGAAGGTTGGGAATTAGATCTTCCTGTTAATAGCTATATAAATCTGGGTAAGTTTCTTTATATCTCTGAGCCTCAGGAACTTTATTTATAAAATAGGATACAGATATCTATCTTACCAGGTTGTAGTAACTGTGGAATAAACAAATAAGCAGTGTTCTTAATGGGCACTTGGATGGCTCAGTCGATTAAGTGTCTGACTCTTGATTTTGGCTCAGGCCATAATCTCAGTGTTCATGAGATCAAGCCCCATATCAAGCTCCATAGTGAGAGTGCATGGATTCTTGCATGGGATTCTCCCTCTCCTTCTCTCTCCCTACCCCTCCCCAACTCATGTACCTGAGCTCATGTATGCTCGCACGCTCTCTCTCTCTCTCTCAAAATAAATAATGAAAATAAAACTTAAAAAATATATATGTCTCATTAGGTTGCAGTAACAATGAAATACACAAATAAGCTATGTTCTTAAAACAATAACTGACATGTAGAGAGTTCCTAATAGAAATCTTCACTAACTTTAGTTTTTTTGTTTTGTTTTTTGTTTCGCTGAGAAAAACATTTCAGAGTATCACCCCTCCTTCCCTCAGCCTAGACCACTCTACCTCCAGTACTAAAATTAGGTTCCAAGTTCTTGTTCTCATCATAGTTAGTACCTTGTTCTAGGACTTTTCACACTGAAGCACTCATTATAGTAATTATATCCCCCCTCTATACAGCCTGAAAGATGTAGCTCCTGTCCTGTGATGTTTTTTTGGAGAATCACTATACATTTAAATACCTATCTTAGAGATTTGTAATAAGCAATACAGGAGAATAGTTAGGTGAAAGTGTTTTGTATTTTAAGTGCTCTGCAGAAGTGAACTGTTATTACTTTTGTAGCACCTTGCACAGTGCTTTGCAGAGTTGTGAAGTGCACATTGAATGAAATATACATTGAAAAGATATCTTAGCGTATGTTAGGTACCGTGTTTATTCTCCATTCCGTTATCACTGATGATGTGATCTTAGTGAAACATGCTTGTTGTCTCTTTTAATTGTATTATATCTCTGTCTCATCTGTATCTACAGGTATGGACCTCCAAAATAATCATTCAAAACAAGAAACATGTTAAGAATATGCTCACATCCCTTTTATGTTTGTATAATAAGCTGATGTTTGTGGTTTGATAAAGGGAGGGATGAGATGCCAGAAGAAGGGTGGAACATACACCCTCACTCTTAAGGTCATGGAATAGGCCTTCCCACTTCAAGTATATGGCAAAGTAGGCCGTGGCCCGGGAATCATCAAATCAGAAAGGGTTTTAATATTATCACCTTTGAAAATGATTTTGGAATACTCTTCTCTAACTGTATAAGATTTCTACAGTAGAGAATCAATTCCTCATATGTAGATTTCCTCTTTCCCCAAGAGAAAGCCAGGAATCCCTTAACCTAGACTCTCCTAACCATGGAAGACTTTACCCATTCACTCTATTTTCCAAAATTGCCTTTGATGACACCATTAACTCCAAGAGCTGTATGGGTCCAGCCAGGACTGAGTGACAAATCAGCTGTTAAAGAAAGTGTCCCTTCCCTTGCAGCTGTCCTGCTCTTACTGTGCAGATGGTGAATTTATTTTTTCTTTTACCGGCATTTCTTTTCTTTCTTCTCCACACAGGACTGTGATCCTTTGTGATCATGTATGACTCAGTCAGCAGTAGGAACACTCATAAGATTGAGGAGTTTTCAAATGTGTCCAAGGGAAAGGGAACAGGGATTCAGAAATCAGGACTTGCTCCAAAGGCTGTCTGTATGCTAAAAAGGGACTATGACTTCCTTCCCATGAAAAGTAGATATTCATAGTTTTATAAAAAGCATCTTTGTCCTCAAAAAAGAATCTTGCTTTTTGCTTCATTGTGTGTGGTCAGAATAACAGTGAGAGTAGTCAAATCCAGAGGTGGACAGGAAAAATGGTGTCGAAAAGAAATCCAGATCTTAAAGCTAACTGGAGTTAAGATGGATCTTTTCTTTTTATGTGTAAATGTCTAAATAATTACCTCCATCCTTCAGTTAAATTTTTTAAAGTATACATGAAGTTTTCTTCATGATTTTTTCTAGCATTCTCTGTTGCATGTTGATAGTAATACTAATGTTGTTTATAATGAGTATTTTAATACTAATATCTCTTAACATTTTACATATTAAAATATATAAATTCTTGCTTATATTGTCAAATATGTAGATTATTATATAAACATATATAAAAATTATCATATATGTACCATGTATTCTAAGAAACAGACTATAATTGCTCATTTATGGTATAGCAATTATTTTATACAGTGTATAGAGAGTATCAGAAGTTAAACCCTGTTTATGCTGGACAAATATTTACTACCACGATTTTTTTCCTACTAAATTTGCCCTAAAATATCTACACAGGATAGAAGTCCCTACTTGCTTAAAAGATAGCTGATTGTACTCACATTCCCTAGAATTCTTGGCATTTTATTAAGCAGCTGAGATTAAGAAATCTAGTAGGTCATGATGCCCATTACCGCAAAACTCTATTTCCTTCAGCCTTTTTATATGTAGACCTGCTTTGAACATTGTATAATTTGTTGATGCAGAGAGATTCCAAGTGAGTGACTTAGTAATTTATTACAGAATGGTGCTTCAGTTTCAGTATGAGTGGTAAATTTAGGAGCAGATTGACTGGGTGGTCCAGGCAAGGATTGGCTAGACATACTGTGATAGATTTTCTATCACATTAAATTTGACTTTTTCCAAAAGCAAACACAGATGATCCTGAGGTAAATGAAACAAATTACAACCAGTAATGTCCTTATTACAAGACTGGCTCTGCTTATTTTTCACGTAATTAAAATACCAAATTTCTTAAGCTCAGAACTAGATATTTAATTGTAATATGACATTTCCTAATGTGGCCTTATATGTCCAGCAAATAGTCAGCATCCAGATCTTTATTTTCTTAGGCTTATTTCAGTCTATTGCTGTTATTCTCCTTATTGATAAATTGTGTCATCTTTGTCCAGTAGATACCTCTTCGAGTTGACATCCCTCTTCTAAGCCTTGTGATATAACTCTAATAGTTTTCTTAGCTTCTTCGCTTTGTAGAATAAAAAGATATTCTAAGGCCACTTTGTACATTTATGGCACCAGACTATTTTTTTAAATTTATTTTGTGGTCTTCATTGATATGTATGAGTTCATTATATAATAAGGAAAGAAGAAACCCTTTTTTATTTGAGTGAAATAATGTTTATGGCTTTCCCATTTTAAGATTTTTTCCCCAAAATCATTAAGTTACATTATTTATCCATCTTTCTTTTATGCCTCCTGGATTTTGTGTCTTGTTTTAAAAGGCCTTTCCCACACCACACTGAAGGATACATACCAAATTTTTATGTCTTTTTCTATTCCTTTGTATAATCCTATTTCTTATGTTTAAATTGTTGATCAATCTGGAATTTGGCTATAGGGCTATAGGACATGAGGTAGTAATCAAACTTTATTTTTTTCCATATGGCGCTCCAGTTGTCCAAACACCATTTATTGAATAATCCATCATTTATCCACAGTGCTTTGAAATACTATCCATATTAATGTGCATTCTTACACTTAAGGCTTCTCATAAGATAGAATAAGGTTTTAAAGTTAACTGCAAAACATCAGAAAACAAAAATAAAATAATACTGAATGAAATCAGCATTATGCACCATCAGGTTTGATATGAAATCTGGTTGCAAACCCTTGGATATAGTAAGGGCTCAGTTTTCTTCCCATATATAGTTATGTCACGTTCAGATTTTCTGATTCTTTTAGTTTCTTTTATATTAAATTCCTTCCTCTGATTCTCACAACAGTCATAGGAGACAGCAGCATGGAAATATTATTTCTTCTTTTTCACAAGTGTTGAAATTGAGGTTGAATGGGGTTATGGGACTTGAGCCATAGATCAAATCAGAGGCTTTTTTATCTCCATGTTAGATTAGCTCTCTTTGGAAAAACATTTTTTGACTCTTATTTGACTTCTTATTCCTATTCCTATTTTCATTCTCTTCCTTCTTCTTTTTCCTAGTAGTTTATAAGATAACATTAGAGACTTTATTTCTGCCATTGAAATGGTATATTTGCCTAATATGATTCAAGTATTAAAATATAGTTATTAGTTATTGAACTATATTTAATATATTAATAAAAAATTAACTAATATGATAGTGGTAGTCACCTGTTCATTTTAGCGTTTCTGTTTGTTAAATTTACAATTAGAGAGGATGCTTTGCTTAATTTTATAGGGTTTAAAAGGAGTAGCATGCATTATGTTTCCTAAATTGAATATTGACTGAATGCTTGAGCTGTCATAGGCTTCTTAAATGTTGGCTGAATTACCCATTTGTATACATAATCACAATACATTGGAAATAATGTTACAAGAGATATGTAGCACAGTCTGTGGAAGAAGGTTTGCTTAGAGAAGTCTTGGAGAATATCAGCAAGAAGGCATCTTTCAACAGTGTTTCCTCATTAGACAGGGTTTTTGTGTTGTAGAGAAAAGGAAGAATTGAATTCCTTTTTTCCCCAAGGGAAAATGTAATAGAAGAGCTGTGGATATTATCATACCTACAACTTTAAAGAAAGTCAGTCAGCTTGTGATGCTAGAGTTTTGATTGGAGGGTGGGTTTCTGGGGGAGAAAAAACCTAAAATCAACCCGTGAAGATCCTGAACTGCCGTTCTGGAGATGAGACTTTATAACAGTGAGGAGGTACCTAAGAGAGAAACATGGTTGTATTTGAGAGGGTGATAAAGAAGAGGTTGACGCTGTTTTCTAATAAAAGTAGGCTTCAGGACAACATAATCAAAGTTGGAAGAGTATTTATTTCTAGTACTCTTACTCCACCAGGCATACATTTCTGGTAGACAGTGCTAATAGTGTGGAATTTAAGAGACTGTTGGAATAAGATGAGGGTGAGGAGAATGGAATCATGAAGTAACAATTAAAGGAAACACAGAAGGGGGGGAAAGATTATTTTTCTTAAAAATACAGGTTAAACAAATGTTTATTTACAAATTCAGCATAAGAAAAGTGAGTTAGAATTTTACCTTAGATGTATTATATGCCTTTTAAAAATGTTTGGTCGCATTTGCAAGCTATTCCAATAATGTTAAAGGAAACAAAACATTTAAATATGTAATTTAATAACTAAATTACGGTATTTTTTTTCTTTAAATAATTCTTCATATACATATTCAAACCTTGATTATGCATGAATTACCTCGTAACAGACACTCAGCCATGCCCGCAGCACATCTGTAATGCCTTCTCCATCTACAGTGGTAGGTAGGGTAGATAATATTGTAGAATGAATATGGCACTAGAAGTTAGAAGATACTCTTCTAGATTTGCAAAGCACCACCCTGCCTCTGATTTCTCATCTATAAAAGGAAAATAATATTTGTGAACAATATTATTGACCCTTTTGTACTTCATAGATTTATTTTGAGGGTGAAACAAAATAATGTATGCAAAAATGGTTCCTAAATTTTAAAGCACTATACAAATATGACATTATTTTTTTAGAGATAAAAATGTAAAAAAAAAAAAAATTAAAATGCAAAGCTGTTAGCCATGGTGTCAAAACATTTACTTAAATTTTCAGTCCCTTTTCATATTTTTTCTGCTAGTTTATTGAGCCTTTGGGAAATGTTTCCAATATACTTTAATACATGTTTTTATTGATTGGCAGAAGAAAGGAAAAAATTATATAGTCATATTTAAAGTTAATTTGATGCAGATTATTAGATAGCCATTATGTAAAGAATTAAAGTACATGATATGGTTATTCTAGACATTTACACATCAAAACTGCATCTTTTATTTTTCATTGTTGATGAGTACATGTATGTGTGCCTTGTGTATTTTACTACTTTTTCTCTAACCATTAGAAATAGTTAATAAATAGGGAATTATTTGATTTGTTTTAGAGTATTTATAATGTTCTTTTTTTCTCTACATCTTTCAGAATATACTATTGACACTAAGGGCACAAATAGTTCATCAAGCTGACTTATTAATGGGAAAATCATTTCATTTAATGGGCATGCCATTTAACACGTGATATGTGCAGTAACTCACATATTGAAAATAGCTTACAGCAGGCTTGCTGGATCCTGAGCGCTCCCCTCAAGGCCTAAAGGGAAAAACTGTCCTGGAAAGACTTACCGTTTATTCTTTAAATGTTTTTTGAATAGCATGTGCATCTGCTCACGCATTTGCAAACTATAGGCCCTGCTTTCTCTCGAGCACAAGAGAACCCATTGAAAAACTTCCTGCCACACTGAAACAAAACGTGTAGCTCACACTTCTAATGCTTGTGATGTCTTGTAAATTTAAGCCACATTACTCACGTAGAAATTCCAGCTGTTAAAACACAGATAATGGAAAGCCAGTGGAAGCACTGGCCAACATTCTCAATAAGGTTAAACACCAACGTTACGTATTCCTTGAACCATAAGCGCAGTTGCTTTGGGGTCATTGACAGTGTCACCGTGCCTCAAGTTTTCTGGTTGGTTTGGTTGCTGAATTCCACTTCATGGAAGAAAATGGTATTACTCACTTTTTAGTATTTTATTGGATTGTGCACTAAATTAAACACTGCATTTACGATTATAGTGAACCCTCAAGATAATGGGAGAAACTACTTAATTTGAAGTCAGCTTGATCTGTGCAGAACAAAGCTGCAGAAGTTTGGAATTTGCCTGCATTGTGTTACAACATCAGCATTATCCAGTCTAGGATAATTTTTTTTCTTTTTACCTCTTCTCAACAATTTCAACATCTCTGTTGTATGAAATTGCAAAAATAATATATTGAGTCCTGAGGAACTAAGATGAATTGAACCAATGTATCGTTCTGTCATATGTGGCTTAACAAGGTAAAGAAAGCCTCCGCTCTAAAAGCATGAAACAAAATATCAGGTAAATTATTAAAAACTACTGTCAAGTGAGTTATTTGATAAGAATTCAGAACTCAGTCTTTACTCCCAGCTCAGTGTTGCAGTTTCATGACCACACACCGCAGTATCAAAAGATACTCAGTAAAAAATAAAAATAAAAATAAATCAGTCATGTGGGACAGGGAAGCCTTAACTAAAAAATGATTATAACTTCATGTCACACCTCCATATTACTTCAAATTACATATTGTCATTAATAAGGTCATGGTGGAGAGGGTGCCTGAGTGGCTCAGTAGGTTAAGGGTCTGAGTTCAGCTCGGGTCACGATCTCACATTTCTTGAGTTCAAAGCCCACATTGGGCTCTCTGCTGTCAGCACAGAGCCCGCTTTTGATCCTCTGTCTCCCCTCTCATGCTCATTCTCTCTCTCTTTCTCAAAAATAAACCAACATTATAAAAAAATAATAATAGGGTCATTGGGAATAAAACAAATACCATTATTCTTAAGTATTTGATTTTATTTTTAATAAATGCAATGGAATATTCAATTATGTTATATTTATCCTAACCCTTAATACATTAGTACTGGCAAGAATTCATCATAAATCATAAAGGTATATATGTAAGTGTATTATCTTCATTAAATAGTAGCTGGGGAAATAAAGAATACATCTTTTCTTTAGTTTTTTGAACAATGTAATAGTTTTACTAAACCAATAGCAATCAAAATACGGTGAAAAAATAGGACCATGATGTTTCTATATGAGTAGCCCTCAGAAACCATATACAATATAGGACAGCATAATAACTTGTACATATTATCTAGTTTTGAATCAATATACCTATATACAGCAGTTCTGTGAGTTCTTTTAGATATAAAAGAAAATAAGCATGGGCAAAAAAATGTTTCTAGAAAAGTGGTATTTTTTCAAACATCATGAACAGTTGTGCATTTATTTGATACAGAGGATTGGAGATTAACATCACATGAGCAATTTCCTCAAGAAAACCCTGCAAACCAGTAGGAAGGAGAGTTAAATACATAGACAATTATAATACAGAAAAATACATGGTATAAAAGAGGGATTCATATGATGCTTGCAAGGACACAAAAAGGAAAAGGAAGAGATTCGACAGCAGGCAAAGAGATCAGATCAGGATTCCCAGGGGTCATAAAGTCTGTGCTGAATTTTTAATATTATATGGGCATTATTACCCAGAACACATTGAGGAACGTGGGAAAGAGATATTCAGAAACCTGCCAGTAGTTCAGAATGGCAGGTACCCACACTGTGAGAGCAGTTACCGAACCTTCAAGTGTTCAAAACAACTCTTCATTCACTTGCTACAAATATTATAGTCTTCAAAATGCACATTTCAGTAGTTCTAAAATTTAAGAAGTATCGTACTCTACAATCGAATTTGTCATTGTCTTTTAGTTTTACATTATTTGACTCCTGGAGTATTGTTAACCAAGTGCTATGTATGGAAGAAATGACTATGTCCTCTAAAGATTTGGACCTTCCTTCTCTCTGTACATAAAGATAATGGTGCTTGTCTAAAGCAAAGGTCTTCCAGGAGTATATCGTTTTTTTTTTTTTTTCTTTTTATTCACTAGTGGGCTAAACAATTAGAAACTAAAGAGTACATGCATTTTTAAAATTAAAATGATACATCTGTCCCTTAAACTATTCAAAAATATGCATTTTTAATAGTGATGTAAAAGCAGGCAAAAAAGTTTTAATTTAACTTATTTTACAATGACTATACGTTAAGATAGTCTTAGCCATTAATCATAAAATGAGATACATGTTTGAAATCTTCTGCATAAAAGAGGAAGCGATCTGTCAAGGTACATCCAAGTTTGGACACAAGGCATACAAATATTTGAATGTCCGGCACTCATTTGTTCTCAGGTTTAAATTTGAGGTTTTGTAAAAGAGTATGTCCTTTTACAGACTCACATCGAACGAAAAATTCCACATGAGCCTGGGTTCCACTTAGTTGTTTGCCAAATGTTAGAGTGGTAGGCATCTTTTTGAATGTAGGTTTCTGTCAATTCAGTCTACTTCTCTTCAAAGCTGAAAACACTGATATGCCAGGTAATTGATACCTCAGACGTGCTGAAATTCAGCAGTCAGCAACAGCCTCAGGAACCTAGTCATGATTTATACTTAAGAAACCTGTGATCTCTGTAAGAAACTGTGACTTCATCCCCATCACCTGACTACCCTTCTTTGAAGTTTGAGATTCTCTCAAAGTTAGAATTCTTCGTTTGCATTTTCTATGTTTCATCTACTTGACAGTTTAAACTTAATATATTGTGCTGACTTGAATAAATAAGCAACATATTTGTTTTTCTCTTCAATTTTAGTGCTGAAGGTATCTAATTTTATCCATTAGGTAAATCACCTTTACCTGTCATTAGTGATAAAAAGTTGAGTTTCAGAATTTTGAAGTTATAGAAAGTCTTGATTTAAGAAAGCATTTCAGTCTCTTTACTGGTTTTCTATAACCAAATATTGGGACTTTTGACTGTGTTAGAAAAAATGTAAAATGTATGTCCTACCTACTTTTCTCAAATAATCCACAAAGTGGCAGTGTGACTAAAGGTCAGACGAGTGTTACATTCACACACTTGATCTCTTTCTCCTTCATATAGTGCTGTGGGTCAGTTTTGCAAATAGATGAAAACCGTTCAGCACAGCTGTTGGGTGGGAGGACCAAGAATTCGGTCTCATTTTAACAAACTTTTTTTTTTTCTCGTGTCATTGCAAATTGTTCACCTCTGAGGAGCAAAAACAAAAATGTCTCCAATTATTTATTGGTATTCTTGCTCTCTGCTAATTTGTGTGAAAGGTAGGAGTAGGGAAAAAAACTGGACTTAAAAAAATTTTATGGCTTTTAGCCACCTCTGGGTCAGGAGCGTACATTTGCTCTATAGGCTGTCAATTCCCACAGGCCAATTCCAAGGATAAGACTGGAAGGTTATAGAAGTCAGGTGAACTCTGCATTTACTGGAAAGGTTTTAGAACAACAGGATCAGAATGGTGATATTAGAAAATCAGAGACAGAAAGAAAAATGTGTCAAATAACAATGCAAGAGAAGGACAGAACAGGTAAATGGAGTAAGGAGTGTGGCTAAGAAAGTCAAAATCAAGCTTGAAAAAAGTGCTGGCAACTCTCAAAGGTTATTCAGGACATTAGGATTGTTTTTAGGTTCATAGTTTACAGATGCACAGGGCTATTCATAGATACCTATGGGCAGTATCAACAATATTCTGTTGCAAAGTAGTGGGGTTTTTTTCCTACAAAATTTTACATATGGATTCCTATTGTCACTTTCCCAAAGTACTTTTTTTTACCCAAAACATTTATAGCACACTTAATAATAATTATAAAAATGTGCTAATGAGAGTTTTGAGTTCTGCGAATATTCAGAGAACTTTTCTGTGGTTATGGGCTTGCAATAGGAACCAATGTAGTAGTGGTTCTTCACGGAAATACTTATTTTCCAGTTTCATTTACGTGACATGAGTCTGATATATTGCTCTTAATGTGACATTTATTTATGCATCTGTATTCCAGTAATTATTTATGCAGCCATCTTTCTCTAAATTATTAAAGTTAAGTGTCTATACAAAGAATATGTGATGAAGAATGAAAATGGAAATAAATAATCAAAATTGATAGAAAATTTCATCTTTTTCTTTTACGGATGCTTCAAAAAAAAATCACTAGTGGCCTTTCTGGAATAAAAGACCATTTCTGTATTTGTCGCTGAACCTCCCTTTTAGTAACCTTTCTTCTGCAAGTTTTCATTTCTTTGGAGTATTTAACTGACACATCTCAAAGTAATTAATACTCTCCGCTCAAGTGATAAAAACTGCCAATAACTTCTTTCATTTCATCACCTGTATACCTACTAGGAAGGAGGGAGAGAATCCACGTGGGCCTGAAAACCCATCTATTTATTTACAAAACCGAGTTTGCTCCTAAATAACTTGATGTTACTCTCTGGTGCCCTGTTTACGATAGCAGTTCTGTACAAGGTCAAGATGTTTATGTTTTCTCCGAGCAGTTAGATTCTTATTAAAGTTGGCAAATACATAATGGCTTGTCTGGTTTTCTTTGTAGGATCCTCTGTTTCATCTGGAACCACACAGGTCAGAAAGAGGAAGGGGCAGGTGCCCTTTTGATCCCAGCTCATCCTTCATCTCTACCTTAATCGGTAACTATTGTCGCCACAATCAGTTGGTCATCATATTGATTTTGAAACGTCAGTCCGATTCTTTTAGCATTTCTTAGTATGTGTTGCCTTGTCATATTTATTGGTTCTAAGAATGAGAATGTTAAATTTCAAACCATGCTAAATTGAGCCAATTTAACTCTAAAATAAGTGCAGCTGCTATAAAGTATGTGTGTCTCATTCTGAAAACACAAATTTCTACTTAATACCTGATACAAAACACCTTGCAGTGTGCCATTTATTGTTCAAAAAATGCAGTTATAGGAACACTTTATAAAAACATCGCCAGCTAGAGAAACTGAACTGTTTTAACATAGGTTAGTTACTTATATTTTACTCTCTGATTTCCGGGGAGCTTAGATTCTCTTCTTGGTGTCTTTCTCTGTATCAGTAGAAAGTCATCTCAATTGAGAATTAATGTTATTTATCTAAACTCCTGTTAATCTAGAATATAAACTACAGAGGTTGACCAGTTTAAACTTGTACTAAATGTCCATATTGAAATAATAGAAAAAGCTGGCATGTCTGATCTAGATTTCCATTTGATTCCATTTAATTAGATGAGGTACCTGAATACCTCACTTAAGAGACAGTGAAATTTTTCTTTTTTTCTTTTTCTCTTTGTCTCTTTCTTCTTTTTCTGTTTCTCTTATATTCTTGGGGTTTAAAAATGGCACACTTGTTGGGTGCCTGGGTGGCTCAGTCAGTTAAGCGTCCGGCTTCAGCTCAGGTCATGATCTCACGGTTTGTGGGTTAGAGCCCCGTGTTGGGCCCCTGTGCTGACAGTTCAAAGCCTGGAGCCTGTGTCAGATTCTTTGTCTCCCTCTCTCTCTGCCCTCCCCCACTCATGCTCTCTCTCTCTCTGTCTCAAAAATAAACATTAAAAAAATTTTTTAAATAGCCCACTTGTCAAAGTACTCCAGCACTGTGAAGATACAATGGAGGAGTTTTCGAGTGTAAAATTGAAGAAAGCTATCCCTGACGTTTAACTGGGTGCCATTAGAAATCTGTTTTTTTTTTCCCCCCCCAGTGTTGTGAGGTTCTCTTATAGGTATGGCACAGACGTACAAATTTCTATTATTACACGTGCACTGCTTAGAGTTGTATGCTGTTATTAGGTCATCCTGTTTGCAGAAAATGGGAAAGTGTAAAATAACATGTAGGGACATCAGATTCAAACTAAAGGGTTAACACTTAAAACTCCCCACTGAGGAATAATGAAAATACCATATAATTGATTTTGTGTTGATAAAGATATTCCTGTGTATTCTAAGAACTTTATAGTCCCTGAACTTATTCCAGACAGTTGATTTTGATGGGCCTTGGATCCCAATCCCACTCTCTGTGCTTCCCCAGCCCAGTCACGGTACTTAAGTCCAAGCAAGCAGAGCTTTGTTGATACATACAGTTGACCCTTGAACAACATAGGTTTGAACTTAATAGGTCCAGGTGTATGCAGATTTTTTAAAAATAAATACAGTGCAGTTCTGAGATGAGATTTCACATAGTAATGAAGTTCTTCAGAAGGTTGAATAAAGATATGTAATATTCTTAAAGAATAGAAAATTTTAAAGAAAAATAGTATTTTAAGGTAGCTGTGTTCCTCTGCTAACCTATTTGTGTGTGTGTGTGTGTGTGTGTGTGTGTATGAAAAAGATATGAGGAAAGGAGAATTTAAATATGAAAATAAGATTGCTAAGTAAGTTTAAACTTTAGTAGGAATCAAAATTTGGGGGATGATACTTTTGATGAATGCCAGATCCATAAATGTTAGAAATGGCAGCGTATGAATTAAAATACATGTATTTGTTAAACAGTTTTTGTTTCTAATGCTTTCAGTGCTTTGTGGGGGGCAAGTTCATAGATTGAAAATTGGAATATGTTTGGAATAGATTTTCTTATTCCTTTTTCTGTACATCTTGCACAGAATGGGACTTCTATAAATATTCACTGAATAGAGTCAATATCCTTCAACAAACAAACCAAAAACAAATTTTGGAATATTCATAAGAATGTTATTAATGATATTGAAAGTTGAAAATTACAGAGTGAACACTACATCTGTAGAGAAATCCCAAGAAGGTTAGAACTCCATTTATTTTTAACATTTCATTTAAAAGGTTGAAACACTTTATTCAGTCACCCTGCCACTCACCACTAAGCCTCCCTGGAGCTTATTTATGCATGAAACCAGGAACTTAAAACTGAATTTTTTAAGAGGGGAAATATTACTGGAGGGACATTTCCAAGTGAGTTTCATTGAACTTCCAAATCAAATTACACTGTGCCGAAATGTGAAGTGCTTGCCATCTGGGTGGCTGTTTCGCTTATTCAGAAGAGAAATCAAATCCTAAGAGCCCTCCAAACCAAACACAAAAGTTAGAGGAATAATCCCTCCAAAGAGAAGAAATAAAAATATAATTCTTGACATTTATCCACTAGCTTTCATCCCCAAGTACCTCTGAAAGATCACTCACTCACTGTAGATATGAAGCAGCCACTGAGATAGAAACCTGATAACCTGTGTGAGCCAGCAACTCTAAAAGAGAGGAAGTAGAAGTAATTCACCCAATTGAAAACACAGCAAGAATTTGGGCTGGAGAAACGGAGCTACCTGAGTTGGAGTTTGGCAAGCTTGATGTAACTTACTGACAGGGAAAGAATGCGTTAATGTGGTATTTTATGGCCACACGTGTTCTCTGTTGATGGGTTAGGACAAGACTTCAGCAAAATGATGACCATCTTTAGGCCATGATACTTCTTCGTTTCCTTGTTAATTATAGGTCACGCTACCTGTTTAGTGCCTGCTCACCTTAAGATGTGCTGTCATGATAAGGAATTCAAATTTGTAACAATACTCATAAAACTAACAAGGCCCCCAAAGGGAAAAAAATAAATGTGCTGGCAAATCTAAGAACGTCTTTAATTTCTCAACTTCATATACAGTTTTCATTTCAGTCACTTAAATTCAGTTAGCTGAAGATCACATAAAGTAAAATCTTATGGAAAAACTAAAGAAAAGAGTATTTGCTAGGTAAAAGATAAGTTGATGACCATGTTTTATAATCTGATGTAGAAATGAAATGCTGTATCGTGCAGTGATTCCATGTGAAACAGGTTTTTAGGAGTAAAGCAAGCTATGTTCTCTATGTTTAGAAATCATTTGATATCAAATCTTATATTAATTAGGTTGCTCTTCAAATGCCACTTGGTATTAATATGTTATCTTGGTAGCATATAAATTCATATTGCAGGTGCAAAATTTCTACATGTTTAGCCACATTTCCCGCCCCCCCCCACTGTGATTAGTAATATTGTATTTTAAATGGTCTTAAGTAACTGTGTGAAGAATATAAGACATCACACCCTGATTTTAAAAACACTTTATTGAAACAATGAATTATTTAGTAAAATAAATTGCTACATTACTTGCCTCTACCTTTCATCCAAAGATACTTAGTACTTACCTTGCTACCAAATAAAAAGTCAAGGTTCTTGGGGCACCTGGGTGGCTCATTCGGTTAAGCGTCCGACTTTTGACTTCAGCTCAGGTCATGATCTTACGTTTCGTGGGTTCAATCCCCACATCAAGCTCTGCTCTCACAGTGTGGAGCCTGCTTGGGAATCTCTCTCTCTCCCTCTCTCTCTGCCCCTCCCCTGCTCTCTTTGTCTCTCTCTCAAAATAAATAACCCAAAAAATGCAAGAAATCTTTTCTTTATGTCATATATCATTTTGGCCCAGAAGGAAAATATTGGCTGACTCTTTTTCATCACCTGTGTTGGGTGTAATATTGCAATACTCTTAATAAGTTGATAACACCTTCAGCAATTGCAGGATTTTCCTTATATTTTGCCTTCTCAGTTCTGTTGCCATTTTTTTAACATTTCATTCTGACTCAGATTTGTATCACTAGTCCCAGGTGCCATTTAATATTTACCATACCTGATGCGACTAAAGTATGCTAACATGCATGTTACTAGCATTTGGAGGGTATCATTCTAATTTGTCGTGTACTTTTTCTTTGCTTTCAAAGTGTTCGCTTTGTTGTTAGGATATTTTTAGAATATTTCTGAAGTTAAAGACTGACTAAATTTTATTTCAACAAATAACCATGAATAAGATATTTTACTCACTGAAATTTTCTTTCTATGCTTTTTTTTTTTTTTGGTCCTATATTACCTTTTTCAGCAAATAAATTTAAAAAGTTTATAGCCACTGAAATTTTCTTCCTGCACTTTTATTCATAATAATGAGATCTTTGTGAATATATTTCCTCATTGTATATTCTGTGAATTGGAGGTCAGTGCTGATTGAATGAAAGGAGGTTGGAATATATGCATGGGGAAATTTAAGTGATTATTTCAAGCTCTTAATAGCATGAAAAAATTTTTTAAATAAATGTTCCTTTTAAATTAATTGTATTCAGGACAGAGTTATGAATGAATGGTTCTGGCACAAAATATGACTTCATAAATATTAGAAAAATAAATGAAACCATCTAAATGAAGGTAAAATGTATGTCTTTAAAATTTCATCCTCTATAAACATAGCAAGTGAAGTGTATTGGCTTATTTCTTGAAGGCATTCCATTTATATAGCATCTGTCCCTAAAGAATATAATTTTTTTAAATTTTTTTAAATGTTTATTTTTTTGAGAGAGAGAGACAGAGACAGAGCATGAGCAGGAGAGGAGCAGAGAGAGAGGGAGACACAGAATCTGAAACAGGCTCCAGGCTCTGAGCTGTCAGCACAGAGCCCAATGCGAGGCTTGAACTCACAAACCATGAGATTGTGACCTAAGCCGAAGCTGAACGCTCAACCAACTGAGCCACCCAGGCACCTCAAGAATTTCTATAATTTCTTATCCAAGTCTGTTGCTCTCTCACATTTGGCAAAATGCCAATTATCCACTTGCTTACTGTTGCTTCTGGCTGTAACAATGAGTTTCTAAGGGGCTCTTTGAATATTTTGTTTATGGATTCCTCAAAACAAACAAACAAAAAAATCATAAGGATAGAAGAAAAAAAAAAGTCCCAACAACTGTAACTTATAGGGGGATACTTTCTGCCTGATTTCTTTTAGTATCCTAAGCAGAGAGTGAGTGGGACCTGGGTTGTGGATGTTGGAACATACAGATCATTCGTATCCTTCCTCTCCTCTCAAGTGCGTTTGGTTTCTGTTTGCCATGATGCCTGTTTTAGTCATTCTGCAAAATGATGCATCTGATATCAGAATGATTTCCTAAAAGAATTATAGAATTGAGTTATAAAATGAGGCAGTTAAATCAGTCTTCAGGCATGTGCTATCCATAAGGCAAATATAAAATATACTTTACATTATTTAGATGTGTAGACATTTCCAGCATAAATAGGAGAAATGCTTGAGTAAATCTTAAGAAGATAAACTGTATTTTTTCTTACCAAATAATTAAAATCTGTATTTCAAACATGGTGAATAAAATCTTGAATCAATTAGTAAGTATACAGCCCATGAGCAAAGCTGTTGATAACTTTCATAAAATACTAAGGCAATGCAATATGTTTAACTGAAACTTCAATTAGAGTTTGTATTGTAAAAAAAGGAATTAGGTAGAAAACTATTTCAATGATGCATTGTAACTTGGAATTATTTACAGTGGATTTACTTTGTATCCTGCGAAGAGTCAAATGATTGTCTTATTTTCTTTCATATAAGCAATTTAGTGTAGACACAGTTTTGGGGGCTGAAACTATAAGGGACAAATACTGGAAGAAAATAGAGTCCTGTGTTCATGAATTAAAATGATTAAATATAGCTTTTTAAGGAATAGAAATTCAAGGAACTCTGTTTTTCATATAAATGCCTAATCATTTTTTTTTTCTGAAAATTTGTGAGAAATCAGGATCTTGTCCTCAGTGTTCTTATTGTATTTTCATAGCTTAATTTAAACACCTAAAATAATTTTTAAATATGCTCACTTATTAATTCATTATGCTCTTCACTGATTCAACAAATGCTGATTGAGCATTTCCTGTATTCCAGATGCTGTGCAAGAGAATATACAAGACATATCAAGAAGCCTACATCTAGTGAGACATAATGCCAAACATATAAGCAGTTAAAATACAGTAGGATGAGCAGTATGATAGAAATAGGCACCAGGGCTGTGGTGGTACTAGGAATCACTCAACTAACAAAGGTTTAGCCAAGGAAGGCTTCATGGAGGGAATGGGCAGTTGCTGGGTATGGGAGGTAAAACAGGAAAGGAGATGCAGAGTTCCAGGCAAAACATTCCCAGGCAGAGAGAACATAAAAGCTTGGCAGGCTCAAGAAATTACATGTTGGTCTCTGATTTTACAGGTAACCAAGACCATGAGCTATTGAACAGTTTGGCCACAGCCAAACAGCAGATTTCGAGCTGGAGACTTGGTATGACAGATTTCCAGTGCAGACAGAACTATTGTTGTATCTGTACAAAGAGAGTACATTGAGCATGACAATAATAAGTTTCATTCACCTGTCAAAATACCCTGCAGATGTTCTGTTGTCTAATTATAACCACACATGACCATCTAAAATTAACATAACATCAGTTTCCAATATAAGTCAGTGCTATAACAAATGAAAAGTAATGTATGGCATAAAAATGCAGTTGGTTATTTATATTCAGTACATCACAAGAGATAAGATGCTAGTTAAATTTCTGGATAAGTTAATGTGTTTATTGAATATCATGTCTCTATAGACATGTTTGTTTTTAATCCATGAAAATATGATTTATCCAGAAATTTTTTGCACTCTGTAAAATACCAAACTATTGATTCACAAATTTGTCTTAATTATGTCAAATGGTTATAATTTTAAAGTAAAGTTGTCGATTAAAATATTGTGATATGTAGTTTACATATTTGTTGTAAACAGTATCAATTATAATGATGCTGAATATTTTGGCTCATTTAATTACTATTAGGTAATATTTGTGCCTAAAGCCTTATTCTACTTTATGGTTTTTCATTAAAGTGTTTTCCTTTGGAAAGTATTTTATCAAGCATAATTACTATCTATTGCTCTGCATTTATTTTGTTCTTTACAATGATAATAAGCTATGAAAGGAGAATCTTTCCCTTCTGAGGAAAACCTAACATTTCCAACAGAAACACATTTGGTTCAGTTTTACACAGCATAGTTTTTTAGCACCTGTCTGGTTTCTTTGAAGTTCAAGTCATACAGTTCATATTGTGTTATTTGAATTGGTCACAAACTGTTTTCTTTTATCTGAATACAAAAAGGGAAATTGGGTAAAATTGGTAATCTATCATCTTTTTCGTTGTGCAGATAACCTGCCTTGGATATAGTAGTATTTGCTATCCTAAGGTTGCCATCTAGTGGCTCCAAGGGGTACGTGTTTGTTAAGTTGGTAAAACTGATTAAAACAAGTAAAACTTTGACACAGTGTTTCAGACTGGGTGAGTGCAATGAAATTGATGTGAGATAATAGGATTATATTCATATAATAGTAGCGTTTTCAAATATCAGAGTTCTAGAAATAGCTTGAGAAACTAAGTTAAATCAAATATTAAAAGCTTAAGGAATAGAAAACGATCATGATTTTTAAGAACTCTGTTTTTTTGTACCCATTATGCATAAAGCATTCAGCCAAGCCCATATTAGGAAAATAAATTTTGCTTAGAATAATTATATAAAATGGACTTTATATTTTATATGGGTAATATCATGAAGTTTAATAATTAACAACAAAAATATTTCAGAAAAATCCTCACTCTGGTGGTTCAATAGTCAATTAACCCTTTTATGGATCAACTCATTCATTTAGGCCATAATGTTCCCCAAGGCCTTTTAATGAATTTAACATTTTATCCATGCTCAAGTAGTGCAGAATGCCTCCCACCTGTGGTTCCTATTCCTAACTATTGATACCATTTTATCTCAAAATATGCCTTCTCTACATTCAGATATAACTTTTGGCTGAATATAACACTAACTGACTTTGATATAAATTGTGTCACTTTTTTCCCTGTTACCAAAGACTATGCTTAAATAAGAGTTCTGATAATACTTTCCTCTATCTAATTATATTTTAAGTTCAGATATAAAGCATCTTTGTTTTTTCAGTTTCTGTTATTTTCTCTATCACACCTCTCACTTAGTATACATTTGAGTATATGAGATGAACTCAATAAATACAGCTTTTTTTAAACTTGTTATCTTGAAAATTTTCAAATACAAAGAAGAATTGAAAGAGGAATAAAATTTACACCTTTATACCATTTACCTTGATTCATTAATTATTAATATTCTCGCACATTTGCCTCTGTTTCTCCTCTTTCTTTTTATATTTATGTATAGTTTAAAGGTGAATTCCTTTGTGGGAAACCTGGATTTTATTTATGTATTTCCTATATTTATTTAAGTACTCATAGTGGATTTTGTGAACCAACAACAACAAAAACAACAAAAAACTATTTCCTTGCCTCTGTATAAATTAAAATTAATTTATAATTATAACATATCTGAAAACTTATTTTTCTCAAGCCTTCAAATTCAATTTGTATCTCCTTATTCTATTTTTTAAATCTGGTAAAACAAAAGCAATTATTTTCACTTTTTAAAAATTCAGTTAACTCAAGTTGACAACATATTTGCTCTTTCAAATTTTCAACCATACAAAGATAGTCTACTCAAGATTTTTCAGACTTTTAAAGGCCTTAACTTAGAAAAAGCCCTTTATAAATGCTGAAATAAGTTTTTAAATCGAATTAATAAAATGTATAAACATGAAATCAAGTTCTCTTAAATTCTGTTTATATACTTGGTTAAATCTTTATACCTGTAAGTTTAATAATTCTAATTCTAAAATTAAATATTCAATTAAATTCATTAAATAAAAATACATTTCATTTCAATTCTCTTACATGTAAAGCACTTTAAATACCATGTGTACACATCTGTACACATTCCTTATTTGACAGAAAAACATTAATATGTTGAGTTCAGTATAGTCATCAGTTACATATTTTTAAACCTTACCAGAGTTACATGATATTCTTTATAAGAATTTTACCACCCTAAATTGAGGTTACTGCTTCTCTCTGCTACTCTCATTTGCTTCTTTTCAGAGCTATTTTCCAGGGACAGGATACCCATGCTGCATAGGCCCGGGACAATCCTTCTGGCATCACTCATGGGCACACTGATGATCTTTTGTTGTCCCTTTGACAAAAGAGAACTCCAAGTCCCTATACTTGATATGTGCTGGTCTTCCTCAGTTCCCTGTATCTTTATGTTATTTTTCTATTTGTTATTTTTTTTCCCTTCTTATAAGCTATTTTAATGTCTTGCTTTCTGGCTTTCTGCAAGGACACATTGTCATTTCTTGAAACCAAGGTCACGTTGTCATTTCAAGGAACCATACGTTTGTGGTTCCTTGGTCTGATTTTAGTCTGGGACCTCCACCGCATGTTAGAGCCAACTTCATTCATTCTGACTAATTAAGTTATAAATTCTTTATGCCATTCCTATCTAAGCCACAAACTTAAAATTAAATGATAACTAATCATATTATACGTGACTTTGTCAGACTTTGTGGTTCCTACACTAAAATCATGTTAACAGAGGGGCACCTGGTGGCTCAATTAGGTGTCCAACTTCAGCTCAGGTCATGATCTCACAGTTCAGGAGTTCAAGCCCCGGGTAGACTCTGTGCTGACAGCTCTGAGCCTGGAGCCTGCTTTGGATTCTGCGTCTCCCCCTATCTCTGTCCCTCTCCTGCTCACACTCTGTCTCTCAAAAATAAATAAACATTAAAAAAATTTTTGAAAAATAAAATTATGTTAATGGAAGCAATTTCTTGTTCCAAGGATTCGAGTTAGCTGACTTGCATATAGTACCAATAATAATGATAATACCTTCATATGAAGGCTAAAAGAAGTTTAATAAAATAAGGTGAATCACATTACTTATCAAATACTCATATAGGTCTTAGTATATGTTGGATGTTCTTTGAAGTGCTTTACTCTTTATAATACTTTTGAGTGCTATTCCTATTTGTATGTGAGGAAACTGAGACACAGGTAGGTTAAGCACCTAGCCCAAGTTCACACAGCTAGTAAGTGGTCGAGTCAGGATTCCAAGCCTGGCAATATGAATATACCATCCATGCTCTTATATTAATTCCATAGGCTGTATGTGCAGTAAACCTGGATATGTTTACTGTAATTGTGGCTTATATATGGCCGTCAGATCCAGAAACAAATACTGACTTCTTTTTAACTGACGTTTCCCTGTAGGTAGTGAATTGTTTGCTGGCCTCTACAGTGACTACTGGGGCAGAGATGCCGCGATCTTCCGGAGCATGGGTCGATTGGCTCATATTCGCACCGAGCATGATGACGAGCGCCTGTTAAAAGGTGGGGTTGAGGAGAAAAGAGTATGTAAATCAGAACTGAAAACAAGTGTAGAACTCATGAGAAACTTGCCATGTTTTGATAATAGTAATAATACAAATGCCATTGATAGTGTTTTACAAATTTAAGGATTTTTTTATTAGTAGTGTTCTTGAAAATCTGCAATTATACATGTAACATTTTATATCAAAATGGATTGACATTATTATAAAACCATGTTACCCCCATAACAATACTTAGAAATCAGAATTTAAATGGAGAAAACCAACTAAATACATGAAAAGCAAAAAAATCCTTTCATCTAGTAAGTAGCTTTGTTTTCTCTTGTCAGTTGGTATAATTTTGGATGAATTGATTCCATTGTTTTGTTTTAATAGGATCACATTGTGTTTAGAGACAAATTAAACCCTAGGAAAATCAGTAGCCATTCATTGATAGAATTCTTTATAAGGAATAATGTTTATATTTGGGCACCCTGACCTATCCAGAGATTAAAGCATCATTTAATAGTGAGTGTTTTTGTTATTTTTAGCCTTTTTATTAACCTTTAGTCATTACTGGCAGCATGTTACCATTAAAATATTTGACATACCGTATCAGTCAAGGGGGTTCACTCAGATCCCTTAGACTACAAACAGAAAGACTTAAAATACATTTGCTACCTTAAAATGGTCTTCCGTGAGCTACCCTGATAGATAACATATGAACTTAAAAAATTGATAAACTTCTCTATTAAAACTTCTCTATTAAAACTTCTCTATTAGGTATTTATGTTGACTTTTTATATATTTGGGAGGAAATTTATGCAGATGATCACCCTCATGCCCCTAATCTGTTCTTTGAATGAATTTTAAAGTATGCTGTTTCAAACTGATTTTTCCTTTTGTGACTCTTATTTTCCTATTAAAATTGCCTCTAATAGTTCCAAACAAAATGTTAGTTTGTGAAGAGAATGGAGATATCTACATGATTTTAATGTGCATACAACATTTAAAGGAAATAACTTTATTTCTTCATGAAATGTTGAAAGTTACACTGAAGTATTTGTGTGATATGTAATATATTAGAATAACCTTGTCATTTTCTTATAATAGCTGTTTTACTTTTCTTCTACTTTTTTATACCTGTAGAACCAAAATTTGTAGGTTCATATATGATTCCTGACAATGAAGACCGAGATGACAACAAAGTGTATTTCTTTTTTACCGAGAAGGCCCTAGAGGCAGAAAACAGTGCCCATGCAATTTACACCAGAGTGGGGCGACTCTGTGTGGTGAGGACTGCCTTTCTCTCTCATCCGTGTGCTTAGCTCACAGTTTATCGTCAGGCCTTGGTCATTTGTTTGTTTGTTTTTTATTTTTTTAAGTTTCTTTTTAAGTTTTGTAAGTTGATTTACTTGATAGAGCAAGAGAGAGAGAGCGTGAGCAGGGGAGGGCCACAGAGAGAGGGAGAGAGAGAATTCCAAGCAGGCTCTGCGCTGTTAGCACAGAGCTTGACACAGGACTTGAACTCACGAACTGCGAGATAGTGACTTGAGCCAAAATCCAGAGATAGACGTTTAATGGACTGAGCCACCTAGGTGTCCCAGTAGGCTTTCTACTATAAAATGCTTTCTAGTATTCTGTAGGCTGCCTAAAATCAGTATTTGCTGTCTAATAATTATACTTCACATCTCCTGAAGGTTTTATATTGTTTTTTTTTTACATTCATTTATTTTTGAGGGTGGGGGGAGAGAGAGAGAGAGAGAGAGAGAGAGAGAGAGAGAGAGAATCCCAAGCAAGTTCTGCACTGTCATCACAGAGCCTGATGTGGGGCTCAGTCCCATAAACCATGAGATCATGACCTGAGCTGAAATCAAGAGTTGGACACTTAACCAACAGATAGGCTGTTGGAAGACATTCAAAATCAACTGAAGGAGCAATATATATTGACAGATTGCTAATAATATTACAGCTGTTAAGTTACTTTGATATTTCAGAATAAATTTAAGAAGAAAGTTATAAATACATATGTATAGCAATGGATGTACATTTGTGTGTATATATGTGTGCAAACATATAGGTATGGTGTATGCATATGTATGTGTATGTAATTCAAGATTTTTCTAAAAGAAAAAAATAATGGTGCTTTTTCTGAGATAAGCAGATTATTTATCAATAAAATAATATTGAAGGTTACTGTATTATGATACCATATTTATCAATAAATAATATTGAAGGTTACCGTTACCAGTGCTTTACATAAGAAACACCAGTCTATTAGCATTCTTTAACACCTGGAAAGTATATTTAATGGACAGAGTAAAAGTATACTAACCAGGCGGAAGGTGGAAATCTCAAAGAATGCTTATGGGGAAATGCATCTGTGGTATTATTTGAGGATTAGGCTCCAATTTCCAGATTAAATAAAAAAGCTACAACTCTTGCCATCTGCCTGTTTAATATTGCAAAATTTGTTGTTAAAAAGTTCTTTTGGTACTCATTTGCATGATTTTGTTTGTCACAGAATGATGTAGGAGGACAGAGAATACTGGTCAATAAGTGGAGCACGTTCCTCAAAGCAAGACTCGTTTGCTCAGTACCAGGAATGAATGGAATTGACACATATTTTGATGAATTAGGTAAATCTTACTGAATTGAAAGAACTAAATGTTACCCTTTGATGTTTGTTCCCCTCGATAAACCCTCACTATCTCATTTATGGAGACTTGCTTCGTGCAGTGTGCAAGTTTCCGTTCTTCTCATTTTGGCCAGGTCCACATGGTGGGGTCAAAGGAGTTGCAGGAACAGGAGATCCCTCTGTGTAGCTTACAGTTAGCACCTCGTTCCTTCCGTAAGGCCCAGCCTCAGAGTCATTCTGAATAGCCAAGTATTTCACTTTTTTGTGATTTGGTCAGGGTCGTATGACCGTGTATGGAAAGACATTGATATCTTATATCTGTAATGGATTCTAAGCTACTTTATGTCAATATATTTTCTTTACATGCAAAGAGGACTACAAAAACTAATGTAATGGACTTTAATTTTCAGAGGATATTTTCTTGCTACATACCAGAGATCCTAAGAACCCAGTGATATTTGGACTCTTTAACACTACCAGGTGAGAAATGCATATGGTCAATAAAAACGTTATGAAACAAAATATGCCTTACCCTTTCATGGTGTCTGTAAATTGGAAATACCGTTGACCCATTGTCATTGTCTCTGTCTCTTTTGTATGTCACCAATTTCTCTTTGTTCTCATGTTTGCAAGTTTTCTTTCATTTTTAAAGCCATGATCTCAATTCAGATCTGCGTGTCTGTTTGAAGCACCCCAGCATCCTTCTGTGCTCAGTATCCTAATTTCCTCCCTCTCTGACATACAACAGAATGATTTTCTTCTCATATAGTTTATAAGCTCTGAGTTTGGGGTTATAGAGGGTAGAATAATTACTTTAATTGTCATATAGTTTTCTGAGTCAGGTTTTCAAACGTCTTTGTCAACTGTTACTCAGTTTTGGAAGTTTTTCCTCTGGCTCTCTGATGTTATGCTTTTTAGATTATACATTGACAGAATCCATGGGTCCCATTACTATGATTTTATTTACCCACCTCTCTTGCTTTAAATGACTGTCTTCCAACACTGGTTTATATCAGTTCACCAGTACTTGTCAGTTGCCATCTATAAGAAATACTCCTTGATTCCTTAATCAAGAGCTCTTAAATAGAGCACTCTCTCTTATGCTCACTCTCTTACTCAGGCTGTCCCAGTCCTATGTGGATTCACAGAGAACATGTATTTATGATTTGCTTTCCATGTTTTAAATTTAAATAAGATGTTGAAGTTTAGGGCCTAGAATCTATTACTTTTCTCTTTAACATGTTTTATTTTATGTCCATTGAGGAGTGTTGGGAAAAATGAAATACTACTTCATGTGTGGCAGTACATGAATGAAAAAATATTACTAGCATCAGTTTTGGTTGAAAGTTTACACATATAATTTCTTGAGTGTGTCTTTCCAGATAGGAGAGACTGGAGCCGAAATGACTGGAATGAGAAGTAAAGAATATCCCTCAATTATCTAGACAAGGATAGAATGACAGAACTCACTTCCTCTTTTGCACTGCACTGGTCTTCAGCTATGTTGTAATTTTTACCTTGCTTGTTCTGGATCTCTCCACAAAGTTGTTTGTTTTTTTCAGCAGGTGATTTCTTATGGTCACTTTGAAAAAAAAATAATAAAGTTCTTTTGATAAATATTGTGCAATTGTAAGGAGACCTTCTCTCCAGCAGAGAAATATGGAAACAATTTTGCTATCAGTTCTTCCTTGATGCAAAGAAAATTAGTGAATGTAGATTGGAAGTTGTCACAGTCCACAGTCCTCACTTTTTTTTTTTAACTTCATCTTCGCTTTCATGCCTGTAAGGAATTTAGACGTTGCATTCTAATCCCATGGTTTTATAATAAATAAAAGCTATGGGATAACCAGAATAGTTTTTCCACAGGTTAGTATGATCACTTGTACGGTACTTTCCTAAATGATAGCATAATGGAACTGTCTAGATTTCAAAGACAACACATTATTTTTTCCCATAATTTCAATTTTGACTGTTCATTTTTTACATAAACCTGAGGAAAAGGTGTCCCAGCTGTTACCTGACTTAAAGGTTGATATTTGTAGCATAGTGATCAAAGGTTTATTGCCACTTTAGTTGGGAGACTATCTCTGGTTTTCTCACTATTGGAGGCATTTCCAATTGCTTCAAGGTGTGTTATAAAATGTGTGAATTGATGTCCTAAGACAGTAACATAACTGCTGCTCTACAGGTGTCTCAGAGTATAGGAACTTTTACGTTTATAAAGAACTATGTGTTGTTGAAACTATGTGTTGAAAGCACTTTCACAAACATTAATTATTTTGCTTCTCACAGTGAGGAGGCTGGGGAAATGTTTGAATTTGTTCAGATAATACCAAATTAAGAAATATGGCCATATTTTTTAAACAAATTATTTAAAAATGTCCTTTTTGCAGAAATTTATCACAAATGTCCCCAGTAAAACTCATTGTAGTCAACTGGTGTCTTTATCCTTTATAAGTAGAACTTTTTATTAAAAAAAAATGATTCTAATTGCTGATAGTTCTGGAGGTAAAGATTCTGAGTTTTATATAATTTAAGTAATTTTCCCAAAATTAATCTAGTGTAATCCAGTCATCTTTCCACTCTAGTGCAGTTTCAGTGACCTGGAAGTCACTGGAGAAGGGAACATACAGCAAGCTTATTAATGCCTGTATGACCTAACATAAAGAATGGAACAAAGTCCCAAAGTTTCATGAGACTTTAACTTGTTATTTAATCATATACATTGAGAAATCAAATAAAATTTGAACGGAATTAGCAATACTAACAGCGTAGTGATTAGGTGAGCACTGTCTACTCAGAATATGAAACAGCATACAAGGAGATAAAGCTTAAGATGAATAATTCAGGGGCACCTGAGTGGTTCATTCATGTAAGCATCTGACTTTTGATTTTGGCTCAGGTCATGATCTCACGGTTCCTGAGACGGAGCCCTGCATGGGGCTCTGTGCTGACAGCACAGAGCCTGCTTGGGATTCTCTCTCTCCCTCTCCCTCTGCCCCTCCCCTGCTCATGCTCTCTCCCTGTCTCAAAATAAATAAACTTTAAAAAAATGAGTAATTCAACTTGGGAATGAATCTTTTTAAATATTCAGGCGATATTTTCCTTAAAAAAATATAAAGACACAATATAAGATTTAGAAATTAAGTGAGGTGACAAGTGTCACTTTTTTTAGTCTAACAGTGCCATTTTCAGTTTCTTGTAATAAGGTAAAGAAACGGTAAGTTTTAGAGTTCCAGTACTTGAAATATTGCAGTAGTTCATATTTGTAGAATATCCTGTACTTAAGATGTTGCAACTGTTTTATCCAAAAGACTTTATCCTTATTTCTGTAGTCTGAAGGATTTGATTGGATGACTGCTAGTCAGCTCCAGTATAGTAATTGTCTTTTTTTTTTCCAGTAACATATTTAGGGGGCATGCAATATGTGTCTATCATATGTCTAGCATCCGGGCAGCCTTTAATGGACCATATGCACATAAGGAAGGACCTGAATACCACTGGTCACTCTATGAAGGAAAAGTCCCTTACCCAAGACCTGGTTCTGTAAGTTTAGACATTGAACAAAGTATTCTTAGGTTTTAAAGGCTCTTTTAGTAATATTTTATTCAGTGTTTCAGATGCTTTACAAAACTTGCATTAAACAATTAAGAAATTCTACACCTAAAAATGTGCTTCATTACTTGCATGGTAAAGAAATACCACTTCTTGTATCTGGTTGTACGCTTTTTATTTAATGGAAAAAAAAATCTACAGTGAGATGAGAACATCTAAGCAGCCTGATAAAGTACAGATTGTCATTGATATTTTGGCTAAGTAGCCCCAAAAGCAAATTTATTTTTGAGATAACTGGTGAACACAGAAACATCCAGTAAAGAGAGTATCCTATTCCTACATTTCTTCAGAAGAACTGGTGCCACATAGAATTTCCAAGCGTGAGAAAGTTACCATGTATTCACATCCTAATATTTGAGTCAGCCTCCAAGTTCCCCCAGCCACACTTTCTCCTTTCTTCTCACTTTAGCATCACTGAATTAAGCTTTTTCTCTACCTTACCAGTATACTTAGCATCTCATTCAGCATCCTTCCTGGCTCTTAGAAGGAAAATGCCAATACAAAAGTGCTCCTAGAGTTCCAGAAGTTTCACCACTCACCTGTGAACTCATGCTGCTGACATTCTCCCTGATTAGCCAAGCTTTTGTGCTTTTACTTACATGTGTATCTAAAAACGATGATGCCGATGACAATGATGATGAATTTGTGTCATGTGTCCTGTGCAAAACTATGTTGGAAAAATGTCAGCCCATTGTATGTGCTCACAGACCACGGAGAACAAACATTTAACTTGTCATACAAGTCAAAAGTCTACACTTTTTCTTGAGCAGCTGGTGAAAACCCATCGCTGTGCTCATTCCACAAGTACTTGCAAGTCAAGTAGAAACCATTTTTGCAGAGCCAAAATTCAAAGTGGAAACAAACCTTACCTCCATTAACAAGTGTAAAGCTTTACCATTTCAATCATTCTCACTAGCTTAAAATTATTACTTCCAGTAAGACATAAAGTATACTTTATTTCACTCTATTGATTGAAATTACAATTTAAATGGAGAAAACCCACTCCTGTGGCTTTGCTGGAAATGCTTCTTGAAACCACATGGTATTAAAGGAGATTTGGAGGAAGTGACTGGTTACTGAACTGCTTCCAGGCTGGTCCAGAATGTTTCCAATTATGTATCATGTAAGTACACTCCAGTGAAAAATTCAGGCCAAATTAAGAAATATGACCTGAATTTTAAAACAGACCATTAAAAATGCCCTCTTTGCAGAATCTGATTACTACACTACTGTATTTATACTCTAAAGTGGAAAATTCTTTATCAACATAATCATTGCAATTGCTGCTGATTCTGGAGGGAAATATACGAAATAAGGGAGTGCTTAATAACAAGCATGAATCAACACACTTAAAGGTATTCCAAGAAGTTACTTAGGTGCTGTTGAACATTTATATTTAGAGTCAATAAATTAAGAATTTAAGCATGTTTTTGCATATATTTCTCACTTTCTCTATTGTGTTGAATCCATACAGAAATAATATAAATTCATGCAGATTACAGTAGAATGGAGAGGGTTTTTTTTCCCTGAATTAACACTGACAGAATTTAAACAGTTTTCTTTGTTACAGCACTAAGATTGTATAGTCAGTGAGTCTACTGAAACCATCACCAATCATATTATCTTAGTCTCAATAATGGGAAAACTGTTTTGTGCAATTGTGATCCTTAATTTGGGAGGAGGATTTAGCACAACAAAGAGGCTTTTGCTCTGTTATAAGCAATACATGGTTTATCTTCAAAACTTAAATTACAATGTGAAAAATTAAAAAATTTCAGAAAATGGGAAATAATAACAGTATTTATGATGATACTCATTTTTACCACCTTCAAATTGTACAGTATTAAATATACTTCACTTTCCCAAGATTTCACTGCTTTCTGTATTTTTTCTAGTGCTGCGTGTTTGGGATGATTCAGTCTTTATTTGCAATTGTTAATGCAGATTTTATTTCTCTAATGAAGGATATGTGGTTACTAAGTATTTCTAACTGCAATTAATTCATTGAACACATCCAGTTTTCTGTTTGTTTTCATAATTGATTGCAAATTTGCTCTTTATGCGTAAGACAAAAATATTATCCACTTGTATTGCAGTGTGCCAGCAAAGTTAATGGTGGGAGGTACGGAACCACCAAAGACTATCCTGATGAAGCCATCCGATTTGCAAGAAGCCATCCACTTATGTACCAGCCCATAAAACCTGCCCATAAAAAACCAATCCTGGTAAAAACAGATGGAAGATATAACCTGAAACAAATAGCAGTGGATCGAGTGGAAGCTGAGGATGGCCAATATGATGTCTTGTTTATTGGGACAGGTAAAGAGATTACAAAGTACTGAGATGCATGTACTGAATCTTAAAATCATTAACATTATTAATATTTTTAAAACCTATCAACAAATCTATTAATCCATTAGCCCATTTGTACACTGCTTTTTTTAAATGTTTTTATTTATTTTTGAGAGAGAGAGAAAGACACAGAATCTAAAGCAGGCTCCAGGCTCTGAGCTGTCAGCACAGAGCCCAACATGGGGCTCAAACTCACAAACCACAAGATCATGACCTCAGCCGAGGTCAGACACTTAACCAACTGAGCCACCCAAGTGCCCCTGCACACTGCTTTTTCTCTGCAGTGGAAGAGAGGATTTGAAGCGGTTACAGCCCATAATTCTTGATACACAGTCAATATCCTTGAATAAATGGATTAGGATTAATTGATTTTCATAAACAGCATTGGTTCCAGACAGAACTTCTCCTAGAGGAAATAGGCTGCCATAGCAAGTATGGTTCTGCCCTCAGTCCCCAGATCCCTTCCTGCCTTTGGCTGTTAAGTAAGGTCTCAAGATTTGTTAAACAGCTTGGGACAGTAACTTCACCTGAGTCTATAATCACAACACTGCTTATCAGGCCCCATCAGAATCATCCATTTGTACAAAAATGGGCCATTTGTTACCCATAATGGAGGCAAACTTTTAGAGCAAAATTATAATCTCCTGCATTAATAAAACAAAGAAATATGCTGAAAAGGGACATTTTCAAATAAATATATAACTTTAATTCCATACATACAGCTTGTGGAAGAGAATTTGAAATCTTTGAAACTTTTGGCATTTGGATAATAGATAAAAATTCTGTCAAGTACTTTAAAAATCTATAGACATTTAAAAAATCTTTTAAATTATTTCTTTTTTTTTTAATATACATTATAATCATTGCTATAGCAATTGGTATTTAGAAGAGTAAGCATCCTACCACACATAACTTTAATCACAGACATAATTCTACAGAGACATTGCATATACTTAGATCAGGAACCAGAATATGATACTAATATTGGTGCTTGGGCTTCTCCACTCACACTTTTTTAAAAAGCAAAGATTTCAGTAAGGAAACCTTCATCTGATTTGCAGAAATTGATCTCTGGTGTAGGCTGTATTTTATCCTTATTTTAGGAGGTTAATGTTCATGATATTCTCTGCACTGCAGATTCAAGATTAACAAAGTGTCACGTTTCTTTAACAGACTTCAAATTACTTGGCCATGAATTCACTCATAATGACATTAATAGAGCTTTTTCTTTTCAAGTTTCATAAGTAAGAAAAATATTTGATAAAAATTAATCATGGGAAAAGCTTTGTTATTTTTAACATATTTATGACCTGGAAAAGTACCGGTCATAAACAGTATATCAGTCCAAGTCTGTTTTTAGAAATACTTTCTTGTTAGATTGACCAAAGCTATTTGAGAGAATTCCAGAAATATCAGATAAATATTTATGCTATCATGTAAATGATTTTTAACTCAAAGATACCATCATATTGAGCCACGGCTTTTCAACACAAAAGAAGATATTTGATGAATGTGTGGTGAGTACATTGGAAAGTCTCACAAATGATAATGATTTTTCCCTGTGCTTTAATATTGTGTGGGTGTGTATAAAATACTGTATATAGGAAGGGTCTTTATTGCAAGTCACTAGTTGCAAATTAATAATTTAAGTTTCATCTTTGTGTTTTGCTTGATATAATAATTTTAAGGTGTTATGTATTCTTGGCTTAAAAATTATAGTTTGGATTCCTTTTCATGTATTAGATAGGTAATTGTTACTCTTTTTATTTTAATCAAATTTTATTAACCCACCCTCATGATTTGGTAATTTTTAAACAAACTGCTTAGATACCATAGAAATTCTTAGACGAGCACCTTCAAAGTGCTTATTTTTCCTGAGCTATTTTTAGCACTACACCACATTATTCTTACAAGCAAATTAGTGTCTTATTAAAATTTTTATTGGAAAGAACAAGCTCAGAATATCAAGTATAATAAAAATTAGGTGAAATTTTAAATTATGAATTTAAATTTATAAAATTATTGATAATTACGGAAGTTAAATGATTAGTATGGGAGGACTTATGCTGTTCTCTCAGTAGTATATACTTGCCATTTTTCTTATTAAAAGTGTATATATATGTAATATAGTACCAGATATAATTGTATATATATTAATATATTTTGATTTCTCAGTCTTTAATTGAGTTTCTGAATCACATTATTTGAAAAATAATTACATATTATTTGGTCTTATTTCTTAGCCAGACATACAGTTATTTTTTTGCCCTTTTATTTTTATTTTTATTTTTATTTTTTTGCCATTTTAAAATATGAATGTATGAGTGGTCATATTGTTTTAACTAACAATGAGTAAAATTTTCATACATCTAGATCTCAAATCTTACTCAAATTCATAGGTGCTGCATGGTTTTTAATTGTTTGAAAACCAGATTGTGATAAGCTTCTGGTTTATCTCCTCTTTTGTTTTCTTACAGATAATGGAATTGTACTGAAAGTAATCACGATTTATAACCAAGAAACAGAATCAATGGAAGAAGTAATTCTAGAAGAACTTCAGATATTCAAGGTATTTTTAGTAAAAAAATAAAATGAAATGAAATAGCCAACATTTATGTATTAACAATTGCCAATGAGTTGCAAATATTAAAGATGCTGGCTCACTTTTTTTTTTCTTCTAACAGGTATGTTGTGAATTCAGAGTGAATCTGAAGTGAGAAATGGTTTAAAATCCTGATGCATCTGTTTGATTATTGTACACTATTCAAATGAAAATGCTAATATTAACCTAGCTAGCATGAACTGTGACTTAAAGAAATAACACATACCACATACGAATTCCAGAATCATTATCGCAGAGTCTCATTTTACAAATGTACTGTCAACACAGACAAAGCAGTAGGTTTCATATTGTGCACATTGGGATATGATAAGCATATCACTTTTTATTACAACATAGCAATTACACAAAGAATTTACTAAAAAAGAGAAAACTGCAAAATGATAATGGGAGGATTAGACATGACAAAAACAACTGTATGCATACACACACACACACACACACACACACACACACACACAGACTCAAGCTTCAATATTTAAGGCAGTTATGGTCTTTAGAATCACCATGAACACTAAATTAGTGAATACTGACTGATGCTCCTACGGGAAATAGAAGGTTACGTTCCTGTGAGCCTCTAGTCACAACATTTTTGTCAACTGATCAATATATAGCATTGTTCTTTTTGTGTTTTTATATAGACACCTTATATCATATATAGTTTATTAACTAACATTGAACTTTGTTCCACAGCACTATAACTCATGCCTGAACAAATCTTATTTAACACATGTATTTTCCCACAATGCACATCACAGCCTTTTGAAGCTTAGAAACACTATACAGTGCTTCAACACTTTGCTTAAAGGCTGTTTTAAACATCAAAATTGCCAACACAAAGCACGAAATAGACCATCGAAAGGACACTTGTTTACAATACAAAAGCTGAAACAAGAAGGCAGAGTGTTGCAATGATTGACCTCTGTTGCGGTCATACTTATAGGGCAACTAAAATGTATTGCTTCTGTGTGCCTGCACATGTCCATGAATGACCACAGGACACCATAAGTATTAATGAAGGGGTTACAAATAAATTTAAGCAGTTCAGAAAATTTGCAAAAAAAAAAAAAAACAGTCTGTAAATTATTAAGATTGACTGTATGTGTATGTAATGAATATGTATGAAAATATCTTTATTGATAAAAAACAGTTCATTTCACCTTAGCTGTCCTGGAGATTAGATTCCCCATAGCTGCACCCAAAGCTGACCATGTTCCTATCTCAACCAGAGCAGCTATGTTTTTGTCTATCTTGCATATTGGATTTCTATGTAAGATTTCATTTCACAATAGTGACCATAGCTACTATATTAGGAGCCTTCCCCCACAATATCTTGTTTATATCAACACTAAAAAACATTATCACTTGAATGAATAAATAAGTGCATGTATGCATGAATAAAGTGTTCTATAGTTTAAAATACTGAAAAAAAATATTGACACGGGATCAAATTTTCTCTTTCAAAAAATAATTCTTTGAAGGATAATCATCCATCGTGTAGATCCCACCTGCCTCTTGCTTGTCTGCTTGCAGAATCCTTCTGAGTTGTGGTACTCATTAGAGACCCTCTAGTTTTAATCACCAACCCTAAAATAACACACAGGCTCTCAAAACATTGTGATAGATTTTCTTTCCTCTGGTGCACTTCTAAGGCAATGAAGTTATTCATCTTTCTCAGAGCATCCTGGGTTCATAGTGTTTGACCACAATAACTCCCAACAGAAAAGTATTCTGATTAGACTTGGATTAAAGCAATTAAAGATCACATGGTTTGCTAATAATAACACCAATTGAAAGACATAACTGTTTCACTTCTACTGGTTCAAATTGTAAGAAAGAATGCTGTGCCTTTATTATTTTATTTAGAGATATTTGGGTTTCCCAAACAAGAGTAATATTCAAACCCAAATACAAAAATTACATTTCAGAAACAAATGGTAAGCTACTTAGATTAGCCACTACTTTTTTCATCTTACATATCTGTTCTACTCCATTAAAAAGATTTTTTTTAAAGAAAGCTATATTTTAATGTAATTATGTTTTCCTATTGATTTGCTAAAATGAAAGCCATGGACTAGCATAGAACCACTCACATACCTAATAGGAGTTCAGATGATTACAACCATATTAAGGTATATTCCTATATTTCTTTAATAACAACTTTTAAAAATGTCTTGCAGGATCCAGTTCCTATTATTTCTATGGAGATTTCTTCAAAGAGAGTAAGTTGTGTGTATGTGTTTGTGTTCTATATGTGAGTAAAGGCAAGAATGAAGAGCGTAAGTACATGTGTTTATACATAAACAAGTTACAGTTGTATTCTAGTAAAAATACATAGTGGTTTACATGTAATAGGTTTCTTTATTTTCTCTTATTGGAGGAAAGTACATGAGAGTAGATTTATCTCTATAATCATGATACGATGTTATTCTGTAATTTTTTTGTTAACATTTTTAAGGGCAAAAATAACGGTAATGATGGTAACACAAAAGAATGTGCAGTGAAACACAAACTCCTCTCCACTTTACTAGAACCAGTTACTGGTGAAACTTTTTCCAGAAGTAGTTGGTACATATATTACCTCAAATTTATATATAAATAACCATTTATGTTTAGGCAAACAAGAACATGCAACGTTCATTGCTCTGCTACTTATATTTTCTTCACAACAGATCTTACAGTTGATTCCATGTCATTCTCTCTGTATGTATCTTCATTACTCTTTTAAATGTTTAGTGTTAATGTGCACTGTTGGTTGGAGTGTAAATTGCTACAGCCAATATGGAAAACAGTGCAGAGTTTCCTCAATTTATTAAAAATAGAACCAGCATATGATTAAGCAGTGTCATTTCTGGGTATTTATCCAAAGGAAACAAAGTACTCACTCTGGAAGCCATCTGCACCCATGTTTATTGCAGTATTATTTACCATGGCCAAGACATGGAAACAACCTTAAGTGCCATCAATGGATGAATGGATAGAGAAAATGATGTATATATGTGGAATATTGGAACATTATTCAGCCACAAAAAAGAAGGAAATCCTTCCATTTGTGACAATGTGAATGGACCTTGAGGGCATTGTGCTAAGTGAAATAAATTGAAGAAATACAAAAACCATACAAACTTACTGATATGTGGAATTAAAACACACAAAACAACAACAGAAAACGAATTCATGAATAGGACAGTTTGGCAGCTCCCAGAGGCAGGGGATGGGAAGTGGGCAAAATGTGGAGGCGATCCTAAGGTACAAACTTCTAGTTACAAAGGAAGACCTGGGGATGTAATGTATGCCATGGTGATTATACTAAATAATACCCTAATACTTATTTGAAAAGTTTTCACCACACAAGAACAACTCTACCTGTGTGTTGAAGAGTGTTAACCAGACTTATTATGTTGATCATTTCCCAATATGCAAATATGGAATCATTATGTATACACTGAAACTAATATAATGTTATTTGTTAATTACATCTCAGTTTAAAATATGAAACAACAGGGGCGCTTGGTGGCTCAGTCAGTTGAGCATTTGCCTTCGGCTCAGGTCATGATCTCACAGTTTGTGAGTTCGAGCCCCACATTGGGCTCTCTGCTGACAGCTCAGAGACTGGAGCCTGGTTCAGATTCTGTGTCGCACTGTCTCTCTCTGCCCCTCCCACACTCATTCTCTCTCTCAGAAATAAATTTAAAAAAACATTAAGAAAATTTTTTTTAAAAAAGATGCAACAACAAAAGAGCATTTACTTATCCAGTCTGTTATTGGACATTCCTCCAGGTCTTTTAAAAAGACCTACAGCGTTAACTGATGAGTCTTTCTATTTAGATAACAAAAGAAGAGCCAGCTTCCTAAGATTTTGTCAAGCTCAGTTAAGCAGTTTTGTTGCTCGAGCTTCCAGGTCTATAGGAGTATTTCACATCTTAGAAAAATGGAAGTATCGGTGTTCCATTATCCATCCTCAGTAACTGCGGTAATTTAAATGAATATTCACAGAGGTGAAGATCACTGAGAGTTCTGTCCAATTCTACTAGTGGCCTCTCTGTTCTTTGATGTCTCTAGCAACAGCTGTATATCGGATCTGCTTCTGCCGTGGCCCAAGTGAGATTCCATCAGTGTGACATGTATGGAAGTGCTTGTGCTGATTGCTGCCTGGCTCGAGACCCATACTGTGCCTGGGATGGCATATCCTGTTCCCGGTATTACCCAACGGGCACTCATGCAAAAAGGTGAGAGAGTCCTCGAGGGGATATTTACCTTGTTTAGAAAACCCATAATATTTCTTAAAATATTTTTCTTTCTGCACACGTTCCATGAAAATACCCATGTTATTTTTGTTTGAAAAATCCATCATAGTAATGTTCTGTTCATAATATAAGCTTTGAAAGTTGAATTTTCCCTGAAAATAACTCCTGTCAATTACTGTGTGGAGATTGGAGTGGAGCATGCTGCTGAGTCCTTTTTCTTTACTCATGTTTGAATCGACTCTTCTCCCTCCTGACGGTTTTCCTTCAAGACATGAAACCAGTTTGGGTAAACTTAAAATGTGGAAATGGCAAGGCACCACACATGAGAGATTCAAAGACTTAAAAGAAAAATAAATAAATTCTAAAATACATCCTGCATTCGCCCCGTGTCCTCTCAACCAGCTGGTCTTCATTTATTTCATTTTGAAAGTGAATATTTTAACTCCTAGGCAAATGCATGACCTGTATAATTAATGAAATGTGTGATTTAATTCAACACAAATGAAAGGTACTTAAAGACTTCCAAACTCTAATATCTACAATTCAGCGAGGTCATTGCCACTTGTAAGAGAAGGTAAATCCCAGTATACTTTGAACAGGAAATCTTGAAGTCCAGAAAGTATTTTGAAGGTTGGAGATCTTCCCTCACTTGAGCCATATGAAATTGTTCATTCTTTGGGGGACAACATAAAGGAAGATATTTTTATTTATTATAGAATGAGCAATTTTTTTTTCTCCTAGTCAAGTGACAGAAGACAATATAAAGCAAAAACATAGAACTGTGTATAGTTTCCTTACTGAAAATTAATTTTTATTAATTTCACTAATTTTGATTCTTCCACTGTGGGTTACTTCAAACCTTTTTAAAAATCTAACCCACCTTAATATAGTTATTTTTATAAGTTCACATATATAGTAGAATCTCATTTTTAATAAATGTAGCCACGAATTCAGAAGTTTTGTTAACTTGACATTGGTTACATTAACATTCACTCCAATGTTATATATTATATACTTAATGAAATCATTATATACTTAATGAAAGTACGTAATAAACAGATAGTGAAAAGAAACTTTGAGGGGACATTTGTAAACTAAACTTACCAACCATTTTAAAGAACTGAGCAAGGAGCACCTGGGTGGCTTAGTCGGTTAAGCGTCTGACTTCAGCTCAGGTCATGATCTCATGGTCGTGGGTTCGAGCCCCATGTCAGGCTCTGTGCTGACAGCTCAGAGCCTGGAGCCTGTTACAGATTCTGTGTCTCCCCTCTCTCTGTTCCTTCATGCTCTCTCTCTGTCTCTCAAAAATAGGTAAAAGTTAAAAAAAAAAAAAAAGTGAGCAAATTAATGGATCTTGTACAAATGCTTATTAATATTTAAAAACTCTTGTTAAAGAATATAGCCATGTTACTATGTAAAAATACTGTTCAATGATTTATTCACCCATTATGCTAACTACTGTACTATGTGCGAGGAGTATGAAGAAGAGGTCAGTACTCCTTGGCTGCAGGATCAGAACCTAAAGTGGAGAATGGAATTGGAAATAAGAATGATAGCAGGTCACTACTGAGCACTTACCACGTATAAGGTACTGAACTAAGTGCAATATCCATTATATAGTATTTGATTTTCAAAATAACTCAACCTTTGAGCTCAGTCTTGTAGTTAGAAATATGAGTCTAGTTAAAGGGAATTTATATAAAAGGCATAGAATGGTCAGGGAAAACCATGTATTTCCATAGGTTAGGAGTAAAGTAGCTGGTTTGAAGGGTGGAAAGGTCATTTCACCAAAAATAATACAATTAATTATTTTATTGTTATTAGAAACAATAATAATGTTTGCAAGACTTGAATCAAATACTTATGAATTACAAGTATTGTATTTTGTTATTGTAATAACATGCAGTAGGGTTGATGAATTCTAAGTGAGCAGTTTCCAAAGCTAAATATTTCTTGATACATGATGCATCTTATTAGAGTAGATATCCACAAGCTTGATAATATATTTATAAAGGGTGGACAAAAAGTTATTTAGTACAAGTTAAATGAAGGGGCAAAATCTTAGGAAGGAGCACAATGTTTGAGTCAGGAGCTGCTGTGCTCATAAATGAATTAGTTCAGTTCAGTGACATGTAATGGAGATCTTTCCATGGTGTCAGATTCTTTTGAACCATCATCCACCCCTGGAGGAGAACATTTTGGATAGGCTCCAGCACACTAAGGGAAAATAGTTTGCTTTTATAGCAGGTCGTTTTTGCTTCAGACCTGACGAGCAGCAGAAATCGAAAACTAGTCATTAAAATAAATACTTTTCTGTTCACAGAGTGAAAATGAGTCAACAGAGAAAAAACACTAATTCACAATCCAAACCACTTGTTTAAAATAGTCTTCCAAAATACACTATAAGTTATAGAGCTAAATCTTTTACTTCCCCTTGCTCTCGCATTTTGTCTATTTCCGGTGTTCTCTTAAAAAGTTTCTAAGTGGCAAGAGATACAAGAAAAATATGCGACTTTGAGAATAAAAGGCCACTTTGATTAACCTTTCTAAAAGTCCTGAACACTTATAGTCTTTTTAAAACCCTGAAATAAAAGACAGTTATATTAACATAGCATAAAATGAACTGAAACCTTGTTGGGGAATGTGATACCTTTTTTTAAAATGCATTCTTTTTCAGTGAATTTAAGCAAAACTTTTGCATGCTTCTTATCCACATCTCTTATCTAGAACTATCTGATTCCATCTCCCCTCACTTTCACATCATTTGTGTAATAAACCTGATACAACATTTCTTCAAAGTAGAAACTATTTCCCATTTCACAGATTTATCCCTGCTCCATTATTCTTTAATGCTCAGTAAACTTTACATTCCCAGGACCAAAACAATACTTAATGGAGTGAGAGATCAACAACAGTGGCATAATTCTTACCCAGATCTGCTCTCAGTTATACATAGCTGTGTACATGCTAGTGTAACACGATAAACAAGCGTAAAACTTTTAATTTTAGCTCCTTTTTTGTCAAGTTGTTTTTTCAATTTAAATCAATAGAATGATTCATACAGCAATTTTAATCTTTATAAAATACCATGTTTTTAAGATAAATTCTTCTAATCTACAGTCTCTATTTTGAAACAGCATGCTTTTGCACACAGGTCATAATTCTAAAAATTGATTGGAAATATTCATCTGCGTTAGCTTATAATATAAGGAAATACTTAAGCCATTGTTTTTCTGTTTTGTTTTCTAAATGTTTATTTATTTATTTTGAGAGAAAGAGAGAGCACATGCACGTGCTCATAGGGGAGGAGCAGGAGGAGGAGGGAGAAAGAATCCCAAGCAGGTTTCCCATTGTTAGCGCAGAGCCCAACAGGGCTCAAACCTAGATCCCACAAACTGTGAGATCATGACCTGAGCCAAAATCAAAAGTTTGACGCTTAACCAACTGCGCTACTCAGGTGCCCCTAAACCAGTTTTTTTTAAGTATTATTATTATTTAAGTTAACTAAGATCTGAACTTATATGTGAGAAAGCACTCCATATCTTGAAATGATGTTCCATTATCATCATTTGGAGCAGTGAGGAGAGCCTAGAATGAAAAAAAAAAAAAAAAGAAATGAGACTGGACTAGATTTTAGATGTCATTTAGATAAATTTCATTTTACAAAGGGGACAGAAAGAACCAAGAAACAGACAAGATATGTATAAGATCAAACAACACGTGAGTGATGGCATTGGGATTTGAATCTGGTTCCTTTTTCAAATTTCATCATTGCATATGGTTAAAGCGTCTCATTGTCACTTTGGAAGCCTCACCATCTCCCTCTGTGGTGAAACTTCTGCTTTGCCTTCTGTTTTTCCCTCAATCTTGAAGAAATGCCATGATTTAGAAAAGCAAGTGGTATTTTCTGCCTTTATGTAATACTTCTATTTTTATCTCTAATCTAAATTAATATACTGAGAATTTTGAGTTTAGAATTTCAGTACTAATAATAATTTCTATTGTTTAATCCCTCAGAAAGGTGCTTGCAAATTTAAAACAAGATCTGTATTATAAACTTTTTCTCCAGGGATAAAGAATGTTGTTATTTTTTTATTCTATATATAAGCAATCTATAAAATATGACAATACACCAGAAGTGATCCTAAATCTAATAGGCAGTTTTGAAAGACAGCCTATTAAATATGTATAACACACAATCACATTGAATAGAGGCAGATAATCTCTACACATAATATCTGAATAAAAGAGTAAGTTGAATATATTATTAGTGTATCTCTTTTTATTAAGTATATTTTTGCTATGTGATTATGATGAGAATAGAACAAAATATTTGGGTTCAAATACCCTTACCTTTTTTGTATGCATTTCCATTATATGAAGGAGTTTTATGATTTTTTATTCAAATAGTCTGCCTCAAATCCCATTGTCTTTTTGGCATACCTTCCCTACCACCCAAAACACCCATTTGAAACAAAAGAATTCTTGGTGCGCTAGATTTTTAACAAAACGTAAAGAGAGCTTTCTTTAATTATTTTTGGAGGGGGTTCCTGGGTGGCTCAGTTGGTTAAGCATCTGACTCTTGTTTCCAGCTCAGGTCATGATCTCATGGTTCATGAGTTTGAACCCTGCATCAGGTTCTGTGCTGACAGCAATGGAGCCTGCTTCGGATTCTCTCTTTCCCTCTCTCTCTCTGCCTCTCCCCTGCTCTCTCTTTCTGAAAAAAGAAACGAACTTTAAAAAAAAAAATAATTGTTTCAGGATCCAGAATTCAAACTTACATGGACACTTAAAGAGAAGTTGAATGTAGATCTTATCCATTGAATAACATTCAATGAAAATATGGGAAACTATGAAACTTGAATTTTACCCTTGTTTTGTATGACTGATCAATTTTTTTCAGTAGCAGAATACTACTTGAATCTTTTATGTGGTTGGCTGTATTTTAAAGTCTGGAAAATTGAAATCTGAACATCTCAGCACATTTACTTTCTTCCAGGCGGTTCCGCAGACAAGATGTTCGGCATGGCAACGCAGCTCAGCAATGCTTTGGACAGCAGTTTGCCGGTAATCCATAGAAAATCAATTGATAGGGTTACTCAGGGTGTACAGTGAAGAGACACTGGAAACTCTTTAAAAGGGTCTTTACTTTCTTTGTGATTGATATGTACTAGAACAATGTTACTGCAAGTATTCTTTTTTTCTTCCACATGGTGGAATTTTAAAACAAAATTTTTAACTATATGTGGACATAGAATTTTTAATTAGTTAGGAAAGTAAGTTCTGTATACCACCACGAAACCTTGCTGTTGGACCTCACAACAGGGGAATCTTAGAAAAGATTCTGCCACAGTGATTTGTAGGACCTCTGTCTCCATCTCAACCCTGGGAATATCTTTACCATGTTACATAACCTACAATAATCTTTTCAAGAGTGATCTAACTTATATCAAGTCACCTCTAAGCTTTGGGATAAAACAAAATGAAAAGCTTTAACTCTTCCACTAGAGTAAGGAAGCCTAGAGCTCAGGCTGATGGTGCAAATGTGAGTTTCTGAGGAAAGGTAATAGGTGGTCTGATGAGTAAAGGATGAGAGGAAATTGTAACTCCAGCAAATGTAAGGAAGTCAGACAACACAGAAAACTATGCTCTCGACTCCTCACACCGTGTTGGTGGTTGGAACAGGCTGTGATTTGCATCACCAGTTTTACCAGGAGGTGACAGAGAGATGAAGAATCATGACTGGGAGACCAGCAGTGCTTATGCACAGTGCAGAGGTTACACAGCCTCAGTTCGCTAGACCCAAGGCTGACTGAGGGTTTGGTGCAGAATGTAAGCCTCTGAGAACATTGGCTGGAGGAGGGTAGGATCTTCATCTAGGAAGACTTAGGGGTCAGTTTTGAAAGTGAGGAGGACTCAGGCATAAGGGAAAAAATCCCAGGTTGTGGTTAATGAATTTGATACTGGTTAAAACACCAGTGAATACGTCCACTTGGTTTTATTCCCCCTGCAGTTAAGTGTAATTGCCCATATGCACATTAGAGTTCGAGTCCAGTGAGAGCCTCTCTGGGCCAAGATGTAGATTATAATCAAGAAGCTGTGGGTCATGAAGTCTGTAGTTCAGTTTTGTACTGTTTTCTTAATGCAGGAACCCAATATCTAGATAAAGTGCAATCCCTTGACAAAATCTCACTCAAGCTTGTGTTTATGTAATGCTGTATCACCTCAATTTCTGCCTTCTATTTTTGTTTGTTACCATGAATTTTGTTTATCCTGTGTCTTACATGAATGTTTGGTGCTCCCCTTCTCTTGCCTGCTTTATCAGTGGATATTGTCACTGATTCTCCATGCATTTACCACTGACGTACTTTCTGACTGACTGCCTGTCCTTTGGACCCACACTCCCAGTTACTTCCTTCTGGTCCTCTCCATAGCCTGCACTACGTTTTTAAAGCCTAGATTTTGGTATGCCATTGTCTCTAAATAACTTCTTTAAGTGACTGTGCATAGAAATTCGCAGTAAGTAATGAAAGATACTTACTTTGCTGCAGAGATCTAAATAATCTTTTAAACATATTACTGGTAAAATTTAAGTCTTAAGGTTAATATTAACATTTATATTGTAGGGGATGCTTTGGATAAGACTGAAGAGCGACTGGCCTATGGCATAGAGAACAACAGTACTTTGCTGGAATGTACCCCACGATCGTTGCAAGCCAAAGTTATCTGGTTTGTGCAGAAAGGACGTGACACAAGAAAAGAGGAGGTAATTCATAGCTGCATATTCACACCATGCTGTCTTGCATATGGTGTGTGATAGTAAATAGATGATGATTTATTGGTATTTAAAAATGAATTAGTCTATTATGCTATACATGTGTTATTTAAAGAGTGGATTTGTTTATTATGTGTGATTTATATACATATAAAAATTTTTAAATACACACATTGATTTCTATGTATATACAATTTATAAATGCTATAAAAACCTATGTGTATATTTAAAATTTTCAAATGTATATAAATAGGCATGTAAATATATATACATATGTATATATATCAAATATAAGTGCCTACACATGTAAATAAATTACATATATGTGTATATGTGTGTATATGTGTGTGTGTGTGTGTGTGTGTATAAAATAAACTTGGATTCTGAAAATTGAATTTTTATTCAGGAGGTACTCATAGTTTCATGTTTTTAGTATCATGTCAAAATGATAGTCTTAAATTGTATCACCCAAGGTAATGGTCTAGAAAAATAACAAATTCAAACACCGTTAACATGTATATCTTAGACATATGGATAATAGAATTAAAACAACACCAGCAACATTTGTTTGATAAAGCAATTGAATCACATATGAAAATTCAACATAGGGGCCCACTGGAAATAAAAGAAAGGCATCTGTTTGTCCTTTTAGGTGGATTGACTGATAGAGATTATATTTTTATTATGATCTAAATGAGAGAGGAATCAGTTGGGCTGCTTTTGTAGATGTAAGGATAGGAAGCATTTAAAATCTGGTTTTTTTTTTTAAGTTTGTTTATTTTGAGAGAACATGCATGCTCATGAATGGGGGAGGGGCAGAGAGAGCGGAAGAGAGAGAATTCCAAGCAGGCCCTTCACTGTCAGCACAGAGCCTGATATGGGGCTTGAACTCATGAACCGTGAGATCTTGACCCGAAATCAAGAGTCAGATGCCCAACCAACTGAGCCACCTCAGCACCCTGGCATTTAAGTTACACATAAGGAATACTGTAGAGGCAGTTACTGGCTAATCTTTTTATGAAAGTCTAGAAATCTGCTTGTATATTGACACAGTCAAGGGCATGAAGCAATTAGTGAAGGCAGATAAAGCATTGTTGATGCTAATGTGGGCTTTGAACTCAATTTTCACAAAAGTGGAATTATGAAAATAGAATGAAATTTGGTTAAAAGGAAATAGATATTGGTGAATTCTAACAAAATGTTCCATAGTGAAAAGAAGGTTGCAAATTGAATTAGGGAAAAAAGTGTTAGACACCTGTCTTTGGACCCAGGGAGAAGTTAATACGTGCATAGTAGATAGAAAGTGAATCAATGAAGTCATCAACTATAGATTCCAAATGTACAGCACATTAACTTTTGATGCCTTTTTTTTTTCTAGTCTACTGTGAAACTAAAAGTATTATATGTTTTTGGTCAAAAATTATATATTACATCCTGGAAGATGATTAAATTTGTAAGTCCCAGTTTCCTGGGATAGTTGTTACAGAGGAAGGCACTCAACAAAGGCTTTTAGAGATAATATAGTAAGGCATTCAGAGACAGGAAAATTCCCCTAAATTTTCATGACGTCATAAGAATAAACATCTGTCCAAAAATGTTATAGCCTATTGCTCTAAAATACATTGTTGATTTGGTACTAAAATATTTTCCATTCCACAAATCTGATGTGAACTTGATTTTTAAATTCCATCATAACTCACTTGGCAGGAGAGGACCTGGGAATATTCTATAGCTCCTCTGGTTGAATGGCTTCAGAAGACAGAGAAGTAATTCTTTCATCAGTGGTTTTCTTCCCTTAGTATGTTCTGTTTCTAATTTGGAACTCACCATATTCTGCCTCATTTGGAAATCCTTTCCAAATCATTTTGACATGCTGCATCCATCAATGTTCAATTATAAGCTTCTTTCTCATATTGTTAATAAAATCTGCTTCTCCTTTCCCCAAATTTTAGTCCCTGTTTTTCAAATTTCCATGACTGATGTATTTAGTGATATTTGAAATTTTGAATTTACTCTGCATTAGATGTAATAATAATATAATACTTGGTTTCTGTATACATAGCAATATATATTGATTTATTCACAATCTAGAACAAAGCACAAAATTGCTACCTTCTTAAAAAGATGGATGTGTATGCTTAATACACAAAGCAGAATAACTTTGTGTGTCCTCTGAGGGTTTTTTAAAAGTTCTAAATTTTAGAGTCTATTTTTGAAGCTTTTAGAATTTTTTTAAAGACCGTTTATGTATAGATGGTAGTTACTATGGACAGATAGTTATTTTATTATCAAATCTTGACCATTGTATAATATATTTAAGTTTATCCACTCCATTTCTTTCCTCATATGGAAGTGCTTTTAGACTACACCTGACAGTAGCCATCAAGATCCATCACAGACACTACAATCCATAAGTCATTGCTTTGCAGTCAGACCATAGCCTTTGTAAAAAATTTGGATTGTAAACAACTGTGTGTGTGTGTGTGTGTGTGTGTGTGTGTGTGTGTGTGTGTGCATGCATGTGTGTGTGTGTGTATTCCTTTTCTGGAACCAAAATTTTTGAGTCTGGAACTTCTGTCTGCAAATTCAGACTCAGCTCTCTCAAGTTATCTGGAAACCACATATTGAGGTAGATAAAAATTTTGCTCAAATGAAGTTTTTGAAATGCTACATAGCTGAATTTCTAGAAAGCATCTAGAAATTCAGTTACCTAGTTCCAGACTGGATTACTGCTGTTTTCTCAAAGATGCACTTTATGGTCTCCTGCTTTCTTAAATTCCACGCAAGAAACACAGTCTCTGTACATTTTATGAATTCCATAAATGTTTATTGAAAGCCTGTTGTGTAGGTACTGCCTAAGAAGTATTTTCCCTAGACTCAATTACCTAGTTAGTTAAGATGTGCATCAGTTACTATAATATCCTGAGGGAAAAGATTTAATAGAAGAGGCTTTATAGGTAAGTCCATTCTGTGTGCACCTACTGACCACAGGAGCTGCAATAGTGGGTAGGTGACTTACCTTTTGTTTTTATATCTCACAAATGCACATTAGAAGTAATCAACCTGATCTTAAAAATGTGGAATGTGAGAGAGGTATAGGCCATAAACAAAATCTGTGACAGACCCAAGGTTTGGACTCAGATATTCCTGACTCCATAGCTGAGATGCTTCACATTTAATCATTGTCTAAGTACCGAGCGATTTGCTATGTGCATTTTATAGATTGTACCATTTTATTTGACATGATTTACATGTGACATAATTGAAACACAGAATGTTTAATACCTTTCCTGGTTACTGACTGCTAGTAAAGTCATCTCAAATCCAGCTGTCTATGTTCTTTCTACTAAACCACACAACCTTCTGAAATTGGAATGCTAAATACAGTTTCAGATGCCCTGGGACATGGAGCACATGGAAAACCTTATATAGCAGAGATTCTAGAATATGACACCTGAAAAACGACCCTTATACCGCTTGATACTGCTTGATATGTATATATACATATATATGTAAATATATTTTTATAATATATATTATAAATATAACATGTTAAATATAAATATAAAATGTAAATATAAAATATATAAAATATATTCATAAAATATAAAATATATAATATAAAATATATAAAATTTATGAAAATTTTATTTTATAAAATATATAACAAAATATATAAATATAAATATATTTTATATATTATAAATATATTTTTATAATATATGTTATTTATATATATATTAAGGATACCGAGAATCCTTATTATACAATATATGCATCAGTGTATTTTCATTGTCAATTGCCCTTCAAGGCTTCTACTCTATGCCTGTTGGTAGAAGGACTATATCAAAATAAGAGTCCTCAATCATTTGAGCAATGTAGATAGAAAACCTAGAGCATTCCACTTAATTTTCTTAGGTTTTTGACTAAAATAATGCCTCATTAATTATTTTGCAATTTATCTAAAGAGTACCCAATATGTCTTGTTTTCATAGAATGGGTATTCTGAAGAACAGAGGAAGATAATGAGAATCATGAAAATAATAATAATACAACTAAATAAGAACCATATTTAATGTATCAGATGATGATAAGAAGACAAATACAAGAGAGATTACCAGCAGGGGGAGGTTGCAATTTTAAAAGGGTGTTCATAGAAAGTCTTACTAAGAAGTTCACTAAGTGACATTTGAAAAAGGACTTGAAAGAACTGAGGTAGTAGGCCATATGGCAGTGTTGAAGAAGAACTTTCTAGACAGTAGGAACAGTAAGTGTAAAGGCCCTTGAGATGTGGTGCACCTGATATATTCAAGGAACATCAGACTGAAGGGCAGTGTGGCCAGAGAGAAATGAGCAGTAGGGAGAATAAGACACTATGAGTCAAAAAGTAAGGTAAAGGGCCCGCTCATGCAGGTCTTTTAGGCTCTTATTAAAGGCTGTGGTGTTTGCTCTGAATTAAATAGATAGCCATTGGGTCGTTTTCAGTGGAGCCATGACATGATCAAAATTTGGTTCTAAAATGATTGTTTTAGTTATTGTATTAAGAATATAGTATGTGGAAGTGGGGAGAAAGACAGAAGCTGGTAATCATTGAGGTGTTAGGGACATAAACCTTCATATTATGTGATGCAGCATTAACTCTCAGTGTGCCTTTATATTCAAGGTCAAATAACGTACATGTGGCTGCCTCATACACATGATAGCAATGGGATTTTTACATGCCCTCTGTTATTATTCAGAATCCTGAAGGCTATGTAACTTCTCAGGTGGAATGAATACTTTTTCAACTTTCTGGTCTCCTCTCTGTTTAAAGTGTCTGCAGTTAGTGTTTTGAGCTCAATAAATACTCAGAGAAAGGGTGCCTGGGTGGCTTAGTCGGTTGAGTGTACAATTTCAGCTCAGGTCGTGATCTCACAGTTTGTGGGTTCGAGCCCAACATCAGGCTCTGTGCTGACAGCTCAGAGCCTGGAGCCTGCTTCAGACTCTGTGTCTCCCTCTCTCTCTGCCCCTCCCCAGTCATGCTTTGTCTCTCTCTGGCTCTCAAAAATAAATAGATGTTAAAAAAAATTTTAATAAAATAAAACATTGAAAAACAATTTTAAATAAAAAATACACAGAGGATACCTTAATTGGTAATGAATAAAGGCCTTAGCCCTTTAGAAGCCTGTAGTCTTAAAGTGAATACAAGAATGTAAACTGATAATTATATTGTTGAATATATTGTATATATAAAAAATATAATAAAAGTTATGTTGGAATATGAGAAAAGATGGGGTACCTGGGTGGCTGTCAGTTAAGTGTCTGACTTTGGCTCAGGTCATGATCTCACAGTTTGTGACTTCAAGACCCACATCAGGCTCTGTGCTGATAGCCCAGAGCCTGGAGCCTGTTTCAGAGTCTGTGTCTCCCTCTTGCTCTCTGCTCCTCCCCTGCTTGCTCGCTTGTTCGCTCTCAAAATCATAAAATAAACATTAAAAAAAAGAAACTACGAGAAAAGAAAAACTGTCAACCAACAGGTTGGCTGTGGAGGCTGCATGATAGACAATCAGGAAAATATTCAAGGCAGAGGTGACATGTGAGCTAGGTCTTAATGGATGAGTAGAAGTTAACTACCAGAGAGAATAGGATGAGCATATGTGATGGGGATGAGAAACAATGTGGTATGTGTAGATCTGTGGCTGGAAATGAGGATACACAAATGAGTACACAGATCAAGGAACCATTTCACTTTATTTATAAGCCAATGAGAACCCCTTAGACAACCTTTTAGACACATTACTCTTGAATCTTGTTTGTAAGCTTTGAGGATAAGTGGGTGTCACGAAGACTGTTTAAGAAGGTATTTCAGTAGTCACATGGAAGACTTTTGACCAGAACTGAACAATGGTAGTAGGAATGGAAAAAAAAAAAAAAAAAAGCTTTTCATTTTTATAAGAGAACACGCTGTGCATTTAATTTGTGAGATACAAGAGAAGCAGTCATAATGATTGACATGTTCTTTGGGTGTTTTGGTAGTAGATGGTGCAATAACAATGATTTAAAGAACACAGGGAGGAATAGAAAGTTTAGAAGATGTTGAATTCATTTTTGGCCATGTTGAACCGAGGTCTTCGGTAAAGCATTTAGGTAGAGATTTCCTGTGGTGTATGTATGTTCAGGAATATAGAATTCAAAGGAAAGATTTGGAATGGTAAGAGATGTGAGAGACATCAGCAAAGAGGCAGTAATTAAATTCATGGAGGTAATAAAAGTAAGAATAATATAGCAGCAGTCATTCTTCAATATCACTTACGGTGTGCCTGGCACTGTTCTATGAATTTTACATATTTTAATACTTTTAATCCTTGCAAGAGTCTTATGAAATACCTGGTATTGTCGTCCCCAATTAATAGATAAAGAAACTGAAGCACAAAGAGATTGAGTTACTTTCACAGTATTGCATAGCCTGTGAAATGAGTTTGAGTTTCAGACCAGATACTCTATTTTCAATTCTAGACCCTTAGTCACAATGTCATGGTACCTCCAACTGTGTAGGTTACCTTGGAGAATGACTAAATAAGAAGTGATTTTGAGCAAAGCCTAGAAGCAAGGCGAAAACCCACATCCCAGGAAAAATTAGAAGACAAATTCTATAAGACAAAGTGAAAACTTTCAGAAAATTTTCAGAACATAAGTACCTAGTGTCCAGTGAGAATGTGCTCAGTGGAATGGTTAAGCTAGGAGCCATCTAACAATAGGTTAGCTGATGAATGAGGCTGTGGGGAATTAGAAACAGCTAGTGCCGTGTATTTTACCTAAAGGTTTGAGTGAGAAAGAGGTCAACAGAGAGAGACAAGAGTAGAGAGAACTTCCAGGTTTTTTTGACTTAAGAAAAAATGTGACTTAGTCATGTTTATAGGTTGAAGGGAAGAAGCCATAAAGAAGAAAATGTGCAGCTAATTGATGAAGCAAGATAAAGAGCTTGTGGGAGACAATATAAACAAAAGTTGAGTGAGTTTCAAGAAGGAAGAGAAAAACCATTCATTTTCTGAAGGGGGAAAAAAGAAAATTAAGATTTTATGTATGTGGATAAGGAAGATAATTTCGTCCACAAAATCCAAGTTTAGCTGTTCCAAATTCATTCCATAATTATTTAAGTTTGGAATATCAGTTCAAATCTTCTTTATATGTATAAGGATATATAAATTATATTTTTGTAATTTCAGAGGACAAAACTGTTATAACTAAAGCACTGGAAATAATACACGCTAGTTTATGAATTCTCAGTTCCATATACTTGAATTTATAAGCTCCCAAAATGCAAAAATTCATCATGAGTAACATTCCAAAGGAAAGGAATTCATACTTGTTATGACACTGGTTGGACAAGTGAAGTATTTCTCTGTACATTTCTCTTTCTCTAGAATGCACAAACACTACATATTAAAACTAAGTAAAGGAGGGAAAATTTACTTATGTATTTATTGCTTAGTTTTAAATGTTTATTCAGTATGTGTACTTCTCAGTAATCATGATAAAGAAAACCTTAGTTTGTTCAAGCTACTCGTAACATAAGTAAATAACTTTTTACCTTAACACATTACTCACTTTGAATGTTGTAAGTTTGGAGTATATGATTTTAACCTGAAGATAGAGTATGTCTTTGAACCTGACGACGATTTAAAGCAGAAGTTTGGCAGACTACAGTCTGGAGACCAAATCTGGTCTCCCACCTCTTCTGTAAATAAAATTTTATTTGAAAACTGCCACACCCATGTGTTTACCTAGAATCTATGGATGTTTCCATCCTATAACCACAAAGTTGAGTACTTATAACAGAGACCATATGACCTACAAAGCCCAAAAACCTTTACTATATAGCTCTTTACAGGAAGTTTTTTGGCCTCTGATTTGAGGTAGAGCGAAGCTTTATTAAATAAGTATTATTCTGAAAAATATCTCTGTATTTTGGAGAAAAAAATATTTTCACGAATAACTAAGCCACCATTTTGTGCTGAGCACTATAATGTCATTGGAATGAGTTTTCATTAAAACCAAACAATATGAATAGTTTCTTGCAGTGTGTTGTTTCAGACTTTGTTCATTAGACCTTTACTGATAAAACCAATGTGTATCCCAAAGACACTGTAAACAAGGTAGAGTTCCACGAAGAAATTGAATAAATGTACGTAAATTCCAAGTGAAGAAACTGGTGGGGGGGGGGGGGGGGGCAATCCCAAAACATATAAAATATTCTCCAAAGTGATAAAAGGCAGGCAAGAAAGTTGCTGGCCCATAAGATCAGCATCACAATCTATTCTTTGATAAGCATGGAAGTTTCATTTTCCCCTTAATCCTCATTGATCTTTCCATTGTAGATTCTTTATTTAAGGGAAAATATTTTGTGTGTGTGCTTATGTGTCTTAAAAATAAAGTCTCTCACTTTAAAATAGCTGATTATATGTATTGTGCAGACTGCTTAAATAATGCACAGATGCACATGTTCATGTTTATTATAAAAAATCCAAGAGAGAATGTAAGTTGACATCAAAACCCCAAGACTTCAGTTTCACCCCACTCTCTCAATTCTGTTTGTTAACTGGATGGCACAAGTTGTCACTTTGAACTCTGCTTTCAGACCACCTACTGAGTAGGACAAATTCATCAGAGTCATCTAATTACTGCTGAGAAATCTAAGAGGCATGGTTACCTTATCCGCCAGCAGTCCCTT